>NW_019100980.1:74233-478079 GCF_001856785.1 Myzus persicae | reverse complement strand
AACTAAAAGGTAATCTAATAATCATATCAAGTAGTAGTATAATTATTATCTGAATTGAAATTTATGGGCTATTGAGCCAGGTACTCCCCTAATTCTTTCACCACTTAGCCCCTGTTGTCCCTGCTTTTCAATTTGTTAATTTTTATTCTACTACAAAGTGATCACTAATATTTATTACATATCAATTAAACATAACTAAAAAATAATAATTAGAGTTTTAATTTTTGGGGTATTTGTTGCATTCAATGAAACTATTAAGGAAATGAGAAAATTGTCTTTTAAAAGTTCGACTTACGCAGTATATCGATTTTCTATCCACAAAAATGATAACTAAAAAAAAGTTAATAAAAAAATAAACTGTAGTAAAACCAATATACTGCTCAGAATGCCTTGAATATATGATGAACAATTCGCATTCAACTTTCAAAATAGTGTACATAGAGATCGGGCAAAAATGTAGGCATAACTTTAAAATGACAACTGAATGGGTACTTTGTGTTATTGTGCCCCATCCCCGTGTCCCGATCACACTTTAATCATCTGGAATGTCATAGTATTATGTATACTAATATAGTTGTGTAGTTGTGTCACGCTCTGTCTGCACGCAAAAACTCTCTCAAATTCACAGAATACGCGATACTCACTGCAAGAAGACTTATCGGAAGAGAACCTAAGCCACTTATTATTCTCCTTTGACTGCTCACGGTGGTTACAAAAACAAAATTTATTTCAAGTAAAATCTATCCATCTAACTTTCCCTCTTTCTTTAATTGCAATTACCCACCATATCGCTACTCTATTATACATATTGCATTATTACACATCAATCTCTTCTTTATGTTAATAACTCACTGCCGCCATCGATTATTCTTTTTATTCTTAACTTTATACCCCGCCACCCACTATTAAAATTCTACGATTATTATTGGACTTGTGGATATGTCTCAAGAATCACGGGAAATTAGTTGACGAATTCCCTGTTGACTTGAAGGCAATTGATTTTTATAGTTACTTAGTTTCACAATTTAATAAAATATTAATGCGTTATTAACTTAATAACTTATTTAACAAAATTTGTCAAAAGTATTTTTTTAGGCAACTGCTACCTACAGGGGAGGTGGTACAAAGTAGCACAATACAACTACACGCTCACATAAATTATGCACTAATTTTGGCAAAACAAATTCACAAAATCAATTTTTATAGGATGGGAGAAGCGTTGGAAACATTCCACCATTTACGCAGACTCCCAGAATAAAAAGTTGTTTACCTATAACAATTTCACGCAATTTCTGAAAATAGTAATTTAATAATAAAATAATAGTTCCGTGAATGAATAAAACATAATTAAAATATAATTTTGAATTAATTTGATCAAAAACGTTTTCCTTGGTGTAATTTGCTATTTAATTGTATATAATTATCCAAACTAACAATTTCTATAAAATTACTTTAATTTATCTATATTGATATTTGATGTACAGATAATTATTACGAGTATTAAATAGTATTATATTTTTATTACAATTATTAAATTTAAAATACCTAACATATTATTTTAAAAGTGGGTAAAAAAAATAAATGAAAGCTAAATTATAAAAAAAAAATTTTAAAAATGTAAATACACTTTAAGCTAATAACCATTGTTGTTAAAGTTTTTGATGAATAAAAAAAACATATTTATAATAAATGTATACCATTAGTAATTATTATTGTGTATTATAACGAAAATAAATATATTTAGAAACTATACATGAATAAATGTATTTCAATTAATAGTTGTGATACAAATGTAACTTTTATCCACAATTATTTAGCTTGAGCAATGACTGGTTACAGTTCTTCGTTTGTAAATTGTAAAATGGATGTACCTATAACTTTTAATTTTTATAGCAACTTTTAGAACTCAGTGCCTCTGTATCAACAGTTAAATAGTCAAACATCGACATGACGGTTATGTATGCCCATGCTAATTATGTCCAAAAGCTTCGTAAAACAATTGCAATATCACAACATTTTAACGGGCTGAGATCAACGGTAAAAATCAAAATTGTCATATTACCCATTAAATAATATCTTGCTAAAGTGATAAATTTTAGTCAGATTTTTAATATGCGTTTCCCTGAACTACAATGTTCAAATTTCGCAACTTTTTCTCATTATTAATAATTATTGTACTTTACTAAATTCATTATTTTTTAACAAAAACATGTAATATTATGAAACACAAACGCATAATGCGACAATGTAGGCATTATGTGTTTATAATATATATCATACAAATTATAAATGTTTTACAATTGCACGAATTAATTATTATCATCAAAATTCATTTTCAGTTAAATATAATATATAATCTTAAATATGTTGTAACTTTTCCACTAACTAAAACTTATAATTGCATACAAATTATCATCAAGTGTTATTACAGTCTATTTCAATATTATTTTGTTTAACATGGCACAACGACACTCTACAGTACATAACAATAATTTAAAACTATAGTAGTTATGCTTATGATACTGAAAAAATAAATTTTTCAAAAACTTTTCCGCTTTGTTATAGCCCTTAGATGGTGGGCCTTATAAAGCCATCCTATCTTAATCTTTATCTAATACTTAATAAGTATCTTATCTTAAATAGAAGATACTTTTTTCAGTGGTTGTATTAAAAGTGAAAATAAATCAAATAATTCCGTTGGGATATTATGAAAAATGAGGGAAGATTACTTAGGGCCAAAATCGGGAAATCGTCGTTAGCTAGAATAAGGTCAATTACTTTGCTTATAACGTGCAAACTCTTAGACAATTTTTTTTTCGCTACAAAATTTTAAGCTTTGTCCTCAAATATTATGTGTAATGTTTCCTCAGTAAATACACATCAGGCTATGAGGGAAGGTCATTGTATTTTCTAGTGTGGAAATTGTTGTTCAAAAAATATGATTTCTGGTCCGAAAATGTACTATAATGTCAAAATTGTGTATGAAATTTGCAAATATGCCTACAGTTCTGATAAAATGCAGCCAAATGATTGTAGGCATACTATAATATCACTTGGATATGATGGTAATACATTTTTTTTTAATTTGGATTAAAGCTTCAATTACTTAGGTCATTAGCTTTATACTGTGTGGGGAAACGGTTGGTTGAAACACATTTGTACGTGTGGCAAGGATGTGTTGCTAAAAACCCAGGTGGTCACCCATCCGATTGCTAGCACCGGACGGTGCGTACGCTCAGAGCATTGCCACAGATTGAGCCTCACCAAGACACGGTAATAAATTATATATGAATTATAAGCCAACAAAAATAAATAAGGTCAGTTTAATAACATAAACGTATAATTATTTGAATACACTTATAAAAAATTTAGGTGTTTTGACATTTTAAAACCAAATATTATATTAGCATAATTTAAATATGCCGCGGGGTGTTGTTTAAATAACGGAAAATTTGAACACGAAAACGACTGAGCAAAGGTCTGGTGGCCAGGTAGAAAACCATTACGTTTATTTTACATAATATAATTCTGTTATAATGTCATAATAATAAATTAAGAGTTGATTGCACTTTACTTCGCCGCAAGACTAACTGGTGACACCACCAAAAAAATTAATAATGGAACACATCAAACAGATTATCACCAAACACAAATTAGATTTTTCAAATAAAATTTAAAAAACACAATTACAACCCCCCCCCCCCCCCCCATGATCTATCAAAATCAATAGAACTCGAAGCAAAAAAACAGCAAAACGGTTTTGTTTTATTCTGCGAACTCAAAAAATAACTTGTACTTCAAGACATTTATACCGACGTTTAAAAAAGAAATAATCGACAAACAAATAATAAAACATAAACTACAAAATAAATGCTCAATTTATACCACTGCAGCCATCGCCATAATATCAGCTCTTAAGCATATTGAATATTATGTACAGTATACGCCAAAACTGCAGTATATTTACCGACACTTTAAAGCATCATCAATAGCATCCAAAATGTTTTCCAAGCCAATGACATCGCCACCAATATCATAAAATATCAAGTAGAAAGTTTGAAAAAAACAAAACAAGGATATCCTATTCATTTGGACACCGGGACATAACAAATAACAATACAAACGGAAATGATTTAGTCGGCCAACACACTAAAAAAATCCAACAGTATTAGAAGCTCAAAAACAAAAATAGAGTATAATATTGGGCACAAAAAACTAAGTACAATTAATCACACAGAAATTCGGCAAAATCATTGGTCAAACCAAAATACTAAATTTGCAAGAAATAAAACAAAGCATAAATCCCTGGCCACAGTTTACAACAATTTAAGGATCGGTTGAGGCGTTTTCGCCGTCATAATATGCGACGATAGTCAGCTAATTGCGGGGTGAATATATTATTTTCCCGACGTCTCTGATTTAAACGTTACTTGCTGTAATTTATTTTTCGACTTTTCAGCGTTTCAATGTGGGTTGTATCTACCCATACGTACCCATATAAATGTGTGTACAGACGGTTATTTCCCGTCGGCGAATAATGCAACCGAAACGAAGATAATTCTCTGCTCAAAACCCGACCTATATAATATTATTATTATACGCGTTTACTAATATAATATTATGAGATTGGCTTGTGCGATGACAGCGTACAAATCCCAGTGACAGACTACCTCTGAGACAGCCGCCGGAGGTCGTACCTATATTAATTTCCCATAACCCGTTGTACTTTTTAGCAGCTTGTAAGTCGTTATAGTCATAGATACCCGGCTGCTACTGGTAGGTATCGTCCATGCGCACATTAGAACTTTGAGTAAATGAACTGTTTAAAAATATGATGAAAATGTTTTGCAACATAAAAAATAAAATTGAAAATTAACTATAAATATAGTTGCATAAAATGTCCTCGAACACATATACAAATACAATGTGGTACTCGATCACAAAAATCTCTTAGATGCATCACGTGCCATAACAATTGCATACTAAAATACCCGCCTAAGACAGAACACACACTGTCAGCCCTACTCCCTATACTACGCCATAAAATAGTTACAAAATGAATTATGATTAAAAATGTTAATAGTTTGATTAAATCAGTATACCCAGCTGTTTTAAGACGGCATCAGCGTCGTTGTTTCCTCTCTAAGACCCAAGCACAGCATAGATAAAACACTTTAAATCGTTTTTTTTTTTTAGTTATCTTAGAGTAAAATCACCTGTTGCAAAAATTATAGACGTTAATTTTTTTGATTGTTAAGCCACCCTAATTATTTCACTTAATTATAATAGCATAGCTGATGATGTGTCTATGAATTACATACTTTCTAATAGAAGTGTTTTTGATATACCGGTAATTTCTTTGGTATTTATAAAAAATACTGGTATGTCGTGATTCGGTAACAACCATTGTTCATTATTACAGAAAATACCGTATGTACATTTGTAATTCATATTTACCCGATACTTCCCTATAACCCACGCCGTAGGCTCAAAATAAAATGGTGTTGAAGACCTTCTTCTTTATTACGTACTACGTATTCAAGGTACATAAGGTCTGGGAGTTACCACTGGATAACCTCCATAATCTTGAGACTCATCGTTAATTATTATTTATGCCACTTATCGAACCTACTCATTGTAAAAAACTGAATAGATTGTAGATTTGCTTTAGTAATATAAAAAAAAATAAAAATTTTTATTTTGAAAAATTATAATGTTGGATCTCCGTCATGTGCATCTTATATTATAAAAATAATGTTGATAATTATTTTTGTTTTTTTGATCCCGAGGTGCGCTATTAGCCATAATATATTGAGTGGAGTTTTCAGTTTTAATTTTTTAATTTATCTGTGTGTACTGTGTAATAATTTCTTCAGCTAGAAACGGCCGATTAAAAAAATTCTATTTTTCGTTTCTAATTCTTTTGTTGAATTTATTTTATAATTTTCGTTAATTTATTTTATTATCTTAACATTATTTTCATTAAATTCAAGTACTTATAAGTTATAACATTTTTCTGGTAGGTAATTGTCCACTCAAGCAGCTGAATCCAGAAATTTGTTAGTTTTTAATTTTTTTAATTCTATGGTAATTTGTTTCTCAAAACAAAACTAAATAATAAAATTCTTTTTACATCATTTTAAACTATACACAAGTATTATGCACATATAGATGTAAGTACATTGATTTTATGACCAATTTTAACTTTTATAATTAAATTTAATATTAGAGCTTTAATCAAAAAATCAAATTATTTATCATTGAATTCAAATCGTAAACAGTTCTTATGCACTACACCACTATGACAGTATCATATTATGTTAACCAAAACGAGTAACTGCTTTCCGAAATACCTAGTAAGTAATAACCATATAATTAGGGTGCATTCATTTCTAAAAAAGTATACAAAATACAAATTATAAAATACCTATAATAATTATTAATAAATGTATGATCTAATATTATATTATGATGCCATTATAATAAATTATAATACACCTATAGCCCATAAATGACAGTCCAATATAATATGTTCTAATGACAGCAGAATATAAAGAAATACAACTATTTGACGGTTTACAAAATTATTTTGATTATTGTCAATAAATAACGATAAAATATTATTTTTTTATTTTTATTTAATATTGAAAGATGTTAAAATGTTTAATTTGTATTTACTAATTCACCATCACCACCACGAGCAACGTTTAACAGTGTAAAGCGGTAAGTATTATTTTAAATTCAATATAAAATTGTCACACAACAATTAATTACTGATATCTATTCTAGGTATCAATTTTGATCGCGTTATTGTCATTTCTACAGAAACAGATGGAACTAACTGTAACACAATAAAAATTATCATTAGCACGTGACACTATACATTTCTTACGAACAAACGTACACGATCAATATGCTATTATAACGGTGAAGCAATGCGCCGTTAATCTTGCAGAAGTTGATGGTTAAGGTGATGTGAGAGAAGCTGCTGTGATATATTCGGATGAACAATTGGATTGAATGAGAATATAAATATATTATGTATATTCTCAGCAATTTTGACAAGGCTGATCAATATTTTTTTTTTAATTGCATTATGTGTATAAATATAACATGCTGTGATACAAAATATTGTCAAAACTTCGAAGATGGCTTATATTTTTTATTCATATAGTCACATGTGTGATATATATGTGTTAGAATATACGGGATATACCACCATAAGTAAAACCATGGATAATATAATTCATTATAATTCATTAATTTTTAAACTATCAAAAGGTCTTAAAGGATTTTTAAGTGGTCTTTTTTTTCTTTGATCGAAATGTACCTACCTATTGAACATCTAAACATAGTGTTTATTTATAATGCTGAATAATGGTTGTTTTCAATATGTCTGTGAATAGGTAAATGTAAAAATAAGAAATATAAGTAAACAGTAATTTCGTGGGTGAAATAGGTAATTATAAAAATGCATTTGATTCAAAATAAGGGGAAAACTGTGATAATGAATAGGTAAGTTTAATTGTATTTAGGTTGTTAATGTGTTATGAGACCGGGTCTTTTAATCAGGATTAAGAAATCTACATTCATTAAATGCATGTACTAACATGAAAATCTACGCCTTAGTTATAATTTATGTAAGCCTGTATTAAGATTATATATTGTTATTATTAGTATTAATAAATAACGACGTTCCGGGATGGTTTTCAATTTTCTTTTAAAATATTAAGAAAACCACAATAACTTTCACTGAGGTTCTTTTTCATGTTAAACTTGTCATAAATTAAGTATACTTATGCTCGCAAATCGTACGTTACATATTATTATTGTACCCATTTGTAGCCAAAACGAAATAGTAAGTTTTTTCCGATGTTCGTCATCAGTTGTGGCGGAAAATGATTGTATCAAAAACATAATAGTTATAACGTGGTTTTGCAGTCCACGAGAGCCAAAAATCGAAACAGCAGCTGTAGGGCTTCTCGCAGTGGAAGTCTGGGGCGGAGCTCTTGGCATATAATGCCATAATATAACACAATCACACTCCACCTCCATGCCATCCCATTCGAAAGGCTCAACGGCACTGTCTACCTGCGGGAAACTCGGTAATAATAATGTCTATAATGTTATATTAATATAATATAATACATTAGGTGCAAGTATTGTGTTACGGTTATGTGATACAACGAATAACAAAAAGTCGTTACCTCTCCGACCGTTCAGAATATTCGATATCCGAAAACCTTAAACAACAAAATTATAGAAAGGTATATATTATATTATAAACACACAATTGACGTGTGTGGTTACAAAGCCACACGTGATATATGTTGTATATTTCAAGAGACCTTTACCGCACACTTAGTATCCACATAATATATAATACATCACATATACATATTACCTAAAGTTAGGTAAATGAAACTCCAAGAGTAATAATTCAAATATAAACAAGGTTGAAAACCTCACGGCTCGCGATCGTGTAGATGACTACTCATATTTGATTAATTATCTATAGAACACGACAACAATTTAATAATATTGTGAAATTATAATAATATTTAAGATTCTAAGCTGAACGATGAATTTATTGATCTCACAGCGGTGACGGTAAAAATGCTTTGATCTTCGACTTTAAGTATGGTTTCTTATAGAAAATTAGATTTAGATGATACTTTTGCGATGTTGACACTGAAATATTTCTAATACTTTTCAAAATAATAAAAAAACAAAAAAAAATTCATGGGAAACGGAAATGCCATAGCCTATAGTTCTCGATTAAATAGAATTTGTTTATTGGAGTCATTCGAAATATATAACGATTGAGTTAAAATATTAAATATAATATTTACACCAAATATTCATACAAGCACTGGACACTATATAGCTTTCAAAATATTTTGGTAGTTTTGGCTACTGATTGAAAATGATATGACTTATGGCATTATAAATATATCATAAAATATACTTCAAAATATAGGTTGACAGCTGACAGATGGTATCCGTTCAGAACCGTTTTTCGTTGTCAATGATACATCATCTAATTCAAATTTAACATATAAATTACAATTTACAGTGACTTACTCAATGGTGAAGAACACTTGACGGCTATACTGTACATATGAATATGAACTTTTCCACTTATGTATATAATTTGTTTTGTATGTACACAATAGAAAATAACTACCTAGTGAAATTTAAAAGTTCTAATGCTGCTGGAAACAGTTTAAAATATTATCCAATTTTTCATTTACTCAAAATGTTAGTAATTCTTTCTGCATTTTCAAAATTGGTTATAAATGTAAAATATTATTTAAAACTGCTGGGCACTTTTATTATTAGGTACTGTAATTAAATGATTTTCTATTTAAATATTCGCGATGGAAACGCGTTATGAACGACTGATATTTAAATACTACACATACACATTCACGCAGAGTACGGACCATATTTTGAAACTTAGAATTTTTTTGAATTTTTTTATGAAAAATGTTCTCTGACAGAAACCTTAAAAATATAATAATACAAGGTTTCCCATAAGTTGTTCTTATAGCAGTTTAAAAATATTTAAAATAAATAATACATGCAAAATGTTTTTAGAGACATTCGAAGTTCAAATATTTCCAAAATTGAATATTTAAAATGAGACATAGCAATATTTCCTCTAATGGTTTTAGTTATTTTGTCGTAATTATTAATAAAATATTATCCTCGTAGACTTGGAATTCTCACTACGTAGGTACAACGTAATATATTACTAACGTTTACTATTTCTGACAGTTCGTTCGTTATAAGATATGATGCCAGTACATGACTACGTCCGTACTACTTCACTATACTAAACCAACATTTAACTACTATTGTAAGTTCAAGTAATATTTCAATGTGCGTCAAACGTTACTGAGGAATGAATACGGACCAGTGGCGTATTAACATGAGAACTTGCCAAAGTGTATGGGGGGGGGGGGAGTAATATGGAACAGTGGAATAGAACTTTTCAAACTCGTTGTAGGTACCTATAACATACGTAGTACTTACGTATTAATATGTCTTAAACAACATCAAGTATGTGGGACGATTTTCTTATACGCGTGTTGACTTTCACGTAAAATCACAATTTTTAAGAAAATGAAGTTTATACTTTCAAACGTTCAGTTTACTCGTTCTACGTACAGTGGTTATAAATGAAAAACATAATTTATACAACTTTATTAATTAAGTAATATTTTGGAGATAATGACGTACTACTACATTTAACATATTAATATAAGTATTTAAGTAGGCAACGCATAACAATAGTCACCACTTTAAAAATAAAATCAATAATATGTCGTGATATCAATTGGAAAACCAATATTAAATATATTTATATAAGAAAGTAATTTCTTCAACTTAATCGTTTTCGTCTATAACCTTACAAAAAAAAAAAATGGCTTATCTCTAAAATCACAATTCCAAGCTAAATCTCTATCAATATAATATACGTATGTTTCTTATGCATTTTAATGATTATGCAATTATTTCGTTGCACAGGAATTCCTGTAATGTATACATTAAAATCTATTTAAAATTAAGATATTATAATACCAAGATAAAGACCTCAGTAGTTGAAGCCTTGAGCAAAAAAAAAATGTAAAAAAAATATTAATCACATATTATAATTTTGCTCCTATGTGACGTGTAACGTGTTGTAGAGTAAAAAAAAATAATTGTTATTTATAATAGTTTCTTATGGAGTTATAGAATACTTGTATTGATTTTTGTTCTGAAAACATAAAAAACTTTTAGACAATATAATACTCGTATTTTTATTTTTATTGAGGTAAAGCTAGGTGATCCTGGGATCCTGAGCCGGGGCGCTATTATAACATTAGGTATTTTTAAAAAAAAATTCTTAATGAATTATAGTGATAACAAATTTTGTCCACAGCAGGTCGATAACATTATTTGATTTATAAATGTGTTTCACTTACATACCTCCCGGAACCAGTAGGCCTGTCACGCGCTGTAGGAGCGCTGGTACGTTTGGTCCAACGAAGTGTGTCGATAAGGGAAAGATAAAATTTCACGGAAAATATGGGAAGATCAAGTAAAATGGTGTGGAAAAGGTTAAGCCTGCGTAGGATTTGTAAAATTGTACAATGGATAGAAGGATGTGGCAGAAAATATGTTTGACAGTTAAATCTTAAGGGCTGTATAAGCACCGGAGAAGAATAAGATAACATTACATAGTACTCGTATTTGTCACCGTCATCAAGCGTGTTGTTCTCATAAGTCATAACGTAAAGTATAATTAATATTAATTAAAAAATGTCGGATAAATAAAGGAGTAATAAACTAATAACACACGAATTCATATTTAATAATTTTACAACGAGTGTATATAGGTACGATGTATAACTTTATATAGCAACGTATGTAACCTGTGGGCCAAGACAGCTAGTGCTCTAATTAATTAAAATGTGCTTTTTTCTATCATTTACGTTGGCTGTTGAGCAAAACTCTATGGTACATCTGAAAACAATTATAAATCATTTTATTTGAAAACTAATTCTGAACCGAGTTCAGTTTTTATGAATATGGCATTATAGGCTTTTTTTTAGATTCTTATGATATAATATTATACTTAAGTTTGTTGACGTTAACATATTTTTCATTAAAAAAAAAATTATATTTGTATTAAATGTTAAATTCGTTTTCGTTATTATTATTTTAATGTATGATTTTAAAGTTAACCTCATAGGCCTACAAATATTATATTTTCATATGTTTGTATCATCATTGCTCGATTTTATTAATTATATTAATGTAGTAAACTGTTTTCTCAAAAAGCACTAAAAAGGCTAGAAAAATACTATTATTAAAATATTAATTTTTTTTTTTGTTCATTTTAGCTTCTGAAAAATAGGCCATTAGCTTTCTAGATTTAAACATTATATTATATATATTAACATTTGATACGATTGGTTACAATAATAATGACTTGTAACTATTTAATTATTGAATATTTTTCTCTATTTTTATGATCTTGAGGAATGTCGCGAAGCTCTCTGTTTGGCAGTCAATTTTCTTATAGACTCTTCTAGTTAAAATTGAGACAGTATTGGATATTTAAACGTGAAATAATGATTATATTTATTATCTATATCGTATTTTTAATAATGAAACTTAATAACGTATTAACGTACAACGTATATTATTAATTTCCTTACACAATGATATTTTCAAAATACTTAAACTAACTTTAAGATATTTATGTTATGAACATGTTAACACCATTAATACTGTAAGACAAATAAATTACCAACAGCAAATAGCAATATGGATGTATTACAAAATATCCTTAAAAGTGTAGCACAGTGTAGTGATGACAGTTTCCGCTCAGAAACGTTTTTGGTATGCAATAATTTATCATTAAATTCAAACTTAACATCTCAATCATTAGAACCTATACTCAATTAAAAGATACACTTCAGTTACCCGACACTTTTGCTACACATCAGAACAATATGACAATATCATTGTAAGTCTATATTACTTATGTTGTTGTTATTATTGAATTATAATGAGTAATGAATAGATGAATCCATCGTGAATTGAACAAAATATAATAATAGATATCGCTATGCCACAATGGAAAGTGAATACTGAGACGCTAGCATTATTAATCTTCAACTAATGCGAAATCACCTAATTTTAAATAATTCGAGAACAAAAAAGTTTTCAATTAGAAGTCGTTTTGAACTGTAATCAATTGGATTAGGTATATCTATCGAATATAAAATATAATTTAATTAAATTAGAAAATAATAAAATGCACATACTGCGTCTCAGTTATTTTGACGTCCTGGGTTATAACTTAGCAAGAAACAACACCAATAATCAATATTATCCATAAGACTATACAAATAAACAGTCGATATTGAATTTCTTCAGTTTAATCGAATCAAAAATAACATTTAAAAAATATTGACATACTAAAATATACACAACGAGTGTTTTTGTTACGCAACGAAAAAATTGTAGAAGATTAATAAATTAATGAAATTCAACAAAATTATAATATAATATACGGTGGTACGTTTTAAGACCATAAGCCAAAAACTACAGATGAGAAGAGCACTTCAATGTTGGTTACCTAAAATAAATGTATTCGTCTCTCGCAAGTCCCACATTTAATTGAAACGCATCAAATCAATTACTAATGACTTCCACATGGAATATTTTATTTGATGTTTATTTATGTCACTGGTAGGTTGGTAGGAGATATAATAAATGTTGATAGGGCAATAATGTAATGTATTCAAGACAAATATATTATGTGAAAGAAGAGCGTCGTTCGATATTTTTAAAAATCAACATATTATTGATTAAGCATTGTCAGTGATTATAAATGCTTCAATAATATTTATAACCAATGGTATTGTATAGGTTAGACAGAAAATGTTGTTACAGACGCAATACGAGCACAGTTGGTTAAAACAATTCAAGTAAAGCTCGTCCGATGGCCACAGACGCGGTGGATAGTTTGTTTGATAAAAAAAAAATATAAGTAAAAGAGTTATTCGTGGGATTATGTAGGTATATACCTACCGAAACTTATCCTACTGTCAAATTTCACAAGACGGATAACTGATACAAAGCACAAAGTAGCAATAACCGACATTTTTCAATAATTATTTCATCACGTCTAGTGTGCTGGACAAAAGAATTTTTCAAAATAAAAATGCAGTCTAAATGGTAAGTACCTATATGGAATATAATAAAATATTTTAATAAAATGTAAAATTTAATATATTATTTTGTATTATTGTTACTGTTTAGTATTTCCTAAGTTGCATAGCGAGTAACGTAATTAAATCACCAAATTATAACCATTTTTTTTTCGTTTCTTAATGCCACTGTTTTCATTGATTTTCCAATAGACGAGCTACCTATTTATTCAGTTTTTTTTCCCAAGCCAATGAGAAATTTTGAATGTACAATAGTACATTAGTATAATATGTAGAACTGCAAAACAGTAAGTATTTGAATATCTAATAAGTAATAATTTTAAGACTATAGATTAAGAGTAATTATGCGTATTAAATTTGTGGGGTTCCAATTTTTAAGAAACAAAAAATTATAGTAAACAAATTTAAATCATAAGTTGATAAAACTTAGCCACACAATATAGACATTAGACAGTATAGTGAATAGATAAACATTTATGGAAAATCGATGAATAATATTTGTGTGCGGGGGCGTCATTTGAACGATGCAAGGTGTGTATTAGCATGCTCGTTAGGTTTTATTGATTAGTTTTTGAAATTAAAAAAAAAACCCACACTTTTATAACACAAATAATAATATTTTGATGTTTTTTGAAATGTTGATACTAACTGGTAAGTAATAATATTTTTTAATTAAAATTTTCTTTGGCTATATTATATATTTACTCAAAATTAAAAGTACCTTAAAACTATTATAAATTATCTTCTAAATTCTCTTATAATTTGTAGGTACAAATATACTCTCATAGTATATAAAATATTTTTTTTATATGTTTAACTATAAAAAATATCCCATATTTTTCTTAAAATCTGTCTATGATCACCAAAATATAAGATTTAATTATTGTTTTTCTCAGTAAAATCTTATAAGAAATTATTTAAGTGTCATTTATAATTACAAATTTCTATTTATAGCTAAAATAAGTTAATACAATTTTTCTTAGGGTTGTTTTCAAATTTAAAACAAACTATATATTTTTTGCTATAACCAGAAAAACACGAATTGTCTAGAAATAAAACTTTGGAACAAATATTGTATACAATTGGTTGTTTAATATTTGATTTCCTATTTCTATACTGTAATGTATATAGTTTATTCATCTACGTATATCATAAAATAAAGGGGTCTTTACTCAAAGAAATTGAGAATATTGAAGTCACATATTACTATTTTTTATTATTTACAGACCAATCACTATGCTTTAAAATATTCAAGCTTACGGCTAAATATCAGAACATATGGTAGTCACTCGACAGCATAAGTAAATTAGACCCGGTCAAAAATAATTTCGGAAAAAAATGTTTGCATTGAACCTAAAGTATTTTCTATTTTCATCCCTCTACCTCTCTAAACACAAACCCGATTGTTTACATACATTTCCGGTACACAAGCTCGTTGAGACCTACCAATTCTTACAATTTATTTTTTTTTCCCATGTTTTATTTAAGTTTGTCTTATCATAGCAGACCATTAAATACCGTATTTTTGTTTTTCTGTCACTGTTTTTACTGCGCATTGAAAAAACTGATTGAACAAAAACAACATTTTTATAACTACAAAGTAAAATAATTTAATATATTTATTATTTAATCATCAGACTGTAAGAGGGTTAAGTCGAACTTTTTGCTTCGTGAAATCGCCTTGTACTTAAAATTCTTCAATTTGGATTTCAAAGTAGATAATCATGTTCGCCTGTAGTGCATGTGATGAAACATAAATAAGTAGTTATGTAAGTTATAACACATGTAGATATGTCAAGCTACACTGTGTATCGAATATTAGGTATATCATGTGGTATCTGTTCAGAAATGTTCACATAAAATGATAACCTCATCAGACTTATATTGTAAAGAAAAAAGATCACAAGTACCGATCATTTTTTGAACTATGCAATTGTGTAGGTTGAATAATATATTATATAAATGACACTGTCAATAATGCTTGGATTATATGTTAATGGTATGAAAATTATATTTTTTAATAAATTCATTTCACTAACTTTGACAAGTTATTTACATATGTTTAAAATAAACAGAAACAGTTTCTATATTTTATAGGTATCACATAATATTTCGTAACAAATACATGCTGCACACAATATATTTCGCTATTTATCCAGTTTTTCATGCATATATTGTAAACATATAATTGCATATACATTTTGAACCAAATACACGGGTTTTATATTTTCAATGTAAACTCGAATATTTAATTTTTTTGCGATGATTTTAACTCACGTAGACCTGCTGGCAGTGAATTATATTATATATTATTTTCAATCACATTATATTAATGATGTGTTATTTAATTTTACTACCATAGATTTTACTTATTTGTAATACATGGTATGATCACACTGAACATTTTAATAAAGTTTCTATGGACAAGCTTCGTCTGAATTGTATTAAAACTCCATGTTTTATTGCAACTAATTAATTCGACAGTCTTATAACTATATAATAATTGGTAGGTATAAAAAGAAAAATCTGGACAGTTTAGCGACTATTGAACTATCACATTGTTCTTGAATGAACAAATGAAAACTTAATAAAATTACACAAATCAATATTATAGAGTTATCAGAATAAATTATCTGAAATTGAAAAGTACGCCTAATAAAACATATTATATGGGTACATCATCGAAAGGTACTACGGAAGGTCATAGGCAATAAAACGAATTCCTATTACATATAAATTCGATAAATAAAAGTTAGAATTATCTACATGTACTCTGTTCGAATATTGCGATCATGGCTCTCAAAAATATCGACTTTAATAAAATATTTCGTTAGGTTCCTATAATATAAAGTTCGTTATTACATTATGAAAGTTGTAGGTACTGTATTTAAATAATAATATAAATTCTATACATTCCTATCCCTATCGATAACATGAATAAACTACCTGTGTATATACGTTTATGGGTATAGTTTAAAAAGTGGGTAGTTTAGTTCCAATGTTTTTCCTTGCTTTAATTTTTTTGGTATTTGTATAATCTTGGGATACATTATACATTTATACGTGCATGCATGTGGTAGATCCTCTGCTTGTGTGATCACTTCTCCACACTTTAATATAATATTATGTACATATTAATATAATGTGTGTAAACTGTGCTGAAAACACAAATATATACCTATAATGTATATTATTTACCTACACTGCGAGTATAAAATGTGCATGCGACGTGCCTTTACGGATTTTTGGGTGCAAAAAAATAATATAAAAACTAAAAACGTAATATAAGTTGCATATAATAGTTTTTTTTTTTTGTAATGCGCGGAATGTTGCAAACTATTTAAATATATTATACATAATAATATATATAAATATGAGCTTATGTGCTGTAATGTATGTACGGTATTCGATGAGTAAATAAGTTGTAGGTACACACATTTTCAAAATAATTTTATTTCCATTCCTACAGCGGCATAATAATGTCGTTGGAGCGTGCGTGTAAAACCAAACTTACTAAACTGTAACGCAATAAAAACTACGAAATATAAACGCATAAGACACATCATATTAATTCAATATAATATTTAGCTACCCGAACTTCTTTTAAAAAATAATTTAAATATCTTCTATATACCAATATCATACACTATTATATTAAATGTACCCACGATAATTTTAATATCAATGTATTATATAATAATAATAATATGACAGCATAGAAGCACTTTAATAATGTAATATGAATATTATAACTGTTATATCTATTATATTGGCGCCCTATTATATTATGTCCTCTAGTAAATAATTGTCACTGCAGTGCAATTATGTGAAATACAAAATAAAATATAATAGTTTCCTCTACTAACCTAACCTCTCCGTCCAGTTCGAAATTTAATATCTAAACAACCATAGAAGTAACAACCAAAATATGATACGCGACAAGACATTCACGTACGTAGGAAGCCATGGTGGGCAATCCCACCCCTCCAACCTAGGAGGGGTGTACATTTTTATGAGCTTTTTTTGTGTTTAAACATAATACAACGTTATTAAAATGTTTTCGAGCGTTTTTGTACTGTAGATTTGTAGGAGGAAATTTAAAAATTAAGTTTAGTGTTCATCATTTTTATTGTAATTAGGTAGTATGAAAGAAAACACATTTATGAATAGTACCAATGTATTATTATTATTGGAGTACAAAGTAATTAAAATGTGTCCTATTAATCTATTTTTTAAATATATACGTACCCACATGCAGATGCAGTTATTCAAAAGTACCGAAATATACCCAAAACAATTTTGTATATCATTATGATCCGTCATTAAATTTAAAATCAACACGTCCAATAAAATGACTTAATCTATTTTTTTTTTTAACATTTATTTTATAAAATATAAGGGTAATGTAAGGGTAATTTTACAATAATCATAAGCCCCGTATATATATGTTTTCCACGTGAATTTACATGATTTTAAGGAACTTACCTACTGCAATACTTATGACGTGAGGGACTTAAATGTATGACTTATTTTAATTTTTTTTTGTACAATTTTTATTCTGACATTGTTGCTAGATCTCTACACCAGTTTCTTTTTAACCTTCTCAGTGGATTTCCAGGGATATTTACAGAGAGGGCAAGGATCAGAGGGGTTGGATGATTTGCTAGTCAAGAACGAAATAATTTGTAGGATGATTTTGCTACCTCTAGAATTGTTAGAATGTTTAAATCGGAGTGAAGTGTGTGATTTGAAACGTAGAAAGGTGCGTTTGTAATCACACGTAATGTTATTGATTGAAAACGTTGTATTTTATTATTGTTTTTTTCTTAGCAGAGCCCTGACCTTATCAATGACGAGCTTTTGTTATTTCTATGATTTCTGATTGGATAACACTCGACGTAGAGCATTTATTGTCAGCAACTGTTGTCACCGACATCTTTTCTAGTGGTTATTATAATTAGATTTAACAGACAACAACTATCGTCTATCAATAGTATTATATTGTTATTGGAAAGTTTATTTTACTCGAAATTAAATTAACATTTAATATTTAAAAAATATAGTATTTACATAATATATTAGGAATAATTAATACGGAATAATTGGAATTGAAATGTAAAGTGGGAGAAAAATTTAGTATCCTGAAACAGTTTTGACAGGATAAATGGACAAAAAGCTCGAATAAAGGACAATCATGTATAAAACAGTAGGGCCACCTTAGCTTATGTGCTTTGTAAATATTATATCGGAAACGCGTCATTTTTATAGGGGTTGTATAGGCGATTCTGTCGTTACCCACTGCCGCACGTCATTGTTATTGTGCGAATAAAAAAAAGACCATTGTATTATGCAGATAACAAAATATGACGTACAATACTTTTTTTTGGGCAGTTTATATTATTTAAATATTCGAAACCAATTTATTTACAAACGTATATACTATATATAGCCTAAGAAAACTTTAATTACTTCCAGCAGTTTGATTTAAAAAAATAAAAATAATTTTCAAATTCGTATTTAGGTTTCTTTTGGAGCTTTTTTTTTTTAAATTGTACAGCTTGCTTACGAATCTAGATTGGATTTTTCATGAATAATAATAATTTAATAATAATATTAATAGTAAAATAATATAATATTTTATAATAATAATAATTATTATTGTTCACCTATAAGCTAGAGAAAAATAAACATACTTCTAGACACTTCCTGTAGACCAATTTTAATTTCGAATGCTAATTAGAATCCACTATCCACTTTTCTATGTTTTGCAGTAAAAGCTTTTTCATTTTTTTCGTCTTATTGGCCCTTTATAGTATATACTAATTTTTAGAAACTATGTAAATTAATTTGGAACAGTGATACTTTTATAAACTTTTAAAAATATTGAAAATCTATCATAAACAAGACATAGAATAGAAGATACGTCCACCGGAATAAGGAATCCACAGTCTATACACACACTAATAACTAATAAGTAACAACTAAATAATCATTTAAAACTAACAACGAAATATTATATGCCCCACATGCTGCGTCTTAACTAAAAGCCACCTTAAATAACAATTTTCAATGAGAAAAATATTAAGGGTTCTGTGCAAAAACGAGACAATTCCATTTTTCAAAACTTTGCAAGTAATACAAACAACCTCCGGAGCTATTTGGAGCTCTCTAGTTTTTCAACCGAAAATAAAAATAAACAACTCCCTGTTACATTATATTTCCAATATGGGTGGGATTTGTCTCGTTCTTACATAGATATGTCAAATTTGTCTTAATTAAAAACGGTCAAAAACCCATTTGCGACAAATATAAAGCTGTCTTGTTTTTACAAGGACCCCTTGATATGCTTTAGCAGTAAATTTTAAAATAAACTTGCTTAACAATATTTAAAGATTATTAGATTTTATAAATCGAACAATAGAATAAAAGTTCAAAGTGGATACCTACATGGCTACATTTTATAAAGTGTATGTGTCGTTGTAATGAAAATTGTATGGGTTTACAGTGCCTTTAAGTTGACAGCCATTCCAAATCAATATTATATAATGTTATCATCGTATTTTGCAACGATTCAGAGTTGAATATATTTTTTAGATATTTTTATTTTATATAATAAAGAGGATCTTCAATAGTTTCAGTTATAAAAACATAACACGCCCGAGCTCTGTAGACAACAATAAACTATGTATAAGTGAATTAAATTTCCAATCGAAATCATATCCTACTTGATACTCTCAGAGCGTTTGTTCAATCTTCAGACTGCTTTGGTGCCTATTTTATTCATGTATAGATACTCTAGGTACATGTGTATTTTGAAATAAAAGATATATCTTTGTAAAACCAATAAAAGCAATTTGAGTTCTTCACAGAATCTAAAATATTACACAAACAATGTAAAAGATAATCAAATAGACAATGGTAAAGCGATCAGAGTGAAAGTGTGATGACAAACGAATTTATATAAAGGGCATAATATTTTGAGAGTAACGGAAATTTATTTTAAAATAATCACTGATAAATCTCACCATTTTATATTACATATAACAGCTATAACTATTTTATAATTGATAAAATGTAGGGCGATGAAGACTTTTGCCTTTTTCTAAAATAAACCATAAATTATGATACCATATAATAAGTCCATAATCATAATATTATTATAAATGATGCATATTTACTTTAAAAGTGTTTTTATATTTCTATAGCATTCAATGACCTAACCTATATAATATTATAATATATAGATATTCAAAAACGATAAAAACAGTTGTAATTTTATGACCGTTTTAGCCCTTCTATTAAAGTTTGTTTTTCATTTCACCTTTACAATTTATTCATAAAATCCAAAAGTATAAAATGAAATACAGGTCACCACTTTTGAAAGTTTTAAAACAAAATCATGTTACTCTTTACCGCATTAGACATGAGCATCCAACTCGAAATAAAATAATGCACATTATATTATATATTGTTATAATATATATATGTCTCATCTACTTAGTGAAATCTCCAAAGTGTCGTGTATTTATTTCACCACCCGTAATATTCAATATTTTTTTTAATTTAATTTTATACTTATAATTATGGTTTAACCACAAAAATTAATGTGTTTTGTAATATAATTAAAATAATTGTACAATATTGTAATTTAATAATATAAAAACAACTTACTGCACATAGTGAATAAAATTCCATCTCACGAAAACATCAAAAAACTATTCATATTGTGCTACGTTAAGACGTAATTTTCACGAAATGGCTATGTTTCATGAAGATCCAAGTCATGAAAAGGACGATTTGAGTGGGTGTGACATATACATTTTATTTAGAACAATACATCTCTAAATACACGTATCAATCATCGGTTTATACGATCCTCATTATTCATTGAGGACAAACGGGGATTGTTAGAATTAAAACGTTAAATGTCAATATAATATAACAAAAATACGAAATTATATGCACTAAAAACATAGAAATTAGTAATATAATTTTTAAAAACAAATCAGTTTTCAAACACTTAACAAGAATAATAAATAAATCATCGCAGTCATATTTTATAATTTATTACCAACCTACGAAAAAGTGTTTTTTTTCTTATTTTATTCGGGAGAGTTATACTGTGTAGACGGTCTGCAGGTCGTCTTATAACGAATTTCACAATATTATTTATACAATAGGTTTTACTCGGACTTTCGAAAGTTATATTTTTATAATGTAAAAAAACAAATAATTCTCATTTTCAAATAACGGTCGTAAAAGGCATATAAAACTGTATATTCCTACAAGGGACCTGTGAATAATACAGGCGACTTTGTCTTTGTGCATCCTTCCTTGACGAGTCGTCCGGCGCGTAATCCTCGGGAAATGGGTGACAATATATTATATGCTTCGCCATTGGTCCAGAGATTCCGTTTATCAAGACTCGTTTCACCATTGCACATCTGAAAACCACTACTATACAGAGTGTTTCACTAATCATGCTCACTAACTTTTATCACCTTTAGCAAAGTTTTTATTACAATAAATAATGTTCATTTTTAATTGTCGATATTTGAAAAATATTGAAACAGTGTTTTTAAATAGATTTTTTACCATGTTTAAAGAGTCTCATCCTTGAAGAGGTACAATATTTTTTTAGGAGAACCACCCTTTTCTACCTTGAATTATTCAGCAGATATTTCTTTTAATGCTCCTAAATTGAAATTTGAACAATAGTAGTGTTATGTATACCCCTACTATCAAAATAATGGTCCACCTCATTGTAATTGTTTTACATAAAAAACAAAAAAAATAGTTATAATATTATTTAGTGTAGTACTTATTATACTTAGGAAAAATTTAATAAATTATAAATTTGTATTAAATTAAATCGTATCATCACAACCCCTATACCTCTAAACCGATTATCACGAACTATTATCTTTAGTAGTTTGGCATTTTATAGAACAACAGTACATGTAAGCTTAATAATTACTAAAGAATTAATAGTTTGAATTTCGATTTAGATGTGCATTATCGTTTTCAAAAAAATTATCTACTCACCAATTTGCATTAGAAAATGTATTTCAATATATGGTAATTAAGTTTAGATATATTTTAACTTTGAAAATCAGTTTAGGTACTTTGTGAATCACCCTGTTACCCTAAGTAAACCACTTACCTATATTATACAATTCGCACTCGAGAGGCTTTAAAGGTTAATTATGGATCGAAACCCTCAACTAAACTTGCTATATTTTTCTATTTAGCGTATTGACTTAACCTATTTAAAAAAATCCATTATTGTTACAACTTGGGTTTTTGCAGTTAATTATAAAAATAAACTAATTAAATTAAAAGCCTATGTCAAACCTATAATGCCTTGTTCGCACCTACATATATTATCTACAACAGTCATAATATCAAACGCTCGACCCTCGGCTCATTTTTTAATTAATATGGTCCACAAATAGTAATATTAATGAACAATTAATTTAAAAAAAAATTAATATTAAAAAATGATACTATTTTCTTTTTATTTCACAACTATGTTACTTTCATTTTTATGTTGCATAATAAACTATTCGATATATTTGGATGAGTTAATACAAAGTTTGTAACCTTTGAGATTGATTTACCTGATCTACAATACACTGTATTTAAAACTATTCAATAATTTTGTTTCATATAATTAGGGATCTACTCTGTAACTCTATTATTCAATGACTTTAAATACAAATAAACAAATATTATATTATATTTCCTTGATTCGATAATTTATTTGACATAAAACTTCAACTGTGTAATTTCCTTAACCAGAATTCAAATTTTGTTAAAATTGAGTTAAATGTATTGTTTATTCACAATTAACTTATACCTTCATTTTCTTGACGTTAAGGTAACTAACTAATTCCAATTTCCAGGTCATTTTTTTCCATTAACTTTCTGCCCTTTGACTAAATATCTAGACGGCACTATTTTTTTGCTACCTATTACATTATACCGATTAATAGGTAGGTAGATAAGAAAGAATTGATTAATAGGATAATATATTAAGTGATTAATAAGTAAATATCTAGGTAGCAAATAACATCCCTGTTCATACATATGATAAATTATAGAAATATATTATAACTTCATAGATTCTATTAAAAAATACTTAGAATGACTAAGATTTAAAATTCCAAATAAAACGTATATAAATTATATTAATATTAATAATTAAGTTATATTAAATGATTTAATATTTACTACAGTACCTAATGAGTAAGTAGTAGTTAGTAAGTACCACGAGGCACGAATTATGACATTATTATTCGTGGTAGGTACCAATGAGCAATGTTACATAGGTACCATTATTATGATTACTATTTTTATTTTTATAAATGATTATACAATAATAAATTAGAAATTACATATCAAACGTGAAGTAGTACTCGCTCTGTGCGCGTCTCCTTGTGTGTGTACTTTTTAAGCTATTTTCCAATAGATAGCGCTCTGTTTAACATATTTAAAGTTTATTACTAAAGTAATTTATTTTGCCATTAGTTACAGACCATACAATGGCGCAACAAGGAGGAGGGAGGGGGAGGAGGGAAATCCGAATCTTGTGATTTTGCAGCATACATGTTACATCCTCTGAAATTATTTTCTAGTGGGGCCTCTGATAAGACATCAGCAATAACTTGAATTCATGTTACAAAAAAAGTTGTATTTGAAATTGTTATAGTATGTACAAAATAAAATAATAAACCTTATAAGTTGCAAGTACCCCCAAATATAGAGTTATTCGCCGTTTAAATAACTGATTTCGTCCAGATTTGAACTTAAAAAAATTATGATAATAATATATATTTAGATTTTTTGGTCACAATATGAATTGTTTATGAGAAACTTTGTTTTAAATTTAACAAAATTAAACATTTTATAAACTAATAACCACTAACAGTCATTTACAAATTTTCGAAATTATGATGAATTTTGTCAAAATTTGAACTTTAATAATTATAAAAAAATTGTCCTATGTTTATTCAATATTTTTTTAACTTTTATTTCAATAAATGACGAATTTTGTATTACAATTTCAAGCATTTTGACCAAATGAAGGAAATACAGTCAACATTATTTTTTAAACGAAAGTCTATAAATAGCTCAAAATGGTTCAGAGTATTTTGAAAACGTTAACATGTAAAAAATGACAACATTCTTAAATATTTGGTGAAAATTTAATTTAATTTTTAATTGTTGTGCCTGTCATCATGGTTTGAGGCATTTAAAGTGCTTCGATTTTCTTCAACAGCAACTTTTCTAGTAGGAAAATCTAAAATTTCCAATAGTTTTCAAAAAAAGCGACAGGAATAACAGGAATTTTATAAAGTTAGATATAGTGAATGATAATGGTATAAGATATTATGAACAGTTTCAAGTCTTTACCCCTTGCCCTTATGAATTGTATTTTTTTTAATAAAAACAAAATAGCTAAAACTATTTACATCGAATTATACATTCGATAAAATATTGTAACAGATATATCTAATTTATAAAATTTTCAAACTGCTGTCATAATAACTTATGAGGAATCTTGTTTTCGATTTACATTTCTTAAAAAGCATGAAATATTATTTGATTATTGTATTTTTTATCTTGTATTTTAGATTCCAAGTGGAGCGTTTTACAAATTTACAATGATACATTAACAACTACATTTGGGAATGACAAATTAAATATTCCATACATTGATTGTAACATATAATATCACTAAATAATATTATAGGTGAAAAAAAATAAAAATAGAAACATATTTTTCTTCTGATCCTTTTAACATAAATATATTTTCTGGTTCTATACAAGATAACATTTTCTGATCAATTTTTCGTACGGTTTTCTTGTCATGGTTTAATATTAAGAGGACGTCATAAAAATGTTACGATATTCATTTTATTTGTTTTAAATAAAAATATATATTCATTGTTCATAGGTTTTCCTTGTAGAGGAAAAATATCGAGTTATGTGCTATGGTTTTTCTTCAGCTTTCGCTACACCTTGTCCTTCACATCTCCAAGGCTCCTTCCTTACTCATACAAGCTATTCTCATGTCTTTTTCTATTGCATCTGCCCATCTCACATTTGGTTTTCCTTCTCATTTCTTTTGTTCTTCGTTCATTTTCATAGCCAAAAAAAAACCCAAAGTTTATTTGATAGATATTTTAAGTTCAAATTTTGACGAAATTAGATATTTAAGCGAAGGGGTAAGAATATTTTAGTTATTTTGTTGTAATTTAAAAATATTATTCATAGTAGGCTATGGTAGGTTAGGGTGCTTGAAAGTATATTATTATATTTTATTCACACAATAACATTTTCAAATCAAATTCTATCGAATAATTAATTCAACATACTTTACTAATAGTAATAATATCAAAAAATATACTTGGTAGTTATAAACTAATAAACGGTCTTGCTCAAAATCGTTTTCGTATAGATTATTTGTTTTATGTCTATGAATTCAAATTTGACACATATCCATGTAATTAAGGACTTTTTACTAAAACAATTAAAAACAATTAAACAAGTACAATTTTAACAAAACGAGTACACAATTAAATAGTTAAGATATTTATTTATATTTCATTATAAACATTGAAGCAGTCTTTCTTTCGTTCAAACAAGGACAAACCTTACAATTTATCATAGGTGTAGCGTGATGGATTGATATGAGGGCCGAGGGGGTTATAGCCTATAGGCTATAATGTTTCGGGTATAAAACCTTATGTTCTTACATTTGATCCAAAAAAAAATGTACAAGGAGACTAAACAAAATACTGAGGGGGTAAAGCCCTCTTAGCCTTCCATTATGCGCATATGTGATGTATGCACTTGGAATATGAACGAGATTATTGGTTTTTAGCTTCATAGGTACTTCACATCGCCTAAGTGGCCCACATCGTCATTGTAATTCCTGACATTACTTCAATGTCCCGATTAGTAAATAGCATTTAATATCTTACTTAAACTTTACTAGAGCATTTGAAGCTATAGAAAACCGTTATTTGTAATACATTAATTGCGTATAAAAAAAAATTACAAGCCTAACCTTATTAAAACAGTGAATAATAATTTTTAAAAACCTAACAGCTGCAAAATCGTGTTTAAGAAAATGATTAATTAAAAAACGTGTTTGTTACTAAAATAAATGACATTATTTTCTCCTTAATAATATTTTCTGGTGAAATCACAGATCTGTGGGTAAAATAGACAGATTTTTATAAACTACTAGATAGAAAACTCTTTGGATATCAGGTTGAAGCCTGGTTATCCGTTAGAATTATATGGTATATTTTATATGGTAAATATTAATTATATTGTATTGTATTTTATTATTTTTACACCTGTAGTTTAAAAAAATATATTATTTTATTAAACATAAAAACGATGTTATTCCTAATTAATTTCGTATAATGAATTAAATGTTATACCAACCGACAAAATGACGGCCAACTACTAGGCGAACTTCACTGATAACAGTATAAATAATATAAGATTTCCCTATCTAATGTAGTATAAAATGCTGTGTTACAATATGGGACATAGAAGTCCCGCCGGGCTATAACGACAGTTGCATATTTAGTATAGGTAGTATGTAATTTGATATGACTTTTTTTTTACTTGGATTTTGAAAGTTCCGTCAGTCGACAAGGGGTTGTATGTTAAATACTTCTCTTCTCATTTCATCGAACTGCATGCACGTATATTCATTTTAGGCACCTGCTTCATTCAGAGCTCGAATGAAATAGTCAGCGATAAGCAGGTTTGAATCGATACAAACAATAACATACGGTTAAAATGAAAAATAACAACTAAATTTATAGTTATATTAACCACAATTATTGTTATGTAATAATATTTTGATAAGATAATAATTATTATATAATACTGTGTGTGTCACAACAACTATAGCATATTTCAAAGTGATATAATAATATTATGTGACACATAGTATTTCGCTAAAAACAAAAATTATTATATAATTTGTGCTCACTAAGTATCTGTTTGTCATGACGTAGAACACGTGTTTCGTATAGTGTTTTAACAATAACAATATTACACATTATACACAGTCGAATCAGGATGACTCAAAGTCAAAAGGAGATAAAAAAATCGCTTCAAGATATTAGGCGTACTATTCGAGGGACCACACCTAACCTCGGGGGTAGTAAAAAAATCGATTTTTTCGAGTTATCGTGACTCAACGGTGTTATTTTTTAGAAGAGCTTTGTCCTAAACATAATTATAAGACTATTCTTAATTTATTTTATTCATAAAACCTTTATGCTAGGCACATTGCAAATATATAATTTATTACTAAGCCCCTATCTAACTTAATTTACTTAACTACCCTACTTCAACAAGTCAATTTTAAAGTCTAGTGTTACTAGATATTCACTCCTCCATTCTCTATTCAATTTTCTTATTTTGATTTTTAATTAACTCCCATATACATACACTCCCATATATATAGTCTTATGAGTATTATTAATGAATACTCCACCTTTAATTATTCATAATAATTTTTATAATCAATACTCCCTTCATCTATTATTTTAACCACTATCAATCAATGAACTTGCAACGAGTCGCATAGGTAAACATTTGGTTTAATTTAGGAGGAGGGGTCTAGATTAATCCAATACTAATAATCCTATAATCCTTCAAATAGTTTTAATTTTGAGAGGGGACTATTGAAATTTCTTTGGGGGCTAAGACCCCCGATGTTTGTCTATAGATGAGTGAATATGGTTGTTGACTAAGGACGTTAAAGAGATTCGACGCGTGGATCGCTGCTGTGAAATGTGCAGTGTGTATTTAGTGAAAACACGTGGGTGAAGTAATAAACTTCTTTCGGAAAAGTCAAATTGATAAAAAAGGAATAATCACATTATTTTAAATTTGAATACTGATGAATTAAAATTATTTATGTCGACAAATGTTTAAAACATTCCAAGTATGATGAACAATGATTAATTTTAATTAAAACTTTGTGAAAATTCTTTATAAAAGAAATTATAAATTTTTTTACTTTTTTTCTATAAAATATATCAAGTAATTATTTTTTGCTGAGCCAAAAAGCTAGAAAGTTTAAAACAAAAGGTTTGTTGTATTGAAGTTTCAAGTCTTACATATGTTGTTTTGTTATAATAGCAGATTAAAAATTATTAAAAATACATATTAGGCAAGATTTTTTAAGATTTTTTCATCAAAATTACCAAAATTTGCAAATATAATATTGTCATTTAAAGTATTAATTTTTATAGCTAAGGATTGAAAGTTTGAATACAAAGATTTTTATAAGTATTCCATAAGTTATTATATGACCTAACAATCTAAAAAATATATAAGCACAGTTCTATTTTACAGATATTTTAAGTTAACATTTAGATTAAATTAAGATTAAATTAGATATTTGAACAAAGAATAACGATTATAGTTATTTTGTTGTAACTCAAAAATATTATTCGTGTTGACATGCAACTTTTAAAGTTTATTATTTTTTTTAAAATAAATTAGTATGTATTTTCGAACTTCATATTTTACATATTTTACTACGTAGATTTTAAAGGCTGAATTAATTATTTTAATAGGTTAAATTCACAGGCATACTTAAAACTAGTTAAAAATTAAAATATCGAAAAACCGTTATTATATGTCATAATATTAATATTACTTTCACAATAATATTGGTTCTATACGTAATATGTTAGGTTTACTTGTATGTTTACCTAGGTAATGTGGACAATATTATACTACACCATTTACTGCTGGGAAATCCGAGGAGTATAGATGTGCTTAGGGTGGTTGTTGCTTATTTCATTTAGTTTGGTTGTGTGAAATATTGGAATCGCTAACATTTTACACATATATAGTAGGTGGAAACAAAAGCCATAAAATATTGTCACTTAATTTTCTCTCAATTATTCCAGAGTAAGAAAACATAATACAGCCTCTCTATAATTGAGTATTGTACCTATCACACAAGTCACACACATTGAAATAGTCTTACACGCATATATCTACACTATCCGCGTGACCACGGTACGTCACATTACACGAAAACGTGATACCCACCTACATATTATTATTATGTATCATAGTGCTCGAGTATAACGCTCTAACAGTCGGAGTTTGTTGTTTTCGTCATTCTATTCCGAGCTCGCCAACAGAGTACTTCAGTCGTATTCAGTAAGCACAAGATCAACAGAACGTAAAGCAAGGCGCTTATATCGGTAATTATTTTATTGTATCACAAATAATTATTATAGCGTTTATGATATTATGGGCTTTATTGATAAATTGAATTATAACTATAAACAGTTGCACTATGATTATTATTTCGTTATGCTGTTGATTGTTTAAAAAATATCTTTCATATGATATACTGCATACATATTATATTGATGACATTCGAAACGATATGCTAGTTATTTTAACCAACAGCATCATCAATATGAAATTACAATGATGATACATTTTTTTTTATCGAGTTAAGTCTTCAACATTTATGGTTATTGGCCTGAATTTTAATAAGTTGGGTTTAAACTGTAGCCGCAGTGAAGCCGATCACCTATTTCACCTAGTTTAGCCTATTTATTTATGTAATTATAAAACTGTCCAGGATTTAGAGTGTGTAATTTTGAATCAGCAACAAAATAATAATTGTATTGTTTCGCTAAAATATGTTTAATAATAAAACGATCACGGTCCCTACTGTTCATTGATAATGTTATTCATGTAGAAATTCATAAGACGTTTACATATTTCTGGTTACCCATTCACTTTGTAACACTCAAATATACAACAATTAAAAATGTTTGTTCAATAAAGTGAATAATACCTAGGCCTTATAAATCTATTTTGTTTCATAATCGCACTAGCATAATAATCATTAACTAATATTTACTTGTAGTAGCTATACTACGGTTTAGAGTATTTAAATATAATTAGGACGTAAATAAAACTTAATAAAATAAAATCATTTTTAAATTACTTGAAATTTGTATTAAATAAAAAAGGTAGGTAGTAAATATGACGTCACGTTAGTAGTTGGCCAATTAAATTTTTTGTTTTATTTTAACAAGTGAAAAAATCTGTATCAATTATACTAGACACAATAAAAATATATTATGAGGTAAGAGTTAACAGGTGGTAAGATTTTGTTGAATGAAGCCACCCATTAATAACACTTTCGGTTTTGGTAATTAATTTAATTTAAGTGATTGTGACACCACTTACGCTTCAGACGTCTTGGCATATTTCCAGGTATTGTGGGTAGGGGTTTGAATTTAGAATATTTCACTTGAAATTTTTCAATTGAAAATGTCACTTTTCTCGAAATATTTCAATGAAATTAGGAAAATATCTTTACTTCTTTTAAACATGTTTGGTTGTAGATGATTATAAATAATAAATTGATTACATTTAAGACAACTTTGATAATGAATAACGTTTCAGTTATAAACCAAAGTTCACAAATTACTATACAACTAATGGTTATAAACTAGGTTTGATAACAAACATCAAAATTTTTTTATAAGAGTAATATGGTATGATGTTGAGCTGGCTTATGAGTTTCCAGGTTCTGAGTTAAAACGTTAAAATTTGTTATATTATTATTATATTAGTTATTTTATATTTAAATATGATAAATATTTTCTTTGTTCCGTCAATGAAACAACTTTTAAAAATTTTTACTTGAAAGTTGGCGACTATAACAATTTTATTTTTATTTTCCATAGAAATGAAATATTTCAAAAAATAAATTTCATGAAATTTTACAACCCTAATTGTGAAAGTGGCCAAGTTTTTTATTAGTTCATTTGGATGATTATTTAAACAGTTACGAAATCTTTATAAAATATTTTTGCTTCATCATTTATTGATTTAAGTTTTAAGTCATTATGTAGTGTATGATTTGACACGTAGTGTGGAGCATTCACTAGTTTTCTAAGAGCAATATTTTGAAAGGTTCCGATTTTTAAGATATTTGACTTTTGCGCAAAGCTGAAGGGCAATTAAATTTGGAATTGAAAAGTGTACATGAAAAAAACATTGAAAAAAAACCCTTATGCAACTGTACAAACAACTTAAAAACTCGTGAAATTATAGGCGTGTATATAATACTATTAATTTGTATACTTAGTTATGTAATAAACTAGTATATAATTTAAATTTGAACATATTTAACAAAATTATTATCACAATTCAAAAATAATTTACAAAATAAAGCACAGTACGGTACTATAAACATAGACTGTTAATTAACATTTTAGTTCTAATTATTATTAGTAATATATTATGCCAGTGGCGTATTTGGAGGGAGGGTGTCCTCCATGTCTAGACACCTCCCGACTTGAAAAAAAGAAGGACTAATATATTGGTATTATCGTTTATTTTATATAAACGGTAAAACTGAAATTAATTTGATTAGATTCGACAACACGTTGCGAGACTTATTTACAGTTTATCAGGAATATCCAAAAATTATTTGAATTTCGCCGGGTCATTCAGATAAAAAAAATACCAGCAGCAAAAATATTGTGAACTTATAATGTAGTTTATTTTTTATTCTAGTTTACAGTTTATTAGTTTAGAGAATTATACATTATAATAATACCATTATTTGTCAAATTTGTCATTTATTTTCTCGTTGACCGTCATGGTGTACGTACCAGGTGATTATTGAATAACGTAGGTAAGTACTAAGTAGATACATATTTATTTAAATTAAATAAGTAATATTTAATAAGATCCAATTACCTAAAGTAATTCAGAATTATGAAGAAATAACCAGTGTTGTATTGGTAAATATATTTATGGGTACACTCATTATTAAAATATGTATAGTATATACCTATTAAACCTAAAAATGTTTTCTCGCTCCGCTCCAACATTAATTCTTTATATACGTTTATAACTTTGTATTAAATACAATGAAATTAAAGGTCGTTAAGTATTAATGTCCTCTTGTTCGGCTAACATTGTAATCATAGAATATCACATATGTTTGTTTCAATATTGTGTTATCACAATATTCAAAATTCAAAACAATAATTTAATAATTTTCAATTACATTTGTTTTTAGTGCATACCTAGTATTACTATTCATAATTTTATAATAAATTAATAAATAAGTGAACCTCGGCCTGTACACATAACTGATGACGACTCTGAAATGTTGTAAATGCTCTAGAAGTCAAGACTCAAGTCCATCGGTATTCAAAAAATATTTTTTTGTAAATATTGTTTATTATAATTAACAATAAAATAGTTTTCGCTCACTACGATTTTGCTAGGTAGGAATAATGGGCATGCTTCATAATATTTGGCCCTCTTTGAATAAAAATAACAATAAATATTAAAAAAATATCATGAATGATAAGAAATAAAAAATAACGTTGTCATTCTTTGAAGTCTCATTGTGTTACCGCAGCGGTGTGTTAAATTGTGCTGATTTTAATTTTGAAAACAATTTCCATCACGTTCTATTTATTATTGCCTTTATTGATTAGTTTGAAATTACAGGTGTATACTATCAATAATCGTGAATAACCGTGCACGATTATCTTAGAGTTTTTGACTAAGTATCTACTTATAACTATTATTATATCATCAGCACACTGATCGCCTAATACACTAGCACTACACACAAATAATACAGTAACATTAATACATGATATTGTGGGCACCGACCGGTATTAAATTCGGTGTAATTAATACAAGAGAGTAATTTTTAAAACAATTGTTAGAAATCAGTATTAAGTAACAACGTCCAACTTTATTTGTCTATCACACCATATACCAGAGTTCTAATGTAAAATTACTTGTCAATTCCTAACATAGGAATTTAAAGAAAAAAAGTAAGTTCTCACGTTTTTTTACATCAATTAGTAATTCTAAGAATGTTGTATATGAGGTCCATTAAATGTTGGACACCCCCCCCCCCCCCCGAAATCCTCCAAAATATACCACTTAACTATACTACAACATTACTTATCATCTATTATAGCTATTAGTGTTATTATACGGTTATGCATGTTCGATAAACTTAAAATCTTGTAACACGGCGTTCTGTATAGGCTTTTTAGGCACATCGATGTCGTGTGTCAGTGTTCTCGGTATTTCGTAACTATTCGAAGTAATATAATGTAGCTAGCTTTAATCCATCTATTGTTTATATTATAAATGAGTTAGGTAAATACAATTTTGGAGGAATTTTTAAATGTCATAAATTGAAAAATGTACCAATACCGTGATTAAAAAAATATTAAAATATAATAAATTATGTTACCTACCGCAATCAATTCATTGTATTAAACTTAAATAAGTACGCTTTTTCTAAAGATTTTTCGTTGGTGTTCATTTTAACTTATCACAACTTACCTTAGAACAAGACTGTCACAACTCAAAAGTTATAGATTTTAGAAAAAGCAATTTGAAGTTTGAACCCTAGATATTATTTTAAAGAGTGTTTTACCCATGAGTTTGAAACTAAAAATTTAAATACTTGCAAATATACTTTACAATATGACTTTTTCAAATATTAGGAAATACTCTCTTAAACCCAAAAATTTGGGATTGTGGCCTTAAGACTTGCATTTTGAGATGTTGTTGTATTGCAAATAGACATTTATTTGAAGACAGCTTTATACTAAAATATCGCAGTATTTTAAATTTCTTATTATTGCTGAAATATCTCAGATTATAAAATGTAATGTACCACAACTCTAAATATTGCTGTTTTGTACTCAACATATTATCACGCAAAAATTAGTGTGCAAGAACAAATTGAAATGAGGAAGTCTTGAATTTTGACTTTGGTGATTAATTAAAAAAAATAAAATACTGCCTTAAATATGGCTCTCTTCCTTTGAAAATTAATTTAAAAAATGTGATGATTCCAATAGTGAAACATTTTTTTACTGTTTAAATAATGGAGATCTTTCATTTTATAGAGCTTTTTACTTTATTCAAAAGTGTCATGACTCGAAATTGATGAGTTTTGTGTTGTGGTAGTCTTGTTCTAGAGGTACGTTGTGTGGTTACGTATTTACGGATACTTCACTACTAGTAAGTGGTAGATGAGTGTTTCTAATGCACACACGCGCACATACACACACACACGTCATTGCAATCATTAAAATAAAATACAAAATTTATCTCTCCTCCTTAAAACTAATATTCAAACTTTTTAAACTTTATTTCAACCTTTTATTTGAATTGTTTGATGTCATTATCACTGTTTTAAAAGTGAGTAAGATGTCGTTAAAAATAATATTTTTTAATTTTGCAACTTTGAAACAATTTATATGTTTGTAAAATATTACGAATTAATAATTGCTCTTAGTTCGCTTTAAAATTAAAAGATCGAAAAACACATAAAATACATTATTGACAGTGTTGTCACTTTTAAGTAGGTATGATATAGCCATATAGGTTATTACCTTTGTCCTTTATGTTTAATACTAGTTTACTCAATTAATTCTCTCGGGTATTAAAATTTATATTTAAATGTAATATTCAAACATAATGATTTACATTTCTAATATTTGAAATATCAATATGTTAGGTGTATCCTATGAACATTTATATTAATAATCTTAATAATCGTACATTGTCCCTACTTGAGAATACGAGACAATTTTTACCAGACAATGTTTTACAAATATTGAAGGGACTTTAACTTTTGATAAATTTAATTAAAATTGCATTTTTCTTTTTAAAAGATTATTCCATCTAAATTACAAATTTTAACTTATATTTATTTAAAGTTAGTATTAAAATATGAATTTATTAGTTTTTTTTCGTTTGCTATATTGTTTCCACTTCAACTAAACATAAAACTGCACAAAATTCTAGAGTTTGGGCATTGTGTTTAAAACGTATAAAAGACAAAGAGCGTGATAAATCATGTTAACTTGAATATAAATTACGATTATGCAAATTTAAATCCTTGTACCGAATGAGAGAAACATATTCTAAACGATATTCCTCTCCTGAAAAAATACCTTTTTTCAGATACTTACGTGTTGTTGCTGTCCGGGTCATATTATTTTCATACCTAGACGGCTAGGCATTTAATTAACAATTCTACAATAATTTAACATTAATGTAACACACATCTGTGTACGACGTCGCATTGAGTTTGTAGGTATTCGTTGTAAAATAATTATAAAGTGGGCGGTGCTTAAAATATTGTTCCCTTCCCATTTCCCAGTAGTGTACAGTGGCAGTAGAGAAAGCTCGATGCTCAACAACGTGATCGCCTGTTATGTAACTCAATTCTCTTGAAACGAGTATTTTTGTGGTGGCGAGGAGGAGGGGATATGTACTAAACTATTGTACAATGTGCACGTGACTTTATATGTCAACGTGACATATTATATTAACGTCTATTCATATAATACACTATGCCAGTGTGGAATTAATACATCATAACTTATACAATTATTTGAATGTCTTCTAAAGCAACTAAAACATAACTTGGTACGTATTTATTTTTATAAATATACGATATTAGATACTTAGATTTATTGGAAGGTACTTATTTGTATCGCATAAAAATGAAAAGTTATTACTCATTATAGTTAGGTCGTAGATGATTGCTGCTGACTTTGAAATATCCAAAAAAAAATACTAGATTGCCCCTGCAGGTTACCTATATAATAAAACAAGCAAAATGTTCATAATTCATATTATAATAATGTTATGTGATATTTTATGAATTCAATGTGAGAATTATCATCACCGTAATGTTTAATTTCAAATTAATTATAGTAAAAATATTCTTAGTTATAATATATTATTATAATTGTTACCAACTACATATCTATGATTCTGAATGTAACACGGTCTCCAATAATTGCATTAGGAATTAATTGCACAAAATATAATATGTGTGTGTAATAAATGCACCTACATATCTGCTGTACATATATATATAAGGCTTATCTGTACAGTATTATATTATATAGCACACCCCAAGCTGTGGCTTATTTAGTGGGTGGGTGAGATCCATGGACACAATTACACCGGACAGCACTTTTTGGGGGTCAGTAAATTTTACACATGTGTTTAATAGTTGAAAAAAATATTGTCATTTTAATAACAATGGTGAGGGGAAGATTTAATTTTAAAAAAGGAAACCGGGGCAAATCTTAAGTATGTTATTGAACCGAAAGCTGAACAATCATACCATCTAGGACCTTGAGTACCTAAACCACTTAACAAATACTACATGGGATATCAACTATATGAATAATAAATTGAAGTAAAATATAATAATATGATATTATTATCTCGGATACTATTAACTGATCTGCATTGCATTATTGTGTTCTTAGATAATACCTGGAGGAGATCTTTAACGAAAATAATTAAAATGGATGAACTATTTCGAAATAGTAACACACAAAATATGTTTGCACAATTGGGAACTCGCGTTGGTAATGATTATGTTCCATCCAAGAATTGCTATAGTAAGTATAGTGTATAATCAAATACTAAACAATTATTTGAGTGTTAAATATAGCCATACACGTATTTATTTTGAACGCCAAGTAACTTATTTCGGTAATGCGGTTAAAGCTGAAGTTAACCTAATTATAATTATGTTTGTCAAAAATGTAATACTATTTTACTTAGAAATAACAAAATAAAAAACATAAAAGTGTACACTAAACACATATTTACAATCATATGTTTAACGTTGCACATACTTTTGTGTATTAAACTTAACATAATATGTGGTGTGCCCCCCCCCCCAAAAAAAAAAAATGTTATGAAAACTTGCTTGCAAAAACGTGTCTTTTATTATTATTATTTATATTTTAAGGCAATGATAAATGACCACAATAGCTAACTTATAATTCCTTTAATGAAAAATGGTTTACACTTAATAACTCAAAGCGATGAATGTATTGATTTTAAAATGTGTGTGTGTACTTTTAAAGAAAAAGCAATAGATTTTCAATATCGAAAGTGATTTTTGGTGAGAACCTAGACAGTCTGTACTTTGGGAAATTAAAAATAAAAATAACAAAACAGAGATATTACGCTTTACTAATTATTAAATACTATGAGAAATTTGAAATTTTCATGAAATATTTATGTTACTACTTTCGGAACATGATACAAGTTTCAAAATATTTTTTGTTTTTTTTTCTTTAGCTGTGTATGCTTATTTTATCATTTGAAAGCTTCAGACCAATATTTCTGTTTCTTATTCAAAAAGCTTGAAAATGTGATATAAAATCCATCATATAAGTTCTTCTTTGTTTTGTACAATTGTTCAAAAATATAAATCATATATTTATTTTTTAATTGGTAGAATATCTGGTTGAAAATTAGTATTGGCCCGTCATAATTGATGCCTGCTGAAAATATCAATATTTTATTATAATTTTTAAAGAACTGAAACGGAACCAAATTTTTCTCACATACCTAAAAAATAAGACAGGAAAATAAGTTTTCATTTTTTAAGAACCCAAACTGATATTTTAGTATTTTTTAAAACAGAAAGTTATCAAAACTTAAATTTTAGTATTTCTCGGAAACAAGCAGGAACCGAAACCGTGTATATCATCAAGGTTCCAGACCGTGCAGTTGTATATTATAATAATGAATGATATGATGTAATATGAAATAAAAATTATAATACACAGTACTTATATACTATATGATTTAGTTAAAAATTAGTTCAAGTTCGACCTACATTAGAACATAAGATACTAATTAGAAGAATAAAATATTACTTTAGTACATATTACAACTAAATAAAATACAATATAATCATAGAATGTTAGAGGCACATAGTCTCCACTCATAATCGTTTTTCCTTTAAAAAAAATTACTTTATATAAATTCTGAACTACAATAAATTTCAAAATAATTCATTGAATTCAGAATTAACTAATGAATTACACTATAACAGTGATTCATTCAATTACGAGGTGAACTCAAAATCTACAATAATGCAAAGTTTGTGAGTCAATGAGTCCCCCAATTTTTTAAAATTAAATTTAGTTTAAACGATTAAAAACTTTTTCTACTAAATGTCATCAGATAAAAAAAACACATTACATCAAAAAATCAGTACCTACATTCATCAGTGATAAATAAATCTAGTTAATTTTGCATATTTGTATTTTAATATTTTAAATATATATATATATATTTTTTTAATTATAAGTTACAATTACATATTATTACTATTGGATTTTAAGATTCTGATTTTACAACTCTATATCAATGATGTCTGTTCTTTGATTTTACAGTGATACTAATGCATATCTACGAAAAATTGAATTCATCAGAAAAAAGTGCAACACATCTTAGGCAGATAATTGGATTCTCACAACTATTAAGCAGAGTTAGTTTATTTGCATTATTACATTGCATGTATTATTCTTGTGAATATTTAAAGTGATGTATTGAAATAATTTATAGTTTATGCAAAATAAATATAATTTAAGTGTATAAGGCCGATTCTAGCCTTATAACAGTGTAAATCATTGTAAAGGCAGAAGAGGGAAATTAATTTATGAGAAACTACATTTTAGATTTTAATTTGAAACCTGAAATATTTAAATTTTAATCCATAGGATATAATTATTAACTACGTTACAATATTTTTAACATTAAGTAGTCATGTCTCATAAAGGTAAAGGATAAAATGTGTAGATATAGATATATATATATATATATAATTTTCCCCATCTGCCGAATATTATTCAATTCACATAGATATTAAAAACTTGTATTTAACTTAACCAACATGAACTCATTTTATTAATATAACTTATATACACACATTGCACATTCATTGGGACAATTTATTCAACAATAGTAAAAGAACAAATAAAATAAAAAATGCCAAGCATCCACTTTATAATAGGGGTTTGATTTTGGCTACTTTAATGACATTTTGAGAAAAGTTAAAATTATTATATTTTAAATATATTAAAAATCTAATTTAAAGTTCCTTACTTACAATTAATGTTCCCATGTATAAGTATACTGTTGTTTGTTATTATGAATTAATTAAGTGATTATATAAATATTATAAATCGATAACTTATTATAAGGTAAAACTTTCATGATGTTAAAAATATTTGTTTTGCTCATACGATTTTACTATTATAAAAAACATTTGTATTCTAATGTTTTGTGCACTTCCTTATTTAAATTTGTGAATAATAGTTTATTACCCAATAGTAAAAATTTTTTATTTTACGTATTTGACCCTTTTCATTAACAAATAATGACCCAAGAGAACGGAGTCCCACAAGATTTAGCTTTTTCAATAACACTTTTCCTTATAGCAATCAACGACCTCCGACCATCAAAACTGCAACATCCCAGTAAGATGCAACACATTAGCCGAAGACTTCAATTCTTAGTGTAGGAGTGGCAACTTAGAGACTATATTAAAAAATTAGCTTCTAAATCAAATGAAGTGGTTGTTATCGCAATCATCTATGAAAATTTAAATATGACCTACAGACTCCCAAACCAGTTCAATATCAAACTTAAAAGCCAACAAAAAAATTAATGCATCAGAACACACTAAGTTAGCTCTTTAGCGACTCTCTATGTGCCATTAATAGAATACAAAATAAAACCAACCCAAGTGATTTATCAGTCCTCGTCCAAAATAATTAAGATGAAGCTATATAGTTAACCAAAAACAAATTATATTCGTATGGATCCCAGGACACACCGGTATTATTGGCAACTAAACCGTGGACAAATACGCCAATAGCGTTCCTAACCTCTCATATGATAACTTCAAAAACTCCATAGAAACCTTCATTAAAAAAAAAATGGCATATAATGGAATAACCAGACCACTAAACTAAACCAAATCAGATTTAGGATTGGACACACTAGGATAACTCAAGAATTCTTCATGTCCAAAGATGAACCTCTCATCTGCGATGCTTGAGACACACAGATCACAGTCAAACACATCAAAATAAAATGTCATCTTTACGAACAAATCTTAATTTGACCGAAACTCTTGACGAAATCCTTGGACCAAACCCCGATCAAAACAGAAAAATTCTCAAATTTTTAAAATTAACTAAGACTAACCTCTTAGACAAAATATAATCTTCATTATTAAATTAATTTTTCATAATGTAACCCCCATAAAAAATGTTGAGTAGTATCATAGTATTGTAAATAGCATCTAAGACCTTTAACTAGTGGAAATTGCTGACGAGTTGCATAAACAAATTAATAATAAAAAACAAACAAACAAATTACTAAATCATATGGTTGAGTGTAATAAATTGGTGTCAAAACAAAACTACTTTACCAATAATTTATTTTAATGCGTCTTTTAAAATATATAAATCGTTGATAGATACGAAATTGTTTCCTGACTTCAAAGCTGATTTTAAAACATAACAAAGTGTTTGAAAGACAACTTTCTTCAAAAGTAAACGATCCATCTAAAACAGAGGCCGTTTAACAAATGTTGTGTTGCCAATACTAAAACTGAATTTCACATTCTAAAATCCAATATTCTACACTTGAGTAAACGAAATAAAATACTTATATCAAAACAAATTTTTAACTTATATAACTTTCAAATATTATCATTAAAAATGTAACTAGAAACTAAGAAACGGGGGGCAAAATACGCCCATCATAGACAGTTTTTTTTTTTGCTCAATTTTAAATTTATTCATTGCACGCAAGTAATATTCAAAAAAATATTTTGCCCTTTCAAAATTCTAGTGGGGACAGCTGATCTAAAGCCATAGAACATATTTATTAAAAAAACTAAAATAATTGTCACCTATCACCCTTCATAAATAAACGATTCATATAGCTAGAAAAACAATTTCACACTCTAAGTCATAAGCCATAAGTATTGAGCCGTAACCCTTAGTTAAGACTTACGAAATCAAATTTCTGCAAAGTGAAGTACATTCTATAATTCCCAAAGGAGCATTTTTGTTTCTTTGATATCTATACAAAAAGTTATTATTGTTTTAAGATTCTTAATTTTTAACGTTTACAAACTTTTTGTGTGATTATTAATGATAGGTATCGAAAAAATTCTATATGTGAAAAATATTGTCTTCTGTTTTTGTATCATGCATCATACATTTGTTTTCTCAATTATGACTGTAGCCCGAGTGATTATTTTTCACTCAAACCCGAAAAATATATGTGCGACGAGTTGAATAATTGTTATTGTTTGATTATTTGCCACGAACATATTATTATTTTAATTTTAATTGCAATCTACTTTTGCAAACAATTTAATGTAATTATTCTTTTATAAACTCTATGTGGTCCATTTAAGGCTCTGTGCACACTCATAATATTTGTTTTCATCGAAAAATTACATTTTTGAAAAAAAATATATTTTGACAATTTATATCGTTATTAGTTTTTTAAGTTACATACTTTTTGTTGTGCTAACATACATTTTAATTTCATATTCTAAAACAGAAAATTTTCATGAGTATTTCCATATAGAAAAATTGATTTTCAAACGAATAGTTATTTTCTATAACTTATAGGTGTTTCAAATTCAGATAAGCGGAGTATAAAGTGGCACAGTGGTATTTCGAAAATGTTAGTCCACTTCTTCGCTCATCAAAACTTTTGATAGGAACACTATTTCACTCGTATGAATAATTTTTTAATCATATACAATTTATGGCATAGGTATTTAATTATTTTGTATAAAATAATGAATATATCATACTTGTTACCTACATGGCTACATGTCATACATTTATACCTACACATAAATGCATAAATATAATGATAATATAGTGAATGCAAGTGTTAGCAATAGTTATGACCAAATTATTATTTACTAGTTACTTATTAGTAAGTTATATTGTTGATGAAATGTTATATTTTTTTTTAGCACCTCATACCGATGTTTATTGCAGTCAATAACGACAATATAATTGACATTTTGTTGAAGTATGCGATTATCTAACATACAGTTGTTTTTAATTTTCTTAATTTTCTTCTCACTAAATTTTACAGAATTCTGGTTAGTCTAATATCACCGATTGAAAGTTTGATGCTTGTTGAAAAGAATGGAGATAATTCTACATTACTTAGGCTGAACTGGACGATGTCGACAAGCAAAGCCGCATGGGCTGACTTAAAAGCCATCAAACGAATCATGGATATTATAAAGGAACATATGAAAAAAGTAAATTATTCATTTTAATTATTTTGTAAGAAAATTATAGAATAGATAAAAATTTGATTCAATATTTTACTAATTTAAATAATATTACCTTTTTATTCAGACATTCTGATCATAATGGTATGATGAATTCACAAATAAATGTTCTTAAAGTGTTAAACAAATTTAAGAAAATTATCTTTTTTACGAATAAGTATGGTATATTACCACTAGGTAGCACTATTATGATAGTAATTTTAAACCTACATCATTATATTATAAATCAATGGCTGGTATAAAAGTATACGGTTTTAGCCCATAGGCCACCGCCCTAATTTAAATACCGATATGAAGGATGCATAAAAGTCCATTTATTGTAATTCCTACGATACTATATATTATAGGCATTACAATAAATTATTCTTTAATTCTTTTGATTTGGTATCATTTGGTATCTACTAATCATCAATGTTTATTTTATCATTTCAGTTGTCTATCTGCCCTATAGGATCTACCAACAATTACAGTATATCAATTATAAGCGATTGTTTGCGTTTAATAAAAAATATTCTTCACATACCCAACGAGCAGTACCAAAATACAATATTGTGGATGATTTTTTCAGAACGATTCGACGAGGTATACGATATAATATTATATAATATACTAAATTATTCAAACAAAAGTAAAATAATATTTAAATTAAAAAAATTAAAAATGTTAGTCCCCTTCTGCTGTATTATGGGTGTTGGTACCTCGTCATTGAGTAGGTCTGTGTAATGACTAATTGATATGTTAAATTTGAATCTAATGATATATTATTGTAGGTATTCGATGAAAAAAGATTCTGAGCGGAGGCAGTATATTTTGGCAGTCAGTCAGCAGGCAGCAACCCTATACTTCTAAGGATATTTTTTGTTATATATTTATAATAGTTTAATACAAAATTACTATTTACTTAAATTTTAATTTCAATATCTCATAAAAAAAAATTTTGCTTAAGTTAATGTAGCTCAACTGTTTTTATTAGTATAAATACTAGTACTACAAGGAAAATTATGAAAAACCAAAAAATATCGATTTGTTATCTACAAAATAGTTTTAAAACGTTGACAAAGTTTGAAATTCAAACATTTATAAACACAATTGAAACCACGTACTTTCGATATTGTATGATTTTCTAATGAAAACTTGGGAGGAACAAAGAAATCAAACTAATACGTTTTCAAGATTTTTTACTCATAAATATAAATCAAATCATGCATACATTTAAGTCAAATAAAAACTTAAGAAAGTAAAAAAATTCAAATGTCTATAAATAGACATATAGTTCAAAAATGCCACGAACGAATAACAAAAAAAAAATTCTTTTTGAGTAATGGCATAATAATGGTACCAAATTTTCAAATTATTAAACAGTATTATAAAAACTCAAATTAAACTAATCTTAACATTATCATTATAATAGAGTGTAAAAATATTAACTATTAATTTAAATTGTGTATATATTTTATTTAGATTATTATTGCTTTGATCGCCAACTCTAACCGAGGACATTGGGCAGTACTAATCATCGAACTAATTGCTCTAATTTATAAGAACCAACACGTTGAAGAAATGTCAAAACAAATCATTAAAATGAACGAAACTATAAGGTTTGATAGTTCTGAAGACAATGAAAGCAATACGTCATCATTATATCCAGTAATAAATATTGTATTTTCATTTTAAGATTTGTATCAAGTGACTTACAGTATCTTACTACAGTTTTAACATTTCATTAAATATTTTTAAAACCAATAAATAACCTAGATTATTATAATCATAAAGATAATTTTTAAAATTTTTAGAAAAACGGAAGAAATTCGTCGCCAGAAAATTTATCTGAATTATCAAACGAGGACTGTGATAATGATACACATTTTAAAGTGGTATTTATAAAAAAAAAGAAAATGTTAAATTTCTTATTTTGTGTATAAAAATAAAATAATTGGCTACCCATATAAAATTTGACACCACTTCCTTATTCATGTAAGTTCAAAGCTTAGGAAATTATTAATTAGATGATGAATTTATTTTCAGAATAAAATGAATAAAATGCGCAAAAGCAATTTGATGGAAGGGCAAGACAAGAGTTCCAAAGAATCTATAAAACATAATTTAAACGTACATACTGCAAAAGATGTTAAAATCGAAAATACTATAACTGTATTTGAAGAACTTTCACTATTAACTGGGCTCAACTTAAAAAAGTAAAAATTGTATTTACAATGATTAATAAATAATAGATCTATGTGTTTATATTATAATACGAGCTAATATTAAACTACTACAAGATTACCAACATTTTGATGTACCACAAACAGATTTTTTTATTTTACGTGATACTATATTAGGTATAAAAATTGGTTTATTTTAGGGGAGACGACGAAGAAAAAGGTAATTCTAAAAATTCGAACACAGAATCTAGAAGAAATTCGATCTCAGAAACTAAGAGAAATTCGATCACAAAAGCTAGAAGGAATTCGTGCACTGAAACTAGAAGAAGTTCGAATAGAGAATCTAGAAGAAATTCGCTTGAACAAATTAAACTTGAATTTGAAATGAAATCCTATAAACCCACTTTGGCGAGTGATATTTGTAGAAGAAAAGAGAAATCACGCAAAAAAAAATACACAAAAAAGAATCTCAAAACCAAGTGAGAAATAAGTGATTTTATTATACTTATGATAATGTTTAAATAAATTGTTTATGGGTTTCTCAGGTTGAAGTTACCAAGTTTTCCAATACAGTTCGACGTGCCAAATGAGACATGCATGATATCATACTTTCTCCAGAAATTTACTGTTCGTTTTCTACAAAATGGATTCAATACCTTAGTCGACGAACTTTATAATATACTTACGTCTAATTCACAGCAACACATAGACACTTCACTTTATTTCTGGATATTAACATACTTTTGTAGATTCTGCAAGTTGAACAGCATTGAATTGAAATTAGTCAGGTAAATATTGTGTTTTGTATATTGTTATTTATTTCGATCTAAATTAATATTTAACTAGGTGTATGTAAAAAAAATATATACATTTATTATTTGTGATACCTAGACGAATCGTATCTTTCAAACTGATTTCATTTATTGTTCACGAGGGTCTTAAAATATCTGAACAATTAACCATCGCGAAACTGCAAAAATCTCCTAATATTCATTTGAAAGTCAGACATTTGCATTTGGTATGTTATGCACAGTATCAAGCTATTATACTATTTTTATTTTATTGTTGTCATTCATCAGTTAGTTTTTTTGAAAATATGAATTTATGTTTTTTTTCCATACTGCGAAAAGGCCATCATGGCCATTAAAGAGGTAATAAAAACCATTGAGTTCTATCGCCAAACTGCTGTTGAGTCGCCAATTTACGCAGATCTGATAAAGGATCTTCAGAGTAAGTACAACACATAAAATAACAAAATATGATACATTTCAATAGCGACAAATTTATCAAAATTATATAAATTATAATATTATATAGGTAGGTTTATAATTAGGTAGGATGATGCTATTCGTTTCCGTGTTGAATTGTGTTTGTAAAATATATATTATGCATTATTATTTGTTATGTTACGTTCCTGTATCACATAAATTTTAAGTAAGTAGGCACTTACCTAGTTAGTACTTGGGTAACTGTGTCTTCAACACAAAAAAATCATTTTTGATTTCATAACTACTTATCTACCTAGTTAAAGTTAACCAGTGTTTTCCACACCATCGTTTTATATTAAATCAAATCAATGGAAAAAAAAATCATTTATCAATAAATACACATCTTGTATTCTAACTAAGACCCACTCGCCCACTCATCAACAAAGACAAATTAAATTCTTTAAAATATTTACAACCCATTGTGTTCTCTCTGGACCTACAATACTACATACCTAGTACAATAGTACATACCTACTAAGCCTACATATTTATTATTACCTACCTATGTATACCAAGTAACCAACACAAAATATTAGACAAGTCGTGTATACCTCTACTCGTGTTATTATTTACAACATTTAGTTTTACCTATATTACACCTTTGTAATCGAGATACATCGAAGCTATACCTTAGTAAAAGTATTAGTTTTACAGGATAAATTATTTTTACCCACCCACAGGCCCATACACCTAATTTTATAGGTGGTTCAGTGGTTTATAATAAAGCACTGCCTTAAGTACAGGTACGTCATAGTCGACGCCTAAATGTTTGTGGAATATAGTATGTAAGTATAATAAATTAGGTACACCTATTAATAATTTCAGTTTCACGATGAAATATTATAATTTATAACATACCAATCACTGGTTAATAAATTATTTCAATTATTTATGTACTTCGTGATGACACTTTATGGGATTTGTATTTTACAGTTATTATAGCCCATAGGATAAGTAGGCTAACCTACCTACACACATATATCTCAGTAGTTTCTATAAGCACTAGGTGGCATTGGCGGAGTAGGGTGCTTTGAAACAAGTAAATGTGGTAGGTACCTATTTGTGATCCGATTACCACTGTCGGCCTCTTTCTTAAAGTCAACTCTTATATTGTAATGTAGAACCCTTTCTTAATTTTAGTAATTTTAAAAAGATATATAGATACAATCCCCTGGTTAATTTTGAACCCCGAACCAAAAATAGCAAGCCCACCCTTTGTGCTAGGTATATTAGGCAGAAACAACAATCCAAATTATACATAGAAATTTAGTAGGTACCTAATTTAATGTTTGTATGATACGTAGATTCAGGCAACAACTCTCCAGAATCAATCACTTGGGCAAAAGACCTCAAGTCCTTATTCACATTACTAATACGTTACTATGACAGTGACATACAGATTATCGAATACTTGCATGATTTAATAGTTACAAATCATATGGTATTGTCGTTGTTCGATACCCTTAAGGATTGTTGGAATTTAAACGACAATATTACTTCTTACATCAAAAAGTAAATTGAATACCTAATTTCATACATACCTATTATATGAATATGTAATTGAATTCATTTTGTAAAATTTAAACTAAAAATTGTATTTTACTACCTACCTGTAGATTTGCTGTTCCTGACATAATGTACAAGTACGGAATAGTCCTCCAAAATTACGAAAAAAACAGCGAAATGGTCAACGAATCCGTGTTTACTATGATGCACCACGTAATTACTGAAGTCGAAAACACTACATCACTCTTTCAGCCGATCATTTTGAAAACATTTTTGAAAATTTTCGAAAATAATGATTTTCAGTACAAAGTAAGAACACAATTTTTTCACTTGTACCTACCTACCTAAGAATAGTCATAGGTAGCGTATATTACGTTCCTTAAGGTTCAAGGTACTTTAAATATAAGCACGTGCAGGTAATATCATTCATTTTTGTTTATTTTAGAGGTGGTCTGATTTGATTGAAAATGTTCTAAACAAGTTTCTAAATATACCACAAACAAAGAACTGTTCTGAAAACGCTCTTTGTGGAATTCCGTGTATCTACGAATGAACTTCTAACTTTGAATATTGAAATAAAATTAATTTACTCGAAACTACAGACATAGCACAAAAAAAATCAACAGAACTAGTTATCTAAATACATGCGTTTGTCATTTTTAAAATTATATAATAAATGTGTGTTTAATATTTTAATATAATAATATATATGGGTGTATATAGTATATAGGTACTGTAGTATGTAATATAATAGCTACCTATATAAGTGTTTATGAGTATGTCAAACAATACATAACTATAACATTTAGATACATTAGTATAATATAATATTATAAATTAATAATCAAACTTATCTTTCAAACCATAGGAAGCATTTTTTTTTTACATACTGCTTTAATAGTTAATTATTACAATATGATAGACATTTATTTACATAATATCTACTCCTTAGGTTAGAAAAAAATTTAACGGGCGTAGGTAGATTGTAAATTAAATTCTAAGATATTCTAGAATTAAATAAAAAGTAGGTATCTAACTATACGTTAAAAGATATACGATTTACCTAATAGATAAATACATATTATGGGAAAGAGAATATTATTTAAAACAAATGCCTATTGTAGATTCCCACATTGCCCATAAGGGTCAAAAAAGCCATAAAGCACAGATATATTATAGAAAAATTAGAGGCCTTCAAATGAATTGAAGTTTTTTTCACACAAAAGTCATATAATAAGCTTTTGATGGTTCTAGACATTTTTTTGATGAAAATGATTATTTTTTGAATTTCAATTCTCCATGACTATAGCTATAGACATACTCGTATTTTAAAATGTAGTATTTATTTAACATTTAACTTCTTAAATATTTATTAGATACCTTTCTTCTGAATTTTCTTTTCTTTATACATTAAGTATTAATTTTAAAAAAATATTAATAATCTTTATGTGCCTTGCATTTAGCTTATCTGCCTACTCAATTTCATTTGTATAAATGAAAAAAAATCAATTATTAAAGTTTTCAGCCTTTTTTTTAAAATCTGAGAGTATATAGGTATCTCCTCAGTATTTTGCTAACAATTCTGATTGTGATTGACTAATGGAAAATTGTATTGCATTCCACATAAAATCCAGAAACGATGAGAAAAATAAACAGGATGGATAATAAAGCAGGGAACTTAAACTAAAAAATTCAAACCAAGGTGAGATGTTTGAGAATTAAACAATACCTACCAAGTTAATATAATATATGTAATAAATAATAATATATCATGACACATCTAAAGAAGTCATAAATCTGCTAGAGCCAACAAAGTTTGTTACTGGGAAGGGAAATAATTCTGACGTATTTGGATAGCTACGATTCTATGGCCCACCAATTAAAGAAAAAATTTAAAATTGAAAGTCGGTGGTGAGGATTCTAAAAAAAGTGGATGTAAAATATGTTTTATACAAGTATAAATGTCAGCAACTTTTTTTAAATTGCCTATCAACTAAATGGCCAGCAAAGCAACCATGAAAAAGTTCATAAAAACTAATCAAATTATAGCTTGGATCACAGATCAAAAATAATAGTGAAAGTATAAGTGGCTATCATGTTTGTATCACAATGTTTCTGGAAATGAGAAATGTAGAATAAATAAATAGCTCTCTTAGTTGTTATATGTAAACAAATTACCATTTATTTTATGTATTAATTAATACATAATATATATGTACCTATATACTATTTTACATTAAATGTGCATCCATGTTGAGTTGATAATTTAATGTTTATATATTTTACATGTATTTAAAATTAGTATTTAGAATGTTTAGATTGATCTTATAATAGTATTATATTCTTTTCTTTTCTTTTCTTTTCTTTCAGTTAGGTAATTATTAATTATTATGATGTCATTATAGTTAAAATTATATGTTTGTCCCATAATAATATATAAATTTGAGTAACACATGACCTCCTAGATATCCACTTAAAACCAATATATATTACCCACATTTTTTAGTTCCAATACGATTAATAAAAATCCATTACCATCAAATGTCACAAAGTTAAGTATCTTATATCTACATACATTTCAAAGTTTGTTAAAGACAAATTGTAATTTTAATAGTACCTACTTATAGCCTATAGGTAGGTAGTAGTAAAATTATGTTGATAACACATCTAAAATCTAAATTGATTATTTGTTAAATATTAAATATAAAAATAAGTACTTGAGTTTCATCAATTAGTTTATGATACACATCAATTACAAATATAGTTATTATTAGAGTAAGGTTTAGCATATACTTTTTTAAATAATAAAAAAAAATAGAAAGATAACTCTAACACTTACCCACAAATATATATCATTTCATTTCCGTTCAACTGCACATAATGAACTTTTATTAAATTACATTTTGCTTCTTTTCAATAAATTTCATTTTTTTTTATAATTAAATTTAAATTACCTACCAATTTGTTACAATTGTTCAAATTGTATTTATGGTAACATACAATTTTATAAAATCGCAACAGGGTCCAATTTATAGCAATTCCAATGAGTTATGGTATTAACTAATAACTAACGACCCAATTGGAATTAGATACATGTTTTTGCATTTTGCTATATTTTCGCTAATAAAATTATTGATAGTTTTTCCAGTTAGTCATTCTTCGTTCTAGTCATTGAGAGTTTATAAAAAATCCTACTGTTAACATTTATGCCAAACTTTTTTTTTCACGACAAAAGTAATTTTTTAATAAAATATAATAAATAGCTTTAATTTTTGTTAAAAATGTTTTTTTTATACCTTAAGTGCTTTCTTATATAATTTATATTGTTTTAAATTCTGAACCCTAGTTATTATTAATTATTTCATAAATTCAACAAAATATTTAAAATATATTTACAAGTAAAAAGTAATCAAATTAAGTTAAAATATTAAAATTACATTTTGAACTTTGAGTATAGGTAGGAAAGTATAGATTTAACGGAGGTAGCTTTGATAAGAATATTTTTTTTTTAACCTATGTACCTAATATTATACTATATTATATAATGTTTAAAATAACATCACTTATATAACATAGGTAATCAAATAATATTATAAAATGATATGCATGTCTTTTAACAAAAAATATTTTTCTGTATAAGTTTTTAACATAACATTATGTAAGGAAATATTCTTATATGTACATCCATAATTTAGAATAATGTGTAGGACTAATAATAGTATTAATTACTTAGATTGACCATATTAATATTGAATATTTTAATGGTATAATACATTAGTACAGTACTATAGTACATATTTTAAGGAATCAATCAAGTATTTTCAAATTAGATGTTTTATTATATTTTATTGAATCGTAATATATTAAAATATCAAAATTGGACTCCATCATTAACTATTTCTATCTATAACAATTTTTTATTTCTAGTGTCATGACTAATGAAGAATTTATTGACATTAATGCAGTTATAAATTTAGGCATTGATAAACCATCAATATTTCAGACATTTATTCAATCCATTTCAAAATATAAAATGTGCAAGGTTTAGTTATTGGCTAAAAAATATTTTCAAACATTTTCAATCCCTTGAAAATAAAATTAACAAACCTAAGTTTAGACCATAATCATATGCCTAATTGTAAAACAAATATTTATGTCAACATTTGTGAAGCAGGTTAGGTTAGGTGAAATAGTCTTGAAAAAATAAATATAAATAAAAAATAATTTAATTAATATTTAAAAACATATTAAATTGTTCTCAAATCATCATTAAAAAGGTTATATTAAACCTTTAAAAAGCTTACTATAAACTATGGATCCCTAACATAGACATTAAAACTTTTTTATCTGTCGAAAATCGCATATAGATTATAGAATAATTTTAATTGTTGTTTTAAATTAGTCAGTTTTATTGAACAATTATAAATTATAATATTAACTAATTTCAAGTACACTTTGAGTAGGTACTTAATATGAAAGTTAAATTAAAAACCACTTATTACATAATTGTGTTAGCTGTTAACATTGGATCCTATCATAATTTTTACAGACAATTAAATAAATACATAATAATTACTGACTTAAAAATAAATAAATAAATACATACTTATAAATCATAAATAAATAATTAAATATGTTGCCATAGATTTTCGGCTTGTAGTAATGTTAAAATCTATTGATAATCTAAATAATAATTATTAATACTTGAATCAAGCATTTCACATTTTAAATATTTTATTTGTTACTGTTATAATTAAATATAAAATTTTATAAATAATTGTGTGTACCATAATATACTAAAATAAGAATAAAAAAATAATTATAAAAACGGTAAATACAAATCATATTCTTTTGTTTAACTACTTAAATGCTATCTAACATAAAAATGTACAAACTATATAAATGTATTGTTAATCATCATAAATTTAAGATAAAAAATATAATTACTCATTATATCATTATATCTAATTGAATTAATTCAACATTCTTAGTTCGGAAAAAGGTAACACTGATTTAATATACTCATATAAGTGAATAAAATAATAATTCATGGTGAAATATCACATAAAAATTAAATTTTTACAAATTAATGCATTTAATAATACATTATGTTTATAATTAATATGAAGACGATAGGTACTGAAGTGACAAAGAAACAAAAAATGTAGATTAATAATTGAATACTATTCATCAAAATTTCAAACACTAAATTTAGACATATACCTAATTAGGTAAAATAAATTTAAATAAATATACCTAACGTTCTTGACTAAATATACATATTTTAATACCTAATAAAATGTATTTAAAAAAAATAACCCACAACTGGTCTAAGACATAAAAAACATAAATATTAATAAATCCTTGCGACTGGGTAAGGTTTAACACATTGACTGCCGTGTGGTCACAAGCGATCATCTGTAATTCTCAAATTGTATACTTTTGAGACTGTCAGCACCCATAGTTGATCATTATACTACCATGCAATGACTGCCAGTGACCGTAAATTAATATAGTTTTTTATTATTAACTTTTCCGTGGCATTTATAATGCACTAAAAAAAGTGAGTTTGTGGTGGGAATCATTACAATTTTCTTATGTTATAAATTTTTTTTAAATTTTATACATTTAATGTATTTTCAAATACAATAATGGAATGACACTAAAAATAAGCTTGGTGTACCGATAATACATATCAAGTGGCTGCCAGCAAGCACATGGCAGGCAATGTGTTAAAATATTTTACTTTTTTCAATTCATATTGAGTTGGGAATGTTAGGAATAAAAATACATACCTAGTATCAAAGATTTATAAGTGTGTTTTATACAATAAAATGGGTTGTGAAACATTGTATATATTCAACTTGTAGGTAAAGTGTTATTAACATTTTATTACCTACATATTAAATATATGGAACACGAAACAACAAGGCATGGTATGAACCTGATATAGTTATCATAAAAACTATCACTCTTAAAAGGTCGGCAAATGTCCAATTTTTAATAGGTCTAATATGGGCAATTTTAATGACATATTGAGAAAAATTTAAATGTTTAATTATAATATGATGAATTATCATATTATAATATTTTAAGTTTTAGTACTAATTAAAAATAACTAACAAGTAGTCCTGTGTTAGTACCATTGTTGGCATTATTTCGTACATTTAATTATAAAAGAATGGTTTTAGGCGCAAAAAACAAAAACTTATGCTAATCATAGTTCTGAAACCAAATACATACACAGTAAAGAAGACAAAATTTCCTGTATCATGTATATTTGCTTTTTCTCAAAAATGACTGTAAAATGAGTGGTTATTTTTTGACGCAAGGTGTTTTTCACAAACAATATAATATCATGCAGTGTCCTCTTCAGAAAAAAGTAATAGATATAATATATCTATAGAAAAACTAATTTTCTTCAGTCAATTTTTAATTATAAATTTACTTTATCAACAATTCTCTATAGGCTCCATGAAAATATTTTGTACACTTTGAATCAGTTAACAGAACACAATACTAAAATTATTCATAAACTAATAAGAATAAAAAAAAAAACAATTATTCCTTAAAAGTAGGTTGGAACTTTTAGTACAGAGTAAAACATTTAAAAACCATAAGTGAGTTTCTCATAAAATAATTTTAACTTATGAATCAATATACATTTAAAATGTGATGTATTATATATTATATAAATATATATTTTCAAGTTCATATTTACAATAAATAATTTACTAAAAAAGTATATTTGGAAATACATCATAGGTAAGTAAACAATTAATAAATGTTTATTAATCTATGTAACAGACGTTATTATAACAATAATATTTAAGAGAATAATAAATTATCAATACTTATAGTAAACTGTGAAGTGTCTTATGCAAAACCACGCTTATTGGATAATTACAAACATTATTATCTAAATAAAGACTTATTAAGTTATTTTATATTCTAGAATGATTATTTTTAATTTAAAAAATAGTATTAAATCAAAAAATTTAATTTAGTTTTAGATTTCCCCGCAATAATTGTAAATAGACATTTCAATACTTAAAAATGTTATAAGAATAAATTCACAATGACTAGAAATTGTACAGTTGAATTTACTCAAATAATAATAACTGTAATATAATACCAAAAACAATGAAGCTTGGGGAACACACACGAATGTATTTAAATTTTATATTTAATAAATATTATTTTGTTCAAATTTAAAAGTTTAAAATATTATACACAGTATTTATCTATAGTAAAAAGTAAAACCATTTAAATTCTATTGTATTAAAAAAAGATTTGTGCAAAATTGGACATAATACATTTTGGCACAGTTTCATTTCCTATGACAATTAAATAAACACTTATTTTAGATTTCTCCTACGTTTTTTATCTGTAATATCATTTGAGTCAGTAAATGATATTTTAGAACTACCAGATTTCTTATTAGATTCAACAGAACTGGTATCATTTCGTAACCTTTTCACAGCTTGACTGACACGTTTACTCATAGCAGTATTTGTACTGCTCAATTGGGGAAGAGTTTTGACAAATGAATCTAATGTTGTTTGAGTCTAAAACAAAAACAAACACATTTTAACCAAATAAAAGATGACATTTTCAAATGTAAAATACATAATATTAAATTACAATGCTTAAATCATATAAAATATAAATATATTAAATTCTTATTATGACAAACGTCATTATCTCAAAATGTTTGTTATCTCAAACTACTATGAAATCCCCTTGAAGCTATCATTACTTTCAAGACCGTGTTGCTCTTGATAACTTAATATAAAACTAATCATTTTTCATCATCTTGAAAATATATCTCACAATTAGTCGATTATATCAATAATAATAGATCATTTTTTACAAACATCAGAATGTCTGATTAAGCTCAGAGAAGTATAGCACTAATTAAAACCATAGACTATTTATTCAATTGCATCATAAAAGCCAATTTTAAAGACAATGATATAATTCCAATAAATAACTCAAATATTCTTGATTATAAATGGAATTTTGTTGCCAATCTTAATTTTTTTATTAGTATTAGTATTTCTAATATTTCAAACACTCAAATTAATTTACTAATTTTTTCAATTATTTTTAAATTTTCAATAACACTCAATTATCTTTTAACTTTTTTCTGTTCTCCTTGAGATTTGACATAACAAGAATTTACCCTAAATAAGAATATTTAATAAACTTACTGTCCGTTCAGAAACTTTTTTTAACACTGGAGCTAATTTGCTTTTCGTTTTAGAAACATCCCAATCAAAATTAGTTTGAGCAAATTCAACAATTGAGTCAATTTGGGGTGTACCCCAACTAAAGCTTTGATTTGAATCATTTACAATTGGGTGGAGATATGCATTAATAACAGCTTTATTAGGAAAATCTAAATTAAAATATTTGATTTTAGTACAATTATAACTTTTTTAATAATATTAAACATATAGATTTACCATTTCCAATTTTAGTTGATTTTAATTTTTTTATAAATGGTATATCACAGTATACTTCAGCTTTTGAGTTGGCAATCTCCTTAATTTTAAGTAATTTTTCTTCAAGGCCCATATTTTTAGTCTCGGTTTCAAAAAAAGATAAAATTTCAATAGCAGATACAGGACCAATCCCATCAATACCATTTGTGTAATCACTTCCCACAAGAAATGCTAATTGAATAAAACTATTTCGAGACAAAGCTAAAATAAATTAAAACACATTTAAATATAACATTTTATATTACATAATGAATATTATATACAAAGATATATTACCAAATTGTTGTTTAATATCGATACTTTTGAATTGTTTAACATATTTTTGGCTGTCAAAAAAATCTTTATAAACAACATTAGCACCAAACAACCATACATCACTATCATCTGTCACAGTACCTTCTGTTCGTCCCATTTTTTCTAAAAAAACACATTGTGCTTCTGCTTCCATTGGTGCTGTTATATATGGTATACCAAACAACTTCAAGAGACCCTACAAATAAGAACGTATTTATTTATAATTATTTGAAATAAAATTATATTATTTAATAAGTGCCTAAAACCAAACAAATGTATAACATAGAACATTAAAATGTATAAGTTTATAACCATAAAGTAAAACATAAACAAAATTCTACAATCTCTTTAAAGAACATCATTATAAAATATTGTTGGTACATTTGCATTAGTATATAATTGTAATCAATATGTACAATATAAAAATAATATTGTTAATTCATTACATTAATTTTCCTTATTTTATGTAACTAACAAAAATAATATGATAAAATAATTGTGTTTATGATTAACATATTTTATTACAAAGTAAAAAACAACAATATTCTAAAAGCTTCTTCAATTTCAGTTTCTCAAAAAATATCAATAATTTGTTTAATCAATTTGTTGTACAAAAAAAACTAGTTACTTAATTACTGACAAACATTACCTTTATTTCTGATGTAATTTTTTGTGTTACAGAAGAAGCCATTCGATCAGATGTTCTTTGTAAACTAGCCAAATCATTTTGACGCTTAACTAATGTATCCTAAAAAAACAATTATTAATTATTTTTTATATATTAAACTGTAATATAAGTACTTGTATGGACTGATAATATTGTTCATTCATAGAACTTGTTGGATTGTCAGGTTCGGGCCGTTTTGTAGATATTTTATTTAATTTTGTTGGAGAATTAAATTTTTCTCTAATTACTAATTATAAAACATAAATTATCAAATATGTAGAATAATATAATATTGAATAGTTTTAGAACATATAGGCAAATAAATTATAAATCATAATTTGCAATACAAATTATTACCATTTTTTGTTGAATTTATTCCTTTGAATTCATTTTTAGCAACTATTGGAACATCGGACTCTTTTTTAGAACTTTGATTGACTTTTTGTTTGTTTTGATTGTCGACAACTGTTTGAATATAAATCAGTTAATTAGTTGTACAAAAATATATAGCATAAAAAAATATATTGTGAAATAGTAAATTGAGCAAATAACAAATAAAAAAACTGTTTAATAATATTTCTTGAAGAAATAGAAATAATATAATAAAATATTGAACAGTTTTCAAAAATAGGCCAATTAATTATGAATCATAAGTTACAAATTTGCAATAAAGTTTATTACCTTTTTTTGTTGAATTCATTTCTTTAAATTCATTTTTAGCAACTATTGGAATATCTGACTCTTTTTTAAAACTTTGATTGACTTTTTGTTTGTTTTGATTCTCTATAACAGTTTAAGGTATAAGTCAGTAAATTAGTTACACAAAAATACATTGCATGATAAAAATCTATTTTAATATCATAAACTATGCAAATGAAAAATAATTTGTAATTTAATCCTAATTATTTTAGGAACAGAAATAACAAAACTTATTTAAGCCTTATAAAATTATATTATACTCAAATTTAACATATTTGTATGTAATTTTAAATTCAATATAAATGTGTGAAAACTTATACATCATATTTTTTTCCAGTGGGCTAATGCTTAGGCTTTACTTAGAAATACAGAGCGATTCATTTAAAAGGGTATACTAATTATCGCAAAAAGTATTAACTTTTTTTAATTTTTGAAAACTTTTAGATTAATGCTTTTCTAAAACTGTATAGGTAATATTTAAATTTTTTTCTCCTTTATATTTATTGGTGAAACCACTATCAACTTTTGATTTTCAAATGGAAACATATAATAAAAAGATCAAAAATTAATGGAACCATTTTATTTATGAATATTAGCATAAAATTTTTTATTTTTTGTTATGTTGTTTGCAAGATACAGCTTCTCAGAGTTTGGTGGTTTAAAGAGGTCTTGATTATACTATTTATTCATTTGTAAAGACCAAAATTTGATACCGTTCAACCCAAGGTAATGATTAATAAGTGATAACTATTGCACTTTGAACCCAAATCATTTATTAGTCTATCAACTAATTAGACATACTGAAGTATGACGAATGATTAGTAGAGAACTGGTTATTTGGATAACTGGATATTTGTATCACTATCGACTTAAGCCACCAAACATTGAAGAACTGTATCTAAAAAACTAAATAACGAAAAATAAAAATTGTAGGCGAAATTCATTCAAAAAAATAATAATTTTATCAATTTATGACCTTTAATTTTGTTATAATATAATATTATTATGTTCCTATTTAAAAATCAAAAGTTGATAGTAGTTTTACCAATAAATGTAAGGGTAAAATAATTTTTAATACTATACAGTTTTAGAAAAGCATACATCTAAGTTTAAAAAAAAATAAACAAAAAATTAATACTTTTTGAAAAAATTAATGTATTCTCTCAAATGGATCACCCTGTATACATGAACAACATATTATTGTAAGTTATAGAACTTAATATCCACTATAAATCCATTTTTAATTATTGTTAGCGATACTTTTAGACAAATTTACACCAACCTTGTAATATTATATTATCATCTTCAGATAAGCTTTCCTCGGGTGAAAAATTAACAGAATTTTCAGAAAAAGAGCCATTTGAATTGTCGGATTCAATTGAGGATGAAACATTACTAAACATGTTAAATTCTTGTGTTTTCATAGATTCTGATGCGAAATATATTGACTCATTGATATTTTGTTGATCCACAATATTATTTTTTTTATTAGATACATTATTTTCATTTCCTAGAAATGAAGAAGATTTGCTTGTAGATGGAATATCTTGATGATTAATAATTGGATCCTTGTTTTCCAATTTTGTTTGACTAGGTTCATCTAATATAAAATAATACAAAATTAAAATTAGTTGACAGTGGTATATTTAAAGTAAGATGTTGTAGCCATTTAAATCTTAAATTATGCTTTGTTATTTCTTTGTGTGATTTTAAGTTTGTTAAATAAGTCTGTTTTAAATTACAGGTATTTTAAAGATAAGGGAAGTCTTGAAAAGAGGAATCTTAAAATAAAAAATAATAAATGAATTAAAACAAAATATACTATAAATGTGTACCTTTAGTATGTGAAACCCATGACAGATAATCTTCTTCGTTAAAATTATCTACATTTTCATTTGACACATTATCTTCTGTGATAAAAATACTTCTGGAAGAATATTTTTTGGTCGGAACTTTGTTATTTTTTATAGTTACATCTTCTTCCATATCTGATGTTAATACTTCTGAACTGCTACTAAAACCTATATCAGGTTGAGGATATTTTATATTTGGTGACTCAAATTCACCTACAACAATTAATTCCAAGATGAAAATGTAATTGTATTTTTAATAGTATAGTATTTTATTATAAAAGATTACTTGATCGTCTTTTACTAGCTATTTTATTCTCATTGAAGATAAGCCAAGCTAATCTATCTTCCTCGAGGGATTCATCACCAGCAAGTGCTTTAAAAATATCTTCATCAATGTCTATAAAATAAATATATTTAACAATTAACAAGTATTAATTTCAAGAGTGTACAATTTCTAAAGCATATTATAACAATTTTGCTTAAAAGGATGTCAGCTCACTGTTTGTTTTCTCTCTGGCCCACGCACTAGCAAATTCATATTAAGCAGAATCAATACTGTGTTATTACTTTTAATATTAGAGTAAATTCACCTATTATCAAACACTAAGTTAAAACATTAAATCTGTCCCTATGTTGGCTATTTACTGGTATTTTAATTTTCATGTAAGTTATGAGCATGTAAATTATCATGGTGAAGTAATATTCTTAACTTGAAGTTTAATAATAGGGAATTCACTCTAATAATCAAAGTAATAACACAGGGTTGGTTTTGCTAAACATAAATATCTATGTTGCACATAAACTGGAAAGAAAAACAAAAAGTGAGTTGGCCGCTGACATCTATTTAAGAAAACATGGTTGTGTAATCTCTATCTTAGAAATGTATAAAATAAGTAGAATTCAGTTTGTGTTGTTAGTTTTAATATTACAGTCAATTTACACTCAATTAATTTGAAAGTAAGAAATTATATGTGTTTTCTCGTTTTTTCCTATTTTTTATTTCAAAGCAGAATATTTAACATACTTTAATAGTTTTAACTTGGCTTAAAATTAGAGTATAATAATAAAAAAAATAATTAAAAAAACAGAAGAGACAACATATTATATAATATACTAACCATTAAATTACATAAACGGTTAGTTAACTGTTGAATTAAAACTCACAACTTGGGATAGATTCTACTGAATATAAATTTGCTATAAGTATTATAAGTTTGTAAAACAAAACACCGCAATGTTACATCATGTGGCCATCGCATTGTCTTAACAAATTAACAAATTGAAATGCATACCTTCTGTTAAAGTAGGTGATCCAATAGTATCAGTAGTAAAAATCTTTTGGCTTGTATTTTTCGATTCAGTTTTAAAACTTTTTTCAACATTTGAAGTTTTTGTCTTTTTAGGCATTTCAATATTTTCTGAATTACTTGTTTTGGCTGATTTGTTAATACCTAGATTAACAAAAATTATATTATGGTAAAGTATCTACTAATTTAGTTTGAATTATATTTTGGTGTTGTTAATGTTAATAGTTAAGACAATCTCCATGTTAATATTCGATAACCCCGACATTATGGGCTTATTTCTGTTTTTAGCTGGTAATGGAACATTAATGACTATGAAACTATTGATTAACAGCTTTACACAAACGACTTTAATTGGATGCTCTGAACTAAGATTCTCTGAAAAAAAGAGATCGATTCTATTGAATATTCAACTATCTTAAAATGGAAATGAAATATGTTTAAAGCAAGTTTTACTCCAAACCAGAATTGTTATTGTTAAAAATACTATAGTAATAAACCGATACATGAAAATAACAAAAAGAAATATATTTAATACAATGTAAGTAGGACACAAGAAATTATAATTAATCTAAACTTTACTAATGTCAACAAAAAATAGGTTTAATATATAAAATTGTATGTGAAAACAAAGAGAATAGTCTTTTTGATTTTAGAGATAATATTAAAACCCTAGCATAACATTTCTTCATCATTACATTTTACAGCTACAGTTTTGAATTGCCATATTGATTGAGGGAATATAGACTCATTTCATTGTTGTTTTTTTACAAATTATACAGTTGGGTTAAAAGGGTTTTAATTTAACAAAGTCTAATTACCAGAATCACAGTACCCAAGTCATCAATTAAACCTTTTGTAATAATAAAATGCTACATTCAACCCCTTCATAATATCTGTCTACTATTTTAGTCACATACCAGACTCATAATAAAAAACGGTATCATGATCAGAATCAATGTTTTGACTGAATTCATCAATATTATTAATAGTTCCACTGTCATTGTTCAAAAACATTTCTAATTCATTAAGTGTCATTTCATGCTTCGATTTTTGTTGATTTTTTTTTTCTGTCCTTTTTTTTTGATCTTCTGAAAACCCATTTAAAAGGTCACCAATTTGCATAGATGAAAATGCCTGAAATCAAATTTTGGAATTTAAAGCTTTATACAATGATGTTTTTAGATATTTTGATTAAAACTTTCAGCAAATTTATATTATACATACATTTAATTTCTTTGGAGAACTTGTTTCCTTGTCCTTTGCAATGTTTGCATACAAACAATCGTGGTTCTGATTTTCTACTGCCAATAGTAGAATATTTTCATTTTTTTCCTTTGACAAATTCAAGTATGTCCGATCTTTTTCTTTTATAGGTATTTTAGTTTTTTCTATTTCACTATAAAACACATTTTTAAATATTTTAACTCTCGTTTGATTTAAAAATAAAAATATATTGTTATTCACTTAAAAACAAAATTACTTCATTTAACTAAATACATTTTAAATAAAAATCAATTTACATAGGTTCTGCCAATTTTGGTAGCTCAAACAAATCGATTTCGGCTCCTTTATTCAAACTGCTAACAGTTTTTGAGATCACTTCATCTTCAGTCAATGCATTTTGAGCATTCATAACAGTTTTTAAGGCAGCCTGTTCTAACATATTCTTCAGTAATTTTTCTTTGGTCTTTCCAGTTGATTTTTTGGCGCGGTTTTTTTGAGCTTGTCTTTGAGCCTTAAATGAATATTTATAGACAAATTAATACTCTTTTAACATAATAAGACAACTAAGATAACTTTTACAAATATAATATATGTTAAAAAGTATGTATCCTTATAAATATGACTGAACAAAAATGGAAAATAAACAAATATCTAAAGAAAATTTCAGACACAGTATTTATTATCTCTATTTGACAAGTATGACAAATACTCAATTTAGTAAATTTGCATTTTTAGTTATAGTATTAGAGTACAACCTATTATCAAACTTAAAATAAGGAAAATTATCTATGTTTTTCCAATATTTCAATTTTTATGTAAGTTATGAGTAAGTAAATTACTACAATTCTTCATTTAGTGGCAAAAAATTGAAAAATTGTAAAACAACTAACATACTAACATTCTACTGATCACAAATTCTCTATGGGTTGGAGAGAGAAAACAAATAGTGCATAAACATCCTCTCAAAATGTTATATTCAAGCACCCGTTTAAACTAAGAAAACATAAATTTAAAATAGAAAAAATAATACCTATTTTATATTATTATAAAATTAATTTAATTTTAAAACCCTTATATTGTATGCATTTATAGCAAATTCAATTTGTAAATTACCAAAAAAAAAGGTAAAACATATTACTCATTAATCATTAATTTAAATATGCTTAAATATATGCACAAATAAGCTAAAATGTATTCAACAAATAACAATTATCCACAAAAAAAAAACACTTTTTTCTTCATAAATCATAATCATAAACATTTAATAAATAAAACCAATGGTCTGTATCTTGAGATCTGAATCAATTTTCTAATACGTACAGATAACTAAATAGTAAAAATAATATAAGATTTGTAACTGAGAGACATATCTAGGAAATTCATAAAAACCTTAATCAATTTATTTCAATATTAATCAAAAAATAGAACACCATAATTCAGATAACAATTTTTTTATATAGACTGCAGTTTTTTTAATTCTTTGAAAATGTCTAAAAAGCACCTAAATTTGCATTAAAATATGAAATATGCAGTTAAAATTGTAAAATAAGTCTTTACTAGACTATGAGATTAGAATATGAGCAACCTGAATAAATAAGCTTCTGCACACAAATCTGTACTCGAATGATTACAAATTTATATGTATTGTCTACAAATTATATAAGTACAACAAATATGAATTATGAATTTATTTGACAAGCAAGTGTCTTATTGTTACAATAGTTATTAATTATTATACTATTTCAAATTATCAAAATATTTTATCTCAACTCAATTTAATAATATAATATTAATTTTCTATTTGTATTGTTATACAGTGAAACTTCTACATAACAAAGTAGAATAGGCAACAAAAAAAAAATTGTAATATGGAGGAATTCATTAAATAAAATTACGTATTTTTTACAGCTTTTTTTTAAAATGTAATTAATTAATTAATTAATTATGTATGTATGTATGTACTTCAATATCATATGTGTTACGTACAAAAAAACAACATCAAATATTATATTACAAATTAATTTAGTTTTTAATCTCAAAATTTTAAAAAAAATAATTAGAATTATGTATAAAAAAAAAATCATAATAGTTTAATTTAATTTTTAACCTTAAATGTAATTTAAAAGAAATAATCAGTGAGTTTTGTTTGCTTATTATTTTAATAAATTGTACTTTTTTTGTAAAAAGTTTCTATATCATAAGGTTTTCAAAAAATTTCATCGCAAACATTTGCTTGTTGTCTAAAACCATTTTTTACCACAGATAAAGCGCTTAATAAGTCTTCTTCTGTAACTTTAGAAGTTTGTTATGTGGAAGTTTCACTGTTCATTAATAATTAATTAGAAGGTATCAAAAATATTATGGAAATAAATTAGGATATGTACATTTCTTTTTTATATCTTTTTTTGAGAGTTAATAGTTACTAAGTTCATCAATGTTTGTTATATCATAAATGGTAAGTAAGTGGTTTAGTATACCATAATATTTAGGAGTTATAGTATATAATAGATATTATGATTTATAAAAACATAACTAAAAGATCATTACATTTGGATTTCACTACACGAAATCTCTAGACAATCAGCAAGCACTGACAATACATAAATGTATTATTTTTACATTACTTCACATTTCAATACACATTATTACATTAATATCTAACTTTTGAATAATAGGTACAAAAAATTGATACCTCTAACTTCAGTAATTTTCCTAAATTAACTATTTACAGTTTTCAGAAACATTTATATTTTTTGAAATAATAACGGTTTATTAATGATAAAAGAATCACTTGGTAAAGGAATTTGTTTAACAGAACTAAATAAATTTAGTTCTTAAAAATATTTTATTAAATATAAATTTCACTGTATAATATTAATTACTTATTCCCATGATATGATCAATAACTGTTGTTTGATCAATGAAGCTTAAAAGGATACAAGTAAAAATAATTTGGTTTAATTATCTTTTTTTTTATAGTTTATTTTATTTTATTAACCGAATAAATGTATTTTAAACAATTATAAATAAATCCTATCATTGTGAAATATTACATAACAATTTCTATTTATATAATTTATAGACATATAATTTAAACTATGTATGTACTTTATAATATTATGCTAGTACAGGAGCGCCGAAACCCATATTGATGTAGGGCGACTGCCCTACATATTGAAGTGGGTGGGTGGGTCGGGGGTGTGTGGATAGCAGCCGGTAAACCTAACCAAATATTTTATTTATCTTATTAAAAATACATTACATAATTATAGTACAAAACTTTGAATAGGGGAACATTTAAAAATACATGAATTGTTTATAAATACCTTTATACCCCTGTAGATTTCAAGTACTACATATTTGTTATAATTTTTTTGTCTGCTGTAACGCATACTGCAGTTCTATAAACTTTTTGTATTAAGAATATATCTATTTAATAACTGCCTCCTAAAATGCAACTAAGAAATAATAATTAACCTAAATAAATATTTTGGAAAGGTGGGTGGGTGGGTATGTTGTTAAATATGATTTGCCCTATATATATTTGTATAGTTCGGCGCCCCTGTGCTTGTATAATACTTAGGTACTTTTATAAATGTATAGGAATAATGATGTATGATATTCTTACAGTTACAATTGGAAATATGTGAACACAACTTATGATTTGTAAGTGTATAAGAAAAAATATATTTTTTTATGTTTTATTTCTAGTAGGTATGCATTAATTAAAGCAAGCATGAATAGGAAAATTTATTGACATTTCTTCTAGTTTTGATTATAATCAGATGGTTTTTTACAAATTGTATTGTATTAAAGTAGCACACTCATGAAACAATACCAATGCTGATGCATGGTAATTAAGGACTAATTATAGCAAAAATAAATTACTATGCATTTCAAACGGTTATTAGTCAAGAAAATGTATTTTTGTTCCCACAGAATCTGTAACAAGTTAACATAATATAACAATTTTCCCATGGATTCTCAAAAATGATTGTGGTCATCAAAACTAAAAACAGAAACAACCAATGATATCTACTCTATTTTTGTTTAGTACCTAACTGTTAAATAACTAGAAAATAATGTGAGAAAATAATAATAATTGATGCATTTTTGTTATTTTATCACAAATACTCCAAAATAATGTCATAAATTAAATTTATCTACTTAAAACAACAGCGCCTTTAATGAAATACATTTTTTTTAATTTTATTTAACTCTATGAATATAAATAATATAAACAGTAGAATAAAGTAGCATTTTTCATTCAAAATCAATGGCATAGTAAAATGTTAATAATATCAAAAATAACCCACTTTAGAAAACTAGGATCAATTAATGTTTAGACATTTTAATGTATATTTATTTTAATTAAAACTATAAAATAATTCTTTGATATTTTTTAAGTTCCTATAAAATAAAGGTAAAATAGTTACCTAGTTAGTTTAAATAAAATTAATTTTCAAAATTGTTGATAGCATTTTAAAATATACAACTACTTTATTATACTTTGTAATAGCCAATGGCAATACCAATATTCAATTTCTATAGTGTAATTTGTTCAACAAATTTATTTGGATTAATAAAATATATGGTTACACATAATTAATCAACACTTAAATTATATACTTACAATAGTTATTTTTTTAAGCTCTGGTACACCGCCATCAAATACAAATATTGGTTTAATACCATAGAACAATAATTTACATATTCTATGAAACATTACAATTAAATGTCCATTTGTCGTAGCACCATGTTCATTTTCTTGAACACCTTTAATTATTTGGTACAGCCATATTGAAACATCTGATTGATAATATATTTAAGGAAATTCATTTAAATACCATGTCTTTAATGCTTTTAAACATGGCATAAATGTATTTCAAAAGCTTATTAAAATTCTTAACAATGTAAAATTTAATAAATAAAAACCTTTTGTTTATTTTCCATATTATGTCTACATAGTTGTGCTTTCTAGCAGTTACCAAAGAAAAACATATCTATAGGTGAAACTTTTGAAATAACACCCGAGTAAAAATAATAAAACACAATTTTTATTAAATAATAATGTAGAAAAAGAAAATAGTTAACATTTGTATGAACCCATGATACTTTGATAAATGAGCTGTTGAATATATAATATATATATTATTTATAAAATCTTAATACCAACAAAATTTGATTATGGAATACAATTATTTAGATTCATATGAAAAATCAAGTAGATAGTTAATTTATTAAAATTAAAAATTAACTTAACATATTTTTATTTAAGCTTTCATATATTTACTTATCTATTATTATAAAAATATTCACATATTCAGAATAATTTGCATAATAATTAGGTAAAATAATAACTCACAGATATATATTTTTTCTAACTTTAATTGCACACGCTTTCTGCTATCTTCAATTGTTAAAAATATTTAAATAAATTACTACAAAAATGTTGTAAGTGTACCTACTAATTCAAATTAAATTTCTGGAAATTGTTAATAGATTATTAAATCACTTAAATGCATGATATTTATTTGAAAAAGTATTTTACGTTATTTTATACCTCATAGGACATAACTTAAAAATAACAATTAATGTTTGTATTTGAAAATTTGTGAAAGTTAAAAGGATAAAGTATTTCATTTTTTTCTTTTTTAATTACACAAATACATACAATCTTGTTCTGAATTCCCATAATTAATTATTGTACACATAATAATTTTATAATTGCTTTATATACAATCAACAATACATCTTTGAATGGCCATGGGAAAATGAAAATTTGAGTGTACTTTAAAGTATATTAAATATCAAGTCAATAACAACTGAAATGGAAGGGCTTTCACATCTTAAAATTGTATGTAGAAAGAAACTATAAATTCTATTTTAATCAATACAAAGTATGTTAAGTATATATTATATCATCAAGAAAATAAATGATCTAAATTATGATTTATTTATTTATAGGTAATAGTGTAGGTGCTAAATTATAAAATAACTGAATACTTTGCATTGATATTTTGAAAAAAATAACTTTTTCAACTAATACTTATTTAATATTAAAATTTAAATCATTTTAAAAATCACATAATTAAATGCTTGTGTTAGCTAAATAACAGAAACTAAAACCAAATTTGATACCTACTAAATATTCAAAAAAAATATTATCATAACAAATTAGCTACATTTTTTTTTTTGTTACTTTATCTTATTAAAATTAAGCTTCACATCATGATATAATGTTATATCTGTTTATTTATAATTGTTATAGTATTCAGTGCTCACCTATTCATATAAATATAATATTTTAAATTAAAATTCAATCATAATTTAAAAAAATCCTTTTTATGTAAATAGGAGATTAAATCAATAGATAAAGGTTAATAATTTATAATATTATAATTATACCCTGTTTAGCAAAAGAACAAGCTGATTTTGAGCATCCAAAAGCAAAAAACTATCATTGAGACTGGTTTAACTATGGCTGGTGTCACTGGGAATGTGCAGAATAACCGATTTTGGTCTAGCTTCAACGTGCTCTCTCACTGAAATAGTTCAGCTATCTATAAGTCAACATTTACTTACATAGCTGGAAAAAAATGAAGGCCCTTAAACCAGTTTAAAAACAAGTTTTATACACTAGATAAAAAAACTGATTTAAATTATTAATTTTTCAAAATACTCTAATCAATTTTCAGATACAATCTACTGTCTGATAATTAGTACCTATACTCTATCCCAAAACAGTACAATCACATTTGAACGTCGTGAATGATGCGATTGGCGTTTCGAGACCCACGGATCATGCCAACATAAGGACCTTATTGGGAGATGCGCAGCACTGACGTAAATCTGTCAGCCGATAGATTGTTCCCTTTTGATACAGACTATAGGCATTCTAATATCCTATAGCAATCTATGACCTTTTTTCTTCAATAATCAACATACAAAATCAAATAAATGTCAATCTAATATTCAGAAATTCAAACTACCAACAATTTTTAGTAATTGTATTTTATAAATAATAAATAATAACAAAGCCACAAAAGCGGTATGTACTATTACTTACTGTTAAATAAACAGCTTATTACCTATGTCTTCATATTAAAGTTTTAAGTTTTAATTGGTAGCATTGCTTTAACTTACATACATCAGTCACATTGAACAAATATTTTATTTAAAAAAAAAAATTGATACTACTCAACGAAAGTCATAAAATAATATTAAACTTTTAAATATACTTCAGTGTATACCAGTAGATTCTAAGAACTAGAATTGATTTCAAATAAGCTGACGACTGTAAGCTATATAAAATTATTATAATACATATAAATTTAAATAATTAAAAATCAAGATATATCTTTTGCAGTTTAATTTTCAATTGCATTTATACAAATTACGACAACTCCAACTATACATACATACACTTCATTACAGCTATACCAATCATGAAAATAGATTAAAAGGCTTAACACTGAGTTGAACCGGATTTAAAATGGTTACTAAGAGCATAGGTATCTACTATCTTATACAAAATATACATTATAATATGAAGGCTGGATAAGTGGTTTTGAAATATACCATATGGAAATAATCAAACATACACGAGATATTTTATTGGAAGTTAAACTACTTTAAAGTGTTCAATAGTAAGACCATTTAATTTACCATAATTGAAAGTAAATCAACAGATTCTCAAAAGTATTTAATACATAGGTCGGTAATGTGAACCGTAAGACATACTTAATTAGTAATACTTCTTATTCATGAAAGTCATACAAATGTCTTACTGAAATGAGTCAGTACCTGTATAATGTTTTCAAACTATTTAATGTAAACAGACAAATAGTTATTTTATAATAATATTATGACCGATTGTTTAATTGTTTAGTAAAAGGATACCGATACTCAGTACTTTATTCTCCAACTTTTCAACGGGAATCGGTTTTCCGGCGGATTCCAATAATTTCCATAAGCCTTGGACACCCATAATGTATTAATTTAAGAATTGGAAGACTAAATAAAATACTTTAAAACGTTATGGAGAGAAAAAAAACATTTCGCTCGGTGTATTTCATCATCCAAAAAAAACTATTGCACACAATATCGAGTGGTATCATCAACTCGGCTTGTTTAGATAACAACTCATACAATATTATTATGATAACGATGTGGACGAAACCGTGGTAGAGGTGGGGGGTTGTCGTAAGCGACGCGAGACGGAGGTACCTAATTGGCGCGGCCGTTCACAGAATCACAGCATCAACGTAATATTATTATTATTATTATTATTATTATTATTATTATTATTATTATTATTATTATTATTATTGCTGACCAATGATCATTGTAACTTGTAAGTAGACTGTCTGATTGTATTGCTCGATATTACGAATGGAAACGGGTCAAGAAGACTCAAAGACATAATATTTTGATATTATTACCTAAATACAATATATTATTTTAATGTCATTCGTCTTCACATAGATTCTTACCTTAGAGCGATGAATGTAGCCATGTAGGAACCTATATTAGTTTTTCAATGATGTTTATTTTATTTTCTGTCTGTCATCGAAACTTTTGGGGAAGTAAACGACTTTTACTTCAGCATCCTTCCTGGTAGGAAAAAATTGTTCATTCCCAGAAGAAAGTTTTTAAAAGCGTCGGATGAAAGATAAAAAAAAATTTAAGGAGAAATAGCAAATTTTACGCTAATCCATTTGTTGATAAAATCTATTTTATATTTCTGATGTAACTCAAAAACTAGTAAGGTACAGTAGATACATAAAATGTTCACCATCTTCATGATAAAACTGTCAACATATTTAAGCTCTCTTTGAGCTATTTTTAGCTATAACAAATTTTTCAATTTTTCCATTTACCTACCTATTTTATGTAGTTGATAAATAATTATGTTTTGTTCGATTAAAATACTTGAAAATGTAATATAAAGTTCCACATAAGTTGTAATTAATGTAATAGGTATTAAAAAAAGCGGGTAACTATAAAATTATTTGTAAATTTTGAATTATATATATATTGTCAACATTATAAACTTTAAATACGTATAAAAAAAAAATCGTGCCCATGTGTTTTTAATATTTTTAAACTGAAATACAATGGTGGGCGGAAAAAATTCCACTGAAAAAAGCACAAAAAAATGAATATACTTGCAAGGAAGAAATAACCAAAAAAAAATTTTCTGGGTATTTATTTATTTATTTTTTTTTTTTTGTGTTCACATTTAATGTGAACACATGCACCTATTCTCTACTCTTATAATAAGTAATTAATAATTCATAAATTATTATAGCCAATATAGGCTATTGTATATGCGGATACTCAATCAATAAGAAACTTTTTTTTTACCTTTATTCAATGAAAAATTTCAAATAAAAATTATTTTATTTCAGAATATGGCTCATGCTTGACTATTAATTATATATAAAAAACAACTTGTAATAGTAAAAAAATTTTAATTTAAATATAAACTCATATATACATAATATACCGTGTTATAAGTTACAAGTCAAAAAACATCAGGGGTGTAAGTATTAATCTAAAGTAATATCAGTAGTATTATTACCAAATCTTAGGTATAAAATTATATAGGTACTACATTTTTTGGGCAACTATAATAATAATAATAATATAATAATTAATAAGTTAATACAATACAAGTAGTAGTATAATATATTTAGTCAAAAATTAAAGTAAAAGAACATCAGTCTTACGTATATATAAATTAAACATGATAATAATTTATGACATTATTTTTATTATATTTTGTTATAGGTACATGCCACACGGTATTTATTAATTAGGAGTAGAGCATACATGTGTTCACAACTATATTTAATTTTTTCTGGGCTTTCTTCCGGTGGTCTTTTTTTCCACGAATCTGTAACAATTTATCAGAAACCTCGAATTTCATTTTGAAATTTTGACATTTATGAAAAAAAAACAAAAAAATTTAAAATTTAAAATGTCCATAAACAGTTCAAAACAATAAGTCAAAATATTTTGAAAATTGTATCAAACATATGAATTGATAAATTGATAAACATATGGTGGAAACTTTTGGAATCTAGTATTGAATTTTAAAGTCCTAGAAATAAAAGAAAATTTTTTATGAACTTCTAACTCAAATTAATTTGCAATTTTTTGTGAGGTTTACGAATTTTGTCAAAATACTAATTTCAAACGTTCATACAAAATTATTGTGGATCTAACTTTTTTTTAATCGTCACTGACAACAACTTACGAAGACCCTTGAATTACATTCTAAAGTTTTTTGATAGGTGAAAATATAAGTACCATTACTTTTTACATGCATCTAAATTTAATAGCTTAAATTTGGACAAAATTCTTCAAAATCCTAAACATTTGCAAATAATTTTTCAGTTGGAAATTCATAAAAAAAATTTTTCATAGCCATCATTTAAAAATGATTTTTCTCATAAGTTTTTCTAAATTTAATAAAAAAATGTACAGTCCAAAAGTTACATTATTTATAGCCACGATATATGTGATATGTCTAATTTGTATTTGTATTTTTTTAAATTATTAAATTTGATTTTTTGAATAAGTTAACTTAGACTGATATATAGGGTGATCATAATTTTTTTCCTTCAAAGCAGGACACCTGTAAAATTTTAATTGGAAAACCATATAATTTTGGGTAAAATGACAATACCTACTGGAAATACAGCGCGTTTTATTAGAAAAAAAAACCATTAATTTTTTATATAAAAAATGAAAACAGAAAAACGCAGATAATATATTAATAATAATAACGTAATAATAGTCAATAGGGTAAATTATTCGGCCGGTTTTCTATATTTTTCTCCACTAAGTAACCGGGCAAGGCGGCGGAACAACTAAGATAATATTAATTAATAACATATTGTGTTGTCTATTTATTGCCTATTCCCGCAGTCGACGAAGTGATAGGGATAACTATACAGCTACAGTATTTTTTGCATCATTTGAATCTATGGACTATGGGTCTTACACTTTAATTATATGTATATGTATACCTGTTTACAAGTATACGTATCTAGTTTAATATGTATACATATTTATCAACCATAGTTTATGATTTTGGTTTTGATGAATAAAATATACCTATAACTATCACATAGGTTGCCTTCTCTCAAAGCGGGACATTCTTATTTTTTGGATTTTTTGGGGTCAGCTGGACACAAATCTTGAAAGCGAGACGCATGGTCAAGTTACTGATACACCATAGCCGCTCAAAATCATTTATCATCTACAATGATTTATCATTGAATTCAAATTTAACACATCCATTACAATAAATAGAGAAAAATACTTTTGATTCGTGTTTAAAAAAAAATGTAAGATTGACATGCCGATAGTAGACATTTGAATTTGAACCGTACAGGGGAACATGGGGCAAAGTATACGCTATAATGACTGAAAGCCTGTAATTCGCTGAGAAATCAATTTTCCCTTTCAAACTTTGTTTTTACAATCTATAGCACTATAGGTTATGGTAATTGATTATGCATGTTTGATTTTTTTTTTTTGTAGTTTAGAAGGATGTAAAAAATCACAGTTTTCACCACTTAAAAGACACACGAAATATACAAAAAAAAAAAATCATTTAAATTCCATATATTTTAATTTATTTAACCACCACAAAAAAATGATTTATAAAAAACACCTACTTATATTATAAGCCAATAGGTATTTGCTGTATTTAAATATTTTTAAAATGTATTAATCTGTTGAAACATTGAATCAACACTTAAAAGTATTAAGATATACTTAATTTTAAGGGGTTCTTAATATATTTAGGGACTAGTTAAAATTTTTCCATTGTACAATTTGTTTCACAATTTGCATACTATCAATTAGTAGGTACCAACATATTTTTATTTTCAAAGTTGTAGCTTGTAATTATATGTACCAATGTACTGAAAAAATAGAATTCATTGATATTTAAATTAGTGGAATAGCTCTGTATTAAGTTATGATAATATATACTGTATCGGCTATTCGGCTATCAGTATCCTATTATATTTATTTCAAACGAATATCTATGTCTACGTGTACATTTTCAATAAAATAATAAAATACAGAAAATACCAAGAAAACCAATTATTATGTATCATAGTTAAAACTTAAGATCTCATGTCTTCAGTCTATAGCATGACATTACATATTATTTTATAATAATGTACGTATATATTATTCACCCCTATATCATTCAGAAAATTTTGTGGAAATTATTACCTATATTGATATTACAACCTTACTGCATATCTGAAAGTTTTTAAAAGTTAAGTCTTAGGTCAGTGCAATTAGCCCCTCCTCAATTCAACCCAGACACTTCAAACCTATTATACAAAAAGTTTGATATTTATTTGTTTTTTTTTTGGAATTCACAAGTCTTTGGTTTTTAAAGAAAAATATTTTTTTTCTCCCTTACTTCTTAAAACTTTGACTTGGCTTTTTGTGACTTTATGTGAATATGTGATCTTATTTATATATTGACAATACAATTCAATGAAGTATTAATTTGTACACATTTCTACACTGTTTAGTTTAAAAACATCGGAAAAAACAGTACCTACCTAGATACTTAAATTAACAAGCTCTTGTGGACGTTTAGTATAGATTCCAAGTTGTCCGCTCTGCTGAATAATAATTTTATGATGACAATGATTAATTATGCCATTGCCATTCCTCACAAATTCAAATTAACAATGCAATACTAGCTTACACCGGGCGAACGAAGCGAGACGGCTATATAGTATAGTAAATTAGTAAAGTATATAGTATGCATTATAATAGGCATAGTATAATATTAAATATAGTGATCCAACACCCTGGAAGTCGTCATGCAGGTATATCCTGCGATCTGTCCGTCTTTTAAAGCAATGTGCAGGCCACAGGATGGACATTATTATATTGGGTACTTGCTCAGTCACTGAGATTAAAAAAATGTTGTCGTAATAGATCAATATATTAATCGTAGCCCATAGGTTTATAGTAGGTACTACAGTCTACACTCCACAGTGTATAATACAAGTGTATAATATGTGCCTATAGGCTATATATATGTATTGACATATTATAGTGTATAATATAATGTATTTGTGTATACTGTAGATATATATTATATTCATTGACATAATTGTTATTGTATTATATAGGTACCTATGGTCTTATTGTTACGGTTACGGTTCGTTTTTAAGCTAATTTTCAACGTATAAATCAATTGATAATATATAAATAATAACAAACATTGTTCGTTGGTAAACGGCATGTAGGGAAAAAAATCCTTTTCAACTGCGATGACGGCGTAGTAAAATAGTTTCGTCTGTTCATAAACCCCTTCCGCCTTAGTTCTTACTATGTAGTAACTGCATACGGTCTGTTCAAGTGCTTATAATATTATTATATTTATATACAACAGCGGTGTTTAGTCAGTCGTGTCAATCTCCGCCCAATACACTCGATCCGGTCATCTCGTTAAGAAAAACATATAAGATTTAGATGCGCGTACCGGCGATAGATGGCCCAAACGCCTATTCACCTAACTATATATAAATTATGTGATATGTATATTATTACATCGTGATGTTATAATATTATTGCAGACGTTTTGTGCTGAGGTAGAGGATGGAGTAATGGTTTTTCAAGCACATATATTATACCAGTAGGTATATATATATACATGGAGGTATATATCGACAAAATCATATTATATAATTTTAGCCGATTATAAACGATTAATAATACAAATTAGGACAGGTAATTATAATTTTGTGGATGTGTTATAATGAAATAAAATAGTTATTTTCAAATTTTTTTACACTCCAGCTGTAGTTATCGACTGTAGGATAGTCGACAGATAGTAGATTACACATTATTTTATTGACCTTTACAGTTTACACAAAACCGTTTCTATAATAGGTGAATTAATAATATGCTAAACAGATTTTTTTAGAATCGTGTATGATCTGTGGAAATAGTTTATGGCGAATATGGCGTATAAATATAAAATGCAGGAATGTGCCTATCTAGTGTCTACTATAATGTCATGTATGATGTATCTATGTCCTATAATATAAGCACTTTTTGCTTATGTTTTATATACCTATATAAGTATATTATCAATGATTTATAATAAGTTAATAAGTACTAAGTAGTGCTTGAACTGTTTCATTTGCACTGTTTTTTTTATAATATTACAATATTAATTATGGATTGCGCTTGGTAAGCTGTAAATTAATTTAATCACTTCAAGAATAAAATGTTAAGTACTTATTTACTATTTAGTGCATAATAAGAGTTTTAAAATTTTAATATATTTCTTTGTTTAATAACATTAGATGTTATCTTTCAGCCAATATTTTCAGATGGTTAATACAATTTTTTATACTTACCTTTAATAATCTACGTAGAATGGATTAAAATCTTTGCATTTTAAAAATAAATATGACATTGATTTAGGTTTTTAACCATGTGGTCATAATATTATTAATTCATGACCAAGCAAAACCAATGATAATACTGTAAAATAAGTGTTTATTTTACTATATTACGTATCTGTTGTAAATTAGTAATAACTAATAAATATATTTCCTTAAATTGTATACAAGCGTGAGGCAGTTTAATATTTATTTAACAAATAATGCCAAATACAACAAATATGAAATTAGTAGGTAACAGCAGTCCAGCAGTTGAATAGTAAAACAAATAGAACTTGATTTTATAAGTAAAAACTACGAACAGTGACCTATACGACTTGCAAGATTCTCATTATAGTTCCCGTACAACTTTTTAAGGGTCGAGTAGAGACAATAATTTATACTCGGTTAAATTAAGTATCATGTGAGAAAGCAATCATATAATTGAGCTTAACTTCCCCGAAGTCCGAACCATATCTCATTAGTGATGGGTATTTTAGTATAGGTAGAAATTATAGTAATTGCGGCTAGCTAAGATTCTTAGAAATATTCTAGCATGCCCATATCGCATACCACAAGCACGTTTAAATGTGTTTTTACTGTGAGACGACTATGGTCAACACCAAAATAGTGGATTTATCAAGATTAATGAAGTATAATATTATATCGATCTCAATATTTTTGGATTTTCACTCTTTTTTTAGTTTTGCAGCAAGTTGATTTTTGTGTTGTTAACAAATTTATAAAATTGATTCGAGAATTAAAATTTGTCCACAAAAAAATGGTATACCTACCTATTTTTCTTCCACTAATTTAGTATTTTGGTTTAAATTATATAAATGCTTAAAAAATCAAATATGTAGTTTAGACACTGTAAAGTGTCGGATTGAATTTTTCCCATCAGTTGATTTTTGTAAGCAATGTTTCAACGATTGTGTATTTTCTTTTTCAACTAACATTTATGTTTGGGTTTTTACAAAATAAAATGAAGCATACTACAAGATACTGTATTTCTGACTCTTTTTCCCTTTTTATTAGATAATTTACGAAAAAGTGAAATACTTTATAGTTTTTTTAAAGTAACTACCAACGTTTAACAATACCTACTTCATATAGTTACAGTTTATTTTAAATTTACGAGTACTTAGTTATTTATATTATATAAATAATACGTATGTGCCTATAGGTAATACCAAAAAGTAGTAGGTAATATAATTAAATACAAATTAAGTTAATAGAAATATTTTTTAGAAATCCTCTCTCGGAAAATATCTGGTGTTAAAAAACCACGAGTTTGAATGTCATGAGTGTTTGAAAAATGGTCTGTTCGAAATGATATTGTGGAATACACATGATATTGAAATGATGTAAGATAATGTTATAATTTATATTGATTGAAAATAAAATGTTTGTTCAAGTTTGAATTCTGGGTCAGCGATGATACTGCGACGCATGGATCAGTTATTAGTCACTTATTACGGTATAATAAATAAATTAGAATTCATTAGGTATTTAAAGTATTTTAAAGCTTAAACAATAAATTTAAAAATATTCCTTATCTATAAAACTATACTACAAATATATTTTATTGATCAGCGCTTGTAGAGGGGTTATTTTCATTCTTATACTATTTTTGAAAAACTTATATTTTTATTCTATAGAGGACAACATTTTTAAAGTTCGTGATAAGCATAATATTTTACTTTTAAAAATTTAAGTTTTTCAATAAATTATACTATTTAATCAGAATTATTTATATTATAATGTATATTCATTATATATATTTTTTTCAAAGCCTAATATACCTAATGTATTCATCATAACTTCTTTTTAAATCAAAAATTTAAAATTTAAAACTACCTATTACGTATTATATATTTTTAGTATTTACTCAAATTTGATATATTTTATATTTGAAATACATGAATTGATGAATATATGTATATCAATTTTTGCATCGTTATGTAAATGCGCCTACGTAGGTATCAAATAATCAGATATGAATCAGATATGAATAACAGGCATGGGTTGGCCACTTGCGTCGCTCAAAATATGTGCCATAAAAAAGTGTTTGCCGTTTGGCTGCAATTTTATTTTCATATGATACTGAAAAATTATTTAAGTGCCTAATCTTGCCGATCTTGCCTATTCGGAGCTGATAATTTCATAATAATTATTGATTTTATGAGCTGATATAATTTACGCCCAAAATATTATATTTGTGTCAATTATTATTAAATAAGTTATAAGTAGGTTTGAATATTAAATTCCTTTTTTTCTAATTTTTTTATAATACTATACAGTATTGAAATTCTATATTATAGCAAATTATTCAAATAATCGATAAAAAAAAGAAGAAGTAAAAAGAAGAAAAAAAACAAAGAAAAATATATTTACAACGAATATGATATAATACAACATAATACAATTTGTTATATAAAAAACATTTAAAAGTCTAAATTAAAAACCCAGAATAAAATATTATATTAAGTTCGTACAAGAAATATCACACAAAATTATTTAAGTCTTTAATATTTTTATTGATACCTATCTATTTAATATATTTTACCTATTCTTTTCAATTGTTTTTATATTTACAAAAACTTATTAAAAAAGTTAGTAATATGAAATTAAAAATATTATTATATTAAGAAGTTACCTAAATATCTTTTCCTACGATGCGTTTATTTTTTGAATAAAATATATATGAACCTTAGTATCTAGTATCTACTAGTACCTGCCTAAATAGAATACATCTTTTCATGACTTTTGAAAAAGGGAATCAAACTTACCATTTTGAATCACATAACACTATACCTTCAAACGTAATGCCCAGGATTCGATCTATCGATGGTGGGTAGGGGTTTTATAGCACCCCTTCCTCATTGATCAGCGCAGTTGATCTTTATTGTTGTTCGATAAAAAGTATTATTATTCAATATCATTTGTGTGCCAGATGAATGTGTGAAATAATAACGAACACCTCTTATACAATTATTTTAGATTCACCCTTTCCCATGCCCCCCTAAATCCGGCACTGTTTATGCGACTTATATTATATGGATTTTTTGTGTGTCTGTCTTACACTTTTTTCGTTTCTATATTCATCTTTGCGGCTTTGCACACGAGTACCGGAGTACCCTGTTTGGACATTTCAAATGACACCAATTAAAGTCGATACCTATAATAATATAATTAGTATATTATACTTATATGTAATATACCCACCTACACCTATTAGATACATATTTTAAAGTTTTAAACTCAGAATGTCGTAATTACTTTTTATTGATTAATATTACTATATCCTGTACAACTTATACTGTTATTATTATTTTTTTTGATATCACCTACCTATTAAATTATTAAACATTATGTTATATAATATTATTCAGTAGTAATGATATATAATTTGACTGGAAAAAACTTTATTTGTAGAAAAAATGAATAAAAATAACTAATAAGTAATTATAAAATATAACAATATTAAACGTATAACTTTATAATAAGGTAATAAAATAAACAACATTTACGAGTATTTGGGAGACTGTAATTGAATTAATTACATGGTAGTTATATGATATTGCCATTATTTAATTAATAATTAATATAAAACGAACAATGTAATTTATTTTATAAAATCATAAACAATATATTTCTAAACATGATGTTTAATAGGATGACGTGTTAAACACAAACATAATGATCACACGGGTAAAGACATGTTTAATTGAATACCTTTACGCTTGGATAAATTTAATATAACATTACAACAATGCATTTTCATCATAAAAAAAACTAGTTACCCAGTTATATATTTTATCAATTGTTTTTAGATTAACTGGTTGATTGGCTTTGACGTTTTGTGACTTCTCTAGTTTACCCGTTAACTCTCCAGCATCTATCGAACAGTATCAAGTTTAAAAAAAAATACCTCATCTTCCCTTAATATGGAAATTTGAGTATGGATATTTCCTCAATATATCGTATGATGTCAATGGCTTATTTTCTATGGTAACATTCAACTAATTAAAATCCTCAAATAATTAAATAACAAAATCTATTATTCTCATCATTCTTATCCTTAATACAGGTTTCAATATTTAACATCTATAATGGACTTAGCACAATATTCTATTTTCCCGTTTAATCAATTTCATTTAAACACTTTTTGTAATGGCAGGGGCCATGATATATAATGATAACTATATTAATTAATACATAAAGTAACATTAAAATAAAAACTAAAATATGGAAGATATGTTTAAAAAATATTCTTTTATCGATATAGAAAAATTCGTTTTAAAATATATTTGATATACCTACCTATATGTTATACCTATTTGTATATATATATATATATTAAAGAATTGGAATCGGGTTAATGTCCGTAGTAGATAGTTCACGGTTGTTGTACCTAAACCAATATATTTTTTGTTAATCTCTATTATCATTTATCAATATGGACAATAATATTATGTTCATTTTCGCAAAAATTGTTTAAACTATCAATATATTATTATATACAATGCATACCTATGTAGAGGTCTACATATAACATAAAATTATATTATGTAGGTGTAAGATGTATAATATTGTATATAATATGTAGGCATATAATATAGTATAATGTACGAAACAAAAATATAAAATGTTTAAGTAAAAAATGTCTCGGTTTTTCAAAATAAATATAAGTAAAAAAAAATATTGACCGTGGGAAACCGGTTCAATTCACTCAAAAATTTCGATGTGCCACCGTTGAATATTGTACCGAGCGGAATTCTCACGGACCTTTTTTCCCACGAGTGCAATCCCACTGATTAACAGGTGCGCGTTTGGGAGTTTCTTTGCTTCCGATATTACCTTTCTTTGCTATTCACACTTGTAACATGTTACATTTAATACATAAGCCTGTATATTATATGCAGTAATACTATAGTGTTCCTATTAATGTAATGTATAGTACCTACCTACTTGTACATAAAAAAAAAACTAAAAATATTTGTTTAATATTTAAAATTGCGTATATGACAAATCGAACATTACATTGAATATCATTTTTACTGAACAATATTATATAATAATAATAATAATAATAATAACAATAACAATAATAGACCATCCATGTAATTTCGAGTTACAGTCTGTGTGTTTGTATGTTCAATCGTGTATATAGCGACGTACCGTGACATATCCATCCATTACCATACATTTATTACCCCCTTTTGCAATTTTGATGTTTGAGTACCTGTTATTACATTGCCCATTCATATGAAAAAAATAACAAGTCTATATTTAAAATGACCGTATCCATGCATACAAACCGCATCATATTTACGCCATTACGGTAGTCCGCGTAAATATTATATTATATCATAATATTATATACGTGATATTTAAATAATAAATCGAATAATGTGAGTATAAAATATACCTACTACAGATCTTATAATATTATACTTAACATAGTTATCATTGTGTGTATTATTATTATTTATTACATATGATAAGTAATATAATATTACTCTTAAGTCGTATTTTGTGAATTACCACGTATAATAGTATAATAATTATAATACTTAGGTATTATTTAAAAAATATAAAAATTACCATTTGCCATGTTATGAATCGCACGTAACACACCCTATGTATGATATCCTATAATGTATTAGGTCCTAGGTATATAGTTCATTAGTATATATTATACTAATATAATACACTCATATCACGACAAATTCCATAGTAGTATATATAGACTACATAGTATATATTATACAGGTACAGTTTATACACTTATATTATAATACCTATAATAGGTATATCATATAGTGTGTGTTTTGCATGTAATATTATAAAATACATACCTATATAATGTGGCTCTGTCTTTAAATAACAATTTAAACCGATTATATTCATTATTTTTTAATAATATAATGTAGGTACACGTTATCATTACTTATATTATATAAATATGTACAAAATATGTATTAATTAAAAATTTAATTTAATTTCGTGCTCGAATAGTGGTTTGGATAAGTATATGCTTTACATGGTGTATATATATCATACATGTAGTTATTTATTTAAATATGCATATTTAATCATAAATGAAAAATTTAATTAATTTTTTAATTGGTATGGATTTTAATTTTAATTTGTAATATGTTAAATATAATTAGTAATTATTTGTAAAACGCTATACAATTATCTAACATATATTAAAATGACAAAATATATATAAACGTGTAGAATGTATGTATATATATATATATATTATATAAATATATATATAAAATGTATATATTTATATATAATTATAAATTATGTGAGTTACTAACTGTAGTGTATTTGAATAGGTAGGCCAATAACACAAAATAGTAGTAAAATTTTTTTTAAATTTAAGTTTAATAATTAGAATAAGCAAATACAGTTTTAATTAGTATTTGTATGGTTTAAATTCGTATATTCGAGTAAAAATATAAATTGTTTAAGGTTGTGACATATTTTATTTCTATTAATTAAAAACTCAACGAATAAAAAAAATATTCTTTGATTTTAAAATTGCTATAAAAAATAAATGTAGTAATTAATTGTTTTATTTTTTCCAATTAAGTATTTTTAAATATGCATAAATATAAAAATCTGTCCCATTCATTTCGAAGGCTTAAAACAAAATCATTCATGTTTTCCTTCAATTTTTCTTTTTTCTGATCCATTGGGTTTCCTTTTTTGTTCCAGACATTATTATCAACACCCACCTATGATTTTTATTTTTTTCTAAATTTAAATACTCCAATAATTAATGGTTAAAATTATATCAATTTAAAAAATATTTCATAGGATAACAATCGTCATCTTCCAAGAAAATAATGGCACAAATATTCTAAAAACAGGCAATAGTCGAAACATGATCTGTTAACGACAAAGTGAGTGGTAAGCTGGTACTAGATCCTGGTACATATAAGTACTGTATACTATTTTCACAAGAATAAAATATTGTATGATAGTTGTTTTGATTAGTCTATCTTAAAATGTAATATTTGTCACTTAAGAAATGGCCAATGATTACTAATAAATTAACGTTAAGCTGACGATACTTTGGGCCCTTTACAGACATCTGCCCAGGTGATGATCACTCTTCCTTTTGCACCCCATCGGGCATCGATCCTTGATCTACGCTTGGCCGCGTAGTAAACACTTCGTAACAGTTGTTATTGAGGCACGCACGTTTGGGTTACAGACGTCACAGTCACCATTTTAATGAATACTCCGCGAGAATGATAATGAACCTAATTGGCTATTATAGATGCTCACACTTGCTCCTTGCTTCCATACTTCTGCGGAATATATTTTTCGATAAAATTCATATAATATAATCATAACAATTAACAGCTGAGTATCACCAATTTTTATTTTGAGGAACTCGCTGTACATAATAGGCGCATCAATAATTTTCTAATTTTCTAATAATTATGTTTAAATTTTGTAACTGCTATTGAGTTGCTCAGTGTTAGTGTGTTACTATGTGCTCTAACTTGATAATATACACATCGTCTTTATGATATATTGTTCACTCTACTAACAATTCATTATATTATACCACAAGGTTCAAAGTACCGCCACTCCCACACTATACCAGTACACCACCCACTGTATACATGATTGCAGTGTATTTCTAAGTATTTAAATGTTTAAACATTATTTTCTATTTGTCTAATTTTAATTAAATTGAAATACATGTAGTTAGATACTTGTATTTTAATATTTTCTTGTATAATAAGAATTTAAAATCGCAACAATTTTTTTTATGTTCATAAGCCATAAAATAATTATAATATGGTAAAATAAACCCTATTTTGGAGTTAAGATAACATTTTTGTTTTATAATTTATTTGCCTACTTATTTATATACTTAAATACTTTTTCGAGCTACTACATTTGTACTGAATATTCAAACCAATTTTTTTTTGAAAATGTTGCAGTTTGCGGTAGGTACTGTATAATAATAATACATGCATAAAAATTGTCACAGGGGATAACATGAACGATGAACTCCACATGATTTTTTTTATAATCTCATATATAACTATTACTTTTGATATTGGAGTATTCTTGATACCTAGACCTATAAGTGGCAAACACCGAATAATATGAATTTTGTGATTAATTGATAAATTATTTTTGATGCGTTGCTTTTTTCCGTATATTATAGTTTCCAAAAATAGAGGGTTGAATGTATTGATTTTACACTTTCGACGTAACCCAAAAACAAATAACCTCAGGTAGGTACTTGAAATTACCACAAAATCATACTATCATTTTCTACTTATAGTATAATTGTTTAATATTTTTTTCTCTTTATTCTGACCTAATTATAGACATTTTTATTTTTTTTCTATAAATTTCAATAAAACGTTTTTTTTTTCTGCAGTAAAAAAGCTTTAAAATCTAATAAAAGGTATCTCGTAAGTTATTTTTATAGCTGTTTAAGTATATTAAAGATCCATACAAAAATTATGAACATTCATCAAACTATTTTATACATCGTTAAAAGTATATAATATGTTGAAACTTAATATTATTTTAGCTAAAAATTGAAAATTGAAATCAAAGTTCTTCATAAGTTCTTCATACTGTAACGAGTCGAACCTTAAAATGTAAAAATATTTGGCACATTTTTTAAATATAAATTTAAAGTGAAATTTAGTTAAAATTAGATATACTATAGAAGAATAACGATATTAGTTAGGTACTTGAAACTTTTAACTTATATGTTATTATATTTTACATAGGTACCTACCTACTTAAAATTACATTTACAAATCCAATGATTTCGACAAAAATTAATAAAATCTACTAACTGTATTACTAATTACTATAATAGTAAATTAAATTACTAGAATAGGAATATAAAATAATATAATATATCATAAAATAAACTCAGTAATAGGCTCAATGATTGATTTATCATTGAATTCAAATTTAACACCTACATTACACTATTACAGTATAAGTCACTAGGTACTCAATGACAAAGTACACTCGACACCTATAGGTGTACAGTATACTCTACGGCAAAGTGGTTCCCAATTTTTTTTTTATTGAGTAGGTAACATCATTTAAAAAACGTATTACATCTTTCTTTGACTCAGGTATTCAAACCGTTGTTGGTATTTCCGCTGAACTAAGAATATGACAGGCAAAACTTGTAGAATAGTAGACTTCCTAAAACAACCATGGATGCATTATGTTTAGTAAGTCATTCAATATTTCCGGTACTTATTATTTATCAATCATCTAAACTATTATGAACCATATCAGTTCCATCTCATGAGAAAATTTATTTTTCATTTAGTAACTAGTAAGTAATGACTAATGAGTATATGTACTAATGTGCCTTATTATTTTTTCTAATTTAATGTCATTAAATAATATGACTAATGTTGTGTCTCAAAAATCAAGAAAAGTTGATAGGTATTTTTTTAAATGAGGAATACTAAAAAAATATTTATTGAGATTTAATGTAGGTATAATGTCATTGTTATCATTGGTGGCTGTGGAAACTACAACCCTGTGACAGGCTTTGCAATAAATTTTTCTATCCGACCTATTAAAAAAATCCTGAGAAAGTCGAAAGCCACTGTCACGTAGTGTGTTATAATTTACAAAAATACTACAGATAATCCTTTACAAGGACTCCATTGTGGAGGCTAATAGTTATATACTGAAAAGTTTGAAAAACCAAATTTATGGTTACTTATTAAATCATAGTACAACAATAATATACAATTTATACTTGATAATACATGCATCACTATGCTATACATGCATTACCCGCATGCATTATCCGTATCCTGTTCAGGGGCAATCATCACGATGCATAAGGACAAAATAAATAAGCACTATAAAATGAATGCAATAAATGATAATTTTTCATAAAATACGCTTGTAATAATAAAAACATTGAATTTGATTAAAATCGTGTTTACACCTCACTATTACACTACGTAACAATGTTTTGTTCTTGCAATGTAATGTCTTGTATTCGAAAAGATTTATTTTCAAACCTGTTGCTGTATTGAAAAACTATAAGTGGTGCGACGCGATTGAACCCAATAACACTATACTACGACGTTGAACCGACCTAATATTTCACTCATTAACCCTTATGAATATACCCTGGACAAAGCGTACGTATAAACAAAAAATAACAACATATACGAAACACTGTTTAGCTGGTTATATTTTTCTGTGCGTGGGACATTATATTATTAATATATTAAGCTGGTTTTGCGCCGTACACAGAGGTGTACCCGTTAATCGTTATTCAAATTACCTAGTTGTAATCATTCTTTCTTCACGTTTTATGGATATTGATGATAGCTATTATGCATGAAATCTCGATGAAAAAAATTCAAAGTACGTATAATATAATACACCTATACACGGGACGATCGGGCAGAACTACAGAAGGGTAATAATAATTATTAAAAACTAAATATTATAATACAAGAGACGACAGGGGAATAATATGACCATGCATTACTCGTGTCTATTATGTATATTATATTATGCCAAAACGGTTTAATTAAATAAAATAAAACAACGTACCCATTCTGGTTTTCTGCAGATATAATACATATGTCTTGTACTACATGCAATCGTTCTATTGATTGAAACTACGAGTGAGTTTAAAACTCGATTACATTTTCTGCAATATAAGTAATACAACATCGTATAATAACATAACGTATTAAATAATGATTATGGTTTACATAATTATATGTAAAAAAAGAAAACACGTGTGCCAGACATTTTAAAACGATCACAATTATAACATATGTATAGTTAGGTAGTTGAAACATAATTCGTACCTACATAATATATTAGAATACAGGTACTTATTGAGGTATACCTATATAATATTATGAATCAAATCAATTTTTTCACCGATTTCCGCAGACAGAATATCCATTATACCCATAGCTACAGGCAAAAGACGAAAATTGTTTCTAAAAGTGAATAAATTTCTTCAGAAATTATGGTGCAAGACGTAAATACAAAGCAACATGTAATATATATATATATATATAATTGTTACTTATTATTGGTAGACAATATACACGTAACTATATTTATAGTTTATACGTTTACGGCTATATACGCATTTTTTAGATTAATAAAATAATTTTATATATTTATACAGGCTTTACACGCGTAAAAAAAGATACAGAAGTACCAATGAATTTGAAAGTATTTAAAAAAAAAATTATAGATAGTCTAAATGAACCAAATATTTACCAAAACGAATCCGATGGGGATGAAACAAATCGCAAACACAATAATATTTTGTTTTCTCATATTAATTCTGTAAATATTATAGTGTTAATAGATAACGAAATTAATTATGAAACATGTATTGTAAATAATTGCAACATATATAAATATTAATTATTTGTTTACACATTAAACGATTTACGGGTATACATTTCATATTATATTATGTTCTAGTAGTATTATTTTTTAAATTATACAGTTTTTATTCATATATTTCTAATTAAAGAGCGTGAATATTTTATTTTTATTTTATTGGTAGCATAGTCATTGCGAAACATAATACATTTTAAGTTATTAAATGGTTAATTGTAATTTATTGTTCAAGGTTAGGCCTAATTAAACTTAAGTGTTTTTAGCAATTACTGGATTTTGTCATGATTAATTATTAGTTTTCATTATAGATTGTTGACAGTGATTAGTGGTTCAATTTTGCCAATTTAAAAAAAAAACCAACATATTTGATTTAAGTTTATAATTCGATCTTCTCAGAAACTTTTAGCACAGCATTTTTATCGATACGATTTCTTACACTTGTCAACGCGTTATATATTTATATAGATACGAGTATGAATAGTTTTTAGGTATAAACGGCTAAACAAGTGATATTAATTTACAAGTTGTAAAATCCCATATTATTCCATCATAATATACCTATATTATCAGTTGCAATTAATTATACTTTCCGCTTGTGCGTATCCTGTAATATTGTTACGAAATGAAAAGTTCATACTTAATGTTGAATCAATTTCCATCATATTATATCATTTCCTCCATCATTTCGTAAGTGTTTATTTTTTTTGCATTATTATCTACTGACTATACCTATATTTGATTACGTCTTTACGTTTTGTATATACATAAAATAATAATTATAAGCGTTGAAATGTTTAATTAATGCATACACCAATATATTATACTTCATACGGTTTTCCAGAGGCATTGAGGCAATAATTCTTACCACGGACTTCATATCCGTAGATTTAACATTTAACATTCGATGTACATACTATTTTTCAAGCCAGTGACTGACGGCGGTGAGTGGTAAAAAATAAACACGATACATCATCCGTGAGTATAGCCCTCAAAACTCCGAAAACGACATAAATTCTTCACGCTGGCGGTGATGTTTTTTTGAGTCCACAAGCTTGTGTACTTTTCCTAGTATATAATAATAAATAATATTATTTGGACAACACGTTCATCCAATATACACTTTACAGTGAGTTGCAACCAATTGAAAATTCATATATACCTATCTAAATTATTACATATAATATATTTCAACCATATATTATGTCTATTTTAATATAGAGCCATGTAGGTACAAAGCTAACCTACTTACCTATATATTTGTGTGCTGCACATGGCGATAATATCGATTAAATATCGTTCTCGAATCGACTATTTTCACTGGCTATTTCAATAAACTTAAGAAAATTGTACATTAGCCATACATGCTTAGTCTCTAATAATATGTTAAAATATATTATAATTTCAGCCCAAACAATTTTTTTTGAACAATTATTCTAAAATAAATCATGATACAAATTTCCCTCAAAGCATCATTTAGAGTGATCGTAGGTATTTACGAGGATTTCCATAATTATGAAAATAAAAGTAGTCAATATGCCCGTCCCCGTTCAGTTGCGTTAAGGAGGTTTAACTGTTTTTATAACTTTTGTAGGTACTACTATTATTGAGTAGCACCCAACCAAAGAAATTCATCATTTTCCTACAATATCATAATATAAAATTAATAGAGTTTCTAAAAAAAAGTATAATATTATTCTTATATCATTGAACCTGTGCACATATACCTACGTATATGCACCTATGTGCCTATATATACGTTTTAACGATTAATTTATTGGTTTGTGAATTCATAAATACAGTGATATATAACATAAGACCAATATGTCTTTACATGTACGGTTTATCATAAATAATTATTAAAACATGAGCAAATCACAAAAAAGTATCATTATATATTATTTACCTTCGTACACGGCACAAGTATAAGTATAGATGGAACACTGGAAAATCGCATTTATGCGGATATAGGTGATTTTGTATGTATATCAAACATAATTTAAACAATAAACAATAATAGATACCTATTAAAATATACCAATTACTATATTGTATTGTATTCAATATTCGTGTCGATAGAACGTGCCGGTTCATAGGTAATTTTTGTCGCGAAATGGAACGTATTAAAAATTAAAATATATTATTATTCACATAATAAATACCATTCCGATACTATATTATATTATTATAATACGTATACTTATGGCCAGTATAAATATGTATAATATTCTCTGATTATGGATTCTTCAAACCCCTCGGCATCATCATTTATATAAAATACCGATGCTTCTCCACGACCATTTTGTATTTTTCTATTATAATGTATTATAATCGTACCTCTATACATATAAGTCGTACGACGACGATGCACTATATTATATATCATATATATTATTTTAGTATATTATACATGCGCAACCTTCTCCCGCACAATATAATAATTGAATTGAAATAATAATAATATGATACATGGCCACACGGGTAGATATAATGCTCGCCAATTACGCAAGACCGCGAATAATAATCATTATAAACCATATAACGAGGAGTTCTCGCGCATATTATAATAGAGGTATAAATATTATGTGTGTTTTCGAACAGTTCGAATAATAGTCATGTGTACCTAATAATACGAATATTTATTTTTAATTCATATTATTTGAGGTGGATGAAAAACCTTACCGGCGAGCGTGTGAGTGTGTGTGTGTGTGTGTGTGTGTGTGTGTGTGTGTGTGTGTGTGTGTGTGTGTGTGTGTGTGTGTGATTAATGATTGCATGTCAGCTAGGTACTTATACATTATAAGAGGTACCTATAGGTATACCCACTTGGCCACTTATACTATAATATCGGTATTCGCTACGGGTGTGCTACGGTCGTAGACGAGCGGGTTCCTATTTCTGCCTGTATAGCAGCGTGTACGTTTTTCAAATCAAATCACGTTCATTTTATAATGTCACAATAATCACATAATTATTGAACCTGAACATCTCATCGTGACCGGAATGTATTATTATTATTGTTTTTTTTTTTTTTTTAGCACATTACTCGAAACATTATCCGCACTTAACTATTTCTTTTAAATTTTGTTTTGCATAATTAATATATAAGACGTTATTATACCCATATATTATATCATTATCACAATCTATCATAAATTATTTTCGAATATAATTCGATGGTTAAGAGGCCAAAAGTTGAATGTTCAATTTTTCTCAGTATCGTTTTTTAAGTCGATTTTGGTTATTCTGACCTCTGGGTAGTCTTTTTCTTTCGACAAAGACATTATAAGTCAATGTCATAATTAAAACACATTATTTTGATTCTTTAATTGTTGTGTTTTTAGCTCAAGATGGATTTATAACAAGTCTTAAATTGATTAGATTATACGATAGATATTTTATCTTGGTTTAAATATTAAGCTGATAAATATAACAAATTCTGGGCTTAATCAATCGTCTACAAAAAATCAGTTAATTAATTAACTGTTTTTATTAAATAAACAATTTGTGATACACGACTATAAAAACTATGTATGCCACGGTAAAAATACATTATAATTACCATATTTTATAACAAGTCCCATTTAAATTTAAAAGTGACATAATAATTAGGTACATATAAAAATGTTAAGACATAAAAGTATGTACCTAGTAATTTATGTACCTAATCAACAAAATATTTTACATTTTAAATCAGTTTTCAGACAGCAATTTGATGTCGAAAAATATTACTATAACGCTATACTAGAAACTAATATTATTCTTAAAAATAATAGGTATTAGTATAGCGTTACCTATATTAACAGTATCATAATATTTTCTTCCAACTGTTCTCCTGTAAAATTTAGTGTTAATGTCACTTTGTGACATACAACTTTTGGCCTTAAAGCCATTTATATAGGTAATATAATATAAAAACATAAAATATTTTAATTAAGCCCAACTGCACTTGCTTATATCGCTTATACCTATAATATGATCGTCGAGTGCATGTGGCTCTCGCTTCTGAAAAATGTGTAATTATTAATGTTACAAGTAGGTACTTGCCGAAATCAATATTCTTTTGACAGCTCCGACTTGATCGTGAACACTCCGGCGCCGTTTACTGCACTTTTCGTATAAATGATGTGGGCAGTATATATGTATTATTATAGATACCTACCACGCATTATTAATTTCATAATATTATTATATAATATTGGCCTCTTGTTGTTTTATTATTAATTTTTTTTTGTAAGAATCAATTAGGAAAAACTTGAAAATGTCATACTGTAAAGCAATAAAGTACGCAACTGACAAACATTTTCATAGATAAATACGTTTTAAGTTTTTATTCATAAATATATATTATACGAATATACGTGTATATTACCTATACAAGTACCTATATAATATATATATTCTATACATAGAATACTAAAACGTTTTGTAATACACGCATTATTGAATAATAATTTATAGGTAATTATAAGGGCAATAAGTATTTTTCATTAAAAATAAAATCATAATTATTTATTAGAGCTGATAACATTATATTGTTTACAAAATTATTTTTAACATAACTATTACAAAATATGCATCTAAATTCGTTCACAAAACATTCTCCAACATTTAGTTTAGTTTTTTTAGTACAGATATTGTAATAAATAAGTAGGTAACTTATTTATGTTTTTTACGCACAGTTCAGTGAATTATAGATCTTTAATACAGTAAAACACAATGAAATATTGCAATAAATATTATGAGTTATAACACCGAAAACAATTAATACTACCTACATGTATATACAATTTAATACATTTTCAAAACTAATAAAAATTATATTTTACATCTGTGGTTGTTTATTCGTTAACATACAACTAGATGAGTGAGAAAATAGATAAATACATATTTAACAGCCCTAATAAATCACAAACAAAATATACCCACCGAAGAAATGAAATACAATATTAAATAATATAATATATTTTTATAAACGACAGATTTCTCATGAAAATATCTACGGAAGAAAGCTATACAAGAATAACAAAATAAATGCTCTAAAATATCGATCACAACCATTACAAACTAATTTTTCTTTGGCATTACTGTCTTATAGTTACACTATATAAAATATAATTATACAGTAATAAATTATAATCATCAAGTGTTTGGCATGAATGGCGGCAAAACTAGTAATTAAAATCAACCAAGTTTTAACTACAACAGGTCAAAGTAAAAATAAAAAACACTACGTTTTGTTTATAAAATCAGTCAAGTACAGGTACAGAAAAAATTATTAGTACATACATAATACATATCATATATATATACGTAGTAATAAAATTAAAATAAAAAATAAAATAAAACATTTGGGTACAAAATGTTATAGTAGGTAGGAAATATAGGTAGTAGGTACCACGTGATGTCCAAGAAAATAAACGAATCATTCAGAGATTTCGTTGGGTGTTAAAATTAAGATTTTTGTTTTTTTGACCACAGGCTAATAATGATTAATATAATAACATAGATTCACAGTGAACAGATTTCATAATATTACCTTTTTTAAACTATAATACAACCATATCTATCACGCATAATATTGACTACAATAATAACCATAATGATAAAAAAAAAAATGCTCTACTTAAAAAAAAAAATATTTTGTTTCAATATAAACCAAAACTACAAAATCAGATTTGGAAACAAAATATCATTGACCATTGTACAATGATATTGTTTTTATATAATATATATTAAGCACCTTAGAATATGCAATTTGCTTTTCTATACTTAAAATCTACATTTAAAAATACTGTGAACTGAAAGGGTCATGAATTTCAAAAGCAAAATAATTAATTTTTCTCTCTTTAATTTTTGGATACGAAAGTCATTTTAATTTATTGTATTAATCGTTTTATAATTATATATTTTGGAACATTTGTTTGACTTAAAATTTCAAGTTGTTAACAACTTCATTTAATGATCAAACTTGTTCTTACTCTTGAGTCTTGTTGATTTGTAGACAAGACTAATTTATGTCAGTAACTAGTAATTTCGTGAGAAGCTTATATATAATTACAGTTAGTCATTAAAATCAAAACTGTTCGTAACGGGAGCTAAGACTGGGATAAATATTGCATCGTAATTGATTCACTTTTGAAATTCCATATATTGTATGAGCTCCACATACTAATTTATAAATGTATAATTTTAACTACCTATAAGATATGCAGTAACGTTCCCCCAAAACGTAACTTAATGACATTGCACAATCATGTAATAACAGGACAGGTGTAGCGTCCAATTTCATGCCAACAATAATTACGATCTTTAGACTTTGGTAAGAAATATTCATTTGTTTAACCAATCAAATGGACGGAAAAAAATCTTTTACAAAAATAATCGTAGAAAATAATTAAAAGGAACCAATGTATGAACAATTATGTGCGACTAAAAAGTATCCATCATTAGGTAGTGTGTTTATTAATTATTATTTATCCGTACCGTATATAAAATGCACAGAAAATGTATAAATAGTTTGCTATACATTTTCTTTCATTTTTTAAATTCATAACAATACTCCACAATAGTTCTTTTCTTTGGTCCAAATCAATACACATCATTATTGATAATCTTTAATATTGGAATGTTGGTTCCACGGAACGTCGTTTATGGCTGGCTGTAACCTATTATGAGGATGTGGAGCTCGCATAATGTCGTCTGTGGGTTGGATATGATTCCTGGGTCCAGATTCTGGAGTGTAAGTAAATGTCAGCCCTGTGGCATAAATTATACCATCGTTTCTCACTAGAGATACTGGTACTTGGGTTGGCTGTCTGACCCACAGCCAATCACCCCTAAATGAGGATATATCTGGTACAACAGCCAACATACTCTCCTGGCAGCGATACATAGTTTCGGATTCAACATCACCAAACCATACTTGTAGGTGAGGTGTGAAATTTTCTCCAGTCAATTCTAACATTGCCACATCACCACCACCGTTCAAGTTCAAACTGTGAACAACTGGAACAGGTGTTATTGGCGAGTTCACGGGACCCATGCCTTCGTAAAACTGATACTCGGCCTTGTCCGTGCTTATAATCGTCCAACAGGCACCATCGTTAATCATTTCTTTATTGGGTTCCTTAGGACAGGGTGTTGCTTGAAACTGAATTATACGCTCTTGAGATAGACATAAATACATATGCTCTGTATCTTTCATGTAAAACGCACATTTATGCAGTTGTGACACAGGGTCGTCAGCTTCCAGAAGAGCCATCTGTTTATCGACTTTCCTTATTATAAGTCGAGGCAATGCCATACCAGTGACACTACAAACTAACTTGATAGTACTGCCATAATGAACATATCCATCCCTAACATTGAATTCTTCACTCTCACTTTCGTCATCATCTAACAAGTGGATAGTAAATGCCCCCCACTGCGTCGAGCTGGCATGAAAGTTACCCTTTTCCACGTGCAAGTATCGTGTACTGACTGTTTGGGATCTTAACCTATTGAATAATGCCACTTTTGTTCCACTTGCGATACATAAATCGGCATTTTTTAACGATTGTTTTTTCTTTGATGGTTTTGATATAACTTTTATTCGTTTACTATGGAATGTACCAATATCATAACCAATATTATAAAACATTCTAACCATCAACATGAAATGTTTTCGTTTGTCCGAATCTGAAATGAATAACGTTTTAGCAGCACAATATTGCTTTCCGTTGTTAAGGTCAAGAGGCTGTAACTCTTGGTCAGTGCTTCCAATACCAATGAATGCGCTCATCTGTGAATTAGCTTCAGACACTCCTTCTCTCAACATTTGTTCTTGCCGAAGTCTCCAGCCATCACCAAACAAGTATATGCAAGGAGGTGGACAAAAAAATCGTTTTTCATTACCGTACGATTTCTGAGCTACTTTAGCGTGGAGAATAACCAACACTAAATCATTGCGATCTCGTAGGTACCTCTCCATTGCATCTCTAGTTAGACGTTGTTCTGGTCGAAACTGCATGGGAGCTTCGGGACCATAATGATGAGGCATCCTTGCTGGCACTCCAAGAAGTTCCACGGAGTTATAACAGCTTAGAGAGCCTACCACTTCCCCATCATCCGCATCACCATCTTTCTCTGATTTTAGCGTCCAAGTTCCCATAAATCTAATAAAAACACAAGAAATACATATTTAAAAGTGAGTCAAAAAAAATTCAATACGACTTTTTAAATTAAACACATACAGGTCTTATAATTTTTTTTTAAAGAAATTTAACCTGTATAATTCAAAGAGTAGGAAAGTTTTAAAAGTTTTTTTAAAAGCAAAAGTTGTATAAAATAAAATAATGCACACCTATATAGCTATTGGCTATACAAACCTTCAACAATAAAAATATTGTTCTACCAAATTACAGTTGGTATTATCAAATACCTAGTAGTATAGTATTTTTTTAGAAATATTATAAATTAATACATTTTATTAGTAAGAACAAAATAAATTTAAAACAATAATATTAATTCAGATAATAATAAAGTATCTTACACAAGATTTTATTTTTTAATGTTCATTGCTCTACAATAGTTATTAATACAATGTATGAAAAATAATATATCAATATTATTCATAATTTTTTGCAATTCTCCCAAACTGAGGAACATTTAAGGAATGGCTTTTCCATAGGGCGCGTCTGTGTTTATTTTCGGATCAATGTATTTATGTGACATTTATGAAGAAGTTCTGTTATTCAAAAAATACGTGTTAACAGGCAAATAACGATACACTATAGGAATAACCTATAGAAAAAACAATAGCTTTATCGTCTACCCTCGCGGTCTGAACTAGTTATTCAAAAGCACGTGCATCTGTAGTAATCTTCAGGATCTGCTACTCGTGTTACTTTACGCAGATAGTGATCGACGAACGTAAATGTTAAAACGCAAATATTGAAACAGAATAACTTTAAACTTGTATGTTTGTGCACGTGTTTTAACTACTTTAAAAATAAAATAGAAATTATAACATAAGAATTAACTATTAAGTATATCATTAGAATACATATATCATAATTATTATAGTTATGTAATGTAATTTTTTTCTTTTTGTGAGTGTAAAATAATAATTTATTAAATATTTTCATTTATTTTAGTAATTTAATTTATATTTTCACTTAAATGACGTGCCACTTCATAACTAAATTACATTTTAATACAAATCAAAAAACTTTAATATATATGATTAGGTTCTGCACAATACAATATTAGTATCTACTGTTTATTGATAATGATGATTACTGAATTACACATTTTATTTGTAAATGTAAAATAATTACGGCTTGGAATATTTTAATGTATTAATTAAAACCATATTGTTAAGCATAAGTATGCATTTAATACCTAATATTGTTTTAATTTTTTTTTGCATTGTTATGAATGTTTTTATTTTCAAAAATATCCGATAGAGGACAAATCAATGCTATCCTATAATGTTCTTAATAAATATTAATGTTTCAAACTTTTATTGAACTTTTGTTAAAACGCAAAAAACCTTTGACTAATTTCTAATCTAACACCCTCCCCCGAGTTTCTGAATAGTGATAACTGTGCACGGTGGTCCAATGAATTTTGATGATTCGAATTAATGTTATCGAACAACTCAATCGATATTTTTCATATTCCCTGCCTACTCGCTATAGACTACAGACTCCCTTCACAATAGGGGTATTCAATACAATATGTACGGTATGGAAATAGTATTAAGTGCGGTGCACAATGTGTATAATAACATGTGATAGGGAGGGTAGAATATTCAATTAATATATTGGACACCCTACATGAACTTGAAGGGATAATCTCCTTTTAAGTGCACAAAAATGGACCCCACAATAATTTATATAATATATTATGCTATTATACTGCAGTAAAAGACTCAGTATAATATTATATAACGTACATATTATAATATGGACGATGAAAACAAAAACAATAGATTATCCTATATTTCCACAGCTGGGAATTTAACTATTACAAAAATTATGTTATAAACAATTCTTTATTACAATAATATTTTAATTTAAGTACATTATTGATGCACTTTACTATAGGTACTTTTTGAATTATAAATGTGTATTATATAAATTTTAATGACAAAGTTAAATCATTAAATTTTATAAAAAAACATAAGATTCTACTGTTATCAAGTAGTATTTCTTACAATTATTTTTTTTTTGCTATGATCATTTTCAGTAATTTAGTATAAATATTTTATGATATTGCCAAGTCTCTTTAGTCAACATGTAGTAGGTAAATATCATAACTTATGATACTACTATAATTCACAAGTATATGTTTTTTTTTTAAATTAGCTATTAGCAAAAGCTATGATAACTCAAAGTATATGTTTATACTTTAATGATGGGATATTACTGGGATATTATTTCTATTGCCTCAAGTTAAATTTCGAATGAAATAATATTTAAAATGTATCCATTTTTAAATTTAAAAAAAAATGTGTCACAGTTTGTATGTAGATTGTAGAGGTATTTAAAAAGTAATGAATTATTTCACCATTGTTGTTTGTTTAACGTGTCTACCAAAATACATTTAAATTAATATTAACTATAAAAGGTATTGTTTACACCTAAACATTATTTAAGCTAGATATTTTGAGAGTATGTTTAAAGTTGTCAAAGGTTAATTTTAATAGCATAGGTACTTACATATCCAGATTCAAGTACCCAAGTAACATAAGCTATAAAATTGTAGGTGGTAGTTAAATAATAATATAATTTAGATAATATTTTATTTAAACTAAATGTCAAATACATACATTTTAATATGTCAATATCTTTTTTTACGATTATTATCTTTTTATACTACTAGGTACCTTTATGTAAGTTTATTTTATAAATATGGGAGGAAGAAAATAAAAAAAAAACCATTTATTTACAATAAGCGATTATAGTCTCCTACAATTTGTATCAGTCTAATTACATTGACTTTTCATTCAAACGATTGGGCCAAATTAATAAAACTATTCCAAATATTTGATTCAATGTTTACATATTAAGTCTATTAAGACACACTTTTTTTGACTGATATTTGATAACAAGCATAAATCATATAAGTATATAACTATATTAATTTATTGTAAAAAATGAATTTTGTTAATAAAAATACAAATAAATAATATGTGCATACAAAAAAAAAAAATAATAAAACATCTTGATTGTTTATGTTATTAATTGTGTGGCTTATTGTCAATCAAGTGACAAATTTTATAGTTACATATATCAGCAAACAAATTTAGTTCACTATTTTTGGGTCAATAGATTTTAGACGAAAATATTTTACTATTGGAGACTATAACCTACTGATTTATATATGTCATTAAAATCAACTAATAACTTTGTTTTAAATTTTTAATTGCGATCAACAACTTTAATACAACATTTCTTTACAAAAGTATGATGAGTGGTATATATAGTATATACGTGTGATATTTTATTTTTGATGATAACATGATTTTTACTGATATGCTTATGCACCTAATTTTTAATCTCTTTAATCACTCATAAATTATAATACATATTTATTTTACTTCATGTATTTATATAATAAGACATAAGATTTTAAAAAAAAAACAAACATACCAAGTAAGACTAGACTTTTTGAGATACAACTTTTCTCAAGAACCACAAGAAATAACCACAAGAAGATATATTGAACTTAAGTATAGGTATAGTATTCTCCTATAAATTCATACTGCATGTGATAATTAATTAACAGTTTTTAATTCTCAGGTTTAAGAGTACCGTATAATCTGTACATCCTATACAATATATATTACTAAACCATAAAATCAGTCATTTATATTCATTTAGATGTTCAATACAGTATAGATAATTGAATAACAATATCTAAAGATAGATTGTATTTAAAATTATATAAATATTTCAACAATGCATATCAAAACATTTATATACCTATATCTATTATATTATAAGATTATAATAATATTTAATATTCATAAACACGTAATGTTAAGACGTATACCGATTACCGGTGTGGATGGTGTGGTCTAAATAAAATTACCTTTAAAGAAAATATTATTATAATTTAAACACTTGAAGCACTTTAACGTATAGATGGAATTTTTAAAAATGTTGAGCTTTTATTATAAAATTTGACGAACTAAAGCTTTCAAAACTATAAAATATGTGTGTATAATACTAAACAACGTGTAAATAAGAATTTTATTTTATGTTTTCATTTAACTTTACGCCTAGTTAGGAATGTGTTATCATCAATTACATATACATTTTATGCACAGTCTTATTATTAATACAAATTGTATGATGAACGTTTGCAATGTTTATTAATGATTATGTATTCTATGTTTTGATAATCCTATATAAATTATACCTATACTTATTTCTCTTATGAAACATGTGACTCCAAATTTAAAAACAATATAGCATGGTCACAGCTAGTGTACCTTAACTCTATTAGGTACCTATATACATAATATGTACAATGTACTAAATTACGCATAAATGTTTCCTCTAAGTTAAATCGATGACATTGAATGCATGGTAAGTAGGCAATAAATAAAAATGTGTCTGCATTATTTAAAAAGTATATTAAATGATGACACCTCTTTACACCAGGTATTTTATTAATACTTATGCGTTAACGATTATTAAACAATATTATATACAGTAATTATACGGTATAGGTAATCTGTTTGAACATTGTGATTAATAATTTAATCAAAACTTTCGTTTCATTAGTTTTAACAATATAGTTTCAGTCTGCAGCAGTGATTATCTTCAGACAGAGCACTCGTGTATAGTTTTTACTTTTAAGTTTATACAAATACAGGTATTTTAAGCGTTTGTGTTAGAAAAAGTATCCATGGGTACCTGTATTATATCACGAGAATAACCGAGTCTTGTATTAAGACTATATTACTGTACAGTTTTAAAATATTAAAGGTAACGAAGATCGTAAAGAATTTTAAAAATTGTTCAAAAGTATAAAAAATCATTAAAATTGGTACCTATACGTGATCGGCTGTCATTAAAAACAACCGTAGTTATATAACGTGTGTAGTGTATACCGTAGTTTACGCGTGTATCATATATGTGTCATTGTATACTACATAATGGCTGTAATAATCAAAGTATACATACGTATTTACTATATTTTATATATATTAAACATTTAGACCCCCGTCGCGTCGTCAGGTACCTAGGTATATGATAAATATGGGTAGTAACTAATAACAATATTTGCGCACGCCCTCACTAGCTATTACCCTATGTTTTTTTTTCTTATAGGTAATTTAAAAAAACGAATAACAACAACACAGTTACAGTATTAAAATTGGGCAACACGATTAAGTACTCAATAAATAATATAATATAATATATATTTAAAAACACATTGGTACTTAAATCATAACCCAAAATGTCCCAAATTTAATCGGTTGCGGAATAGTGGGTATTCAAATCTTGTACAGGACACAATCATAGGTACCTATTAGACTCATATAGACTATAGTTTTGGCGCACTATACATTTATGTTTGCAAATGTGATAGGGTTTAGCCTTAAAGTTTATGAACTTGTTCATTTTGATCCTTCTTGATTCTAATAAAATATAATATAGTAGGTAAAATAAGTATATGTGTTAGAATGATCATATCCTTCTATTATGTAAAGTAATATTAGTTAAAAATGACGTACAAAAAAAACTTATTCTAGTTAACTCATTTTAATTAGTAGTACATTTTTATTCTTTACAAGCTACGTACCTATACAAGTGTCTATAGCGAATGGGCAAAATGTCGTATCGACCTATTTAGTAGGTATTTCATGCATATTATATTTTTAATTCCATTTTCCTATTGGACCTTAATGAACTTGATATGAACTTTTAAACACAATGAACTTTCAACATTAAGTTCAGTTAGTATTTGAAAAAAGTTCAAAATTATTGTATGGGTAAAAACAAAAAAAAATAATAACTAAAACATATGAACTTAATTAATTTCGTCAGTATATAAATTTGGAATTTTGTTATATTTGAACCTGTTAATAATTCTAAAATCTGGTTATCCAGTATATACCTCCACCTTTATTATATGGGCATGAATAATGTGATACCTAATTACAACTGTCCTTTAGAATGAAAATGAGCTTTTACACGTCAACTCGTTCGAAGGTTTTGGCTTGACCGTTGAAGTCTTTGTATACATTAATAGTATCATAAACAAAAATATTAACGGGTATATTACTTTGAATTACCTGAGTCTTTTGGCCGGTGTCCAGAATAGGAAGAAGAACCCGAGTAGCGGCTGTGGCAACCCGGCGTGAAGTTTGGTTTTTTGGGGCGAAAGATGGTGCAGTTGGTTTGGGACTCGGGTGTCGAAATCCACTGGCCGATGATAACAAAGTTTTCGACCGGACGGTGGCGGGCGAGCACGTGAGAGCACACGACCCGCTAGAAGCGCGTGCTGCAGACAACTGACGACTAGTGCGGAGCGGCGTAAGCTGCTGTGCGCGATAGGGATGAGTCTCTTTTAAAATTGACTAATTTTTAATTTTTTTTTCGAAAATTTGAGTCGACAGTATTTACAATAATATATTAAACTATTATAATTATTGTTGTTGTGCGGCGCTCATCTGTTACCCTTCCCGGGACGACGCGATTTGTGACGTGCGATGGGCGCGAAGTGTTCGGGATTCGGGTACGCCGGGACGACGACGAGAACTGCACACGAGTACACGCGGGCGGCGACCGCGGACGACTGAGTGGCGAGTGCCCGATGACGACCCTGTTTGGCGGTGGAAAAACGTGATCCGCGGCGGCGCGCGCAAAAACCGCTCGCGCCGACGGGTGCGTGTGTGCGTGTACGCGAACGTGAACGTGAACGTGAACGTGTACGTGTATGAGTGTGTGCGTGCGTGTGATATCGGGCGGCGCAAGGGGGAAAATAAAATGGGTAAAGGAAAAAAAAATCAAACGTAAAACGAAATAAAGAGGGACCGCGGCGGCCGAGCGGGCCCGGACCAATGGGATCCGTGGGAACATTCCACACTTGTGGCGGCGGCGGCGGTGACGACGACGACGACGACGACGGGGCAGCACAGCTCATACCACCACCACCGCCGCCGCCGCCGCCGCCGCTGTTGCGCTCTCTCGCGACCGTACTGTACTATTTCAATTGCTATTGCTATTGCTATTACTATTATCGTGTTCTATGTACACATAATATGTATATATATCATAGCGTAGTCGCTCCGGTTGCGCCGCCGCCGCTTGTAAACCATTCATGCCTAAATCGGCAGTGGCGCTGTACAATATTTTACGAATATACATAATATATATACACGTGTCTGTGTGTGTGTGTGTGTGATATTATACGCGTGTACGTGTGCGCGAGCGTAGTTTTAGACATATAATATGTATATATATATATATAGGCGTCGATGCCGCGACTCTCCGCGGACGGACGCCCTCCGTCCCGCCCGCCCGCCCGCCAGACCATCATCCAGCCCGCCGTAGCATGAGTGCATGACCGACCGACCGACCGACCGAACGGCGCGGCGGGGCGGAGGAACCGATTTCAAGGCGAACTCGCCGGTTCCCACGGTGCGTTTGTGTGCGCGCGTCGTACACTGTGCAAAGACTGTGGGAACTAGCCGCTACCGACCGGCGGCGGCGGCTCGACGGCGGTGACGGCGGTGACGACGGCGGTGACGACGACGACGACGGCAGCGGCGGTGGCGGTGGCGGCGGCCCGACGACGATCTTTACTCCAATATCGCCGGCCGCCCCGCCCCCGCACAACGCTTCGCTCCCGTTACCCACCCCCGTCACTCACCCACCCGCCGCGGAAGATTCCCGTATAATATTAATAATAATATATTGTTTATGTTAAAGTCGTCCGCGTTTTTCATGCTCCGTATAATTGCGTACATCCGCACGAGGAATCGCTTCCGCGCGCGACGTTTTATAATCATATATTATATACATGGCCTGTTCGTGTACCTATACCGTTCTCGTGGTGTATATACAGGTATAGGTAGGTACCAACCCCTTATTTGTGTGGTGTATAATAATGTTTATGATAATGACGTTGAGATGATGCTATATTATATAGTTATTATATACCTACCTCTAGCTACGTGCAGCAAGTTGTATCGAACAGGCTCTAACTATAATATTATTATAATATGAATATATGATTGCGATTCGATACGCATATCGGAGTATTTGATATGGCTCGCTCGAGTAGTGGGTAGCACTACGTAATTATATATACAGAGCTCGCGAACTTCAACTTTAGAAAAGCGTAAACTATGATGCGTAGATTGTAGATACCACTTCAGAAAGTTCTAAGCCTCTAAGGTGCCACCATATTTGACATCATTATATAGGCCCTTTAAATGTACGTGAGCCCCTTAATCCAGGCTTATTATAATATACTGCAGGCACAGGTAATAATATATAAACTTGACAGGTTTGCCGTGTTGTTGGTTTATGTTCACAATATCAAAATAATTATGCCAGAAGAAGTGATGATCAATGAGTAAGGAATAGAAAAGAAAGAATTTTCTGAAAAATAGAAGGTTGTATTTTGTGTTAGGTATATATATTAGATAACTACATAATATACCTATGGGCTATGGCCTATGACTTAAGAGTTACGACTTACGAGCATATATAAATAATGTGATTTATGAGCTAGTAACATTAAACGCCACTCATATATTACTTTTGTCTTAGCAAAAAATATCTGACATCTCAAGACCTCAGGTGACGAGTTATATATTATAATTTTGGCAGTGAATTTTTGTTTATAATGTTATTAAGTTATCACAGTTTTAAGGCAGCATTGCAATGTATAATATTTAGGGGTGAGCTGATCAGTGAGCTTTTGATGAATGCATATTATTGTTACAATATTACCTAATTAAGATAGGCTATGTCGTATATTACAAAAATCTTAAGTACGCTACTGCGTTCCACAGACAATCTTTGGTAAACATAAAAAAGTTGACGCAGATCGAGAATATAATAATGCTTTTAGAATAATATTTTATAGACAATGCCTATTATTAATTATTATATTATAATTTATAATGCAAATATCGTGAAAACTAAGGATAACAACATTTTAGAAGGCCATTGTATGATTATTAAGAAATATTTGTTTAGCAAAAAGAGACAGTCGTTAAAAAAATAAAATACCTATATGAATTTGAACATTTAAACTATATGTTGAAAGGAGTGAAACCCCAATAAGAGACGACAACCTATAGCGGTAAATAAAATCGAATATCTGTAAGTCACTTTAAATTTATATTTAATTTTTTAATTTTCTTAAAATATAGTTAAAATTGTCTTGATTAATCCCTTAAATTGTGCAAGGGCAGAGAAATCTTCAAAAAAATGGTAAATTATAATATTTAACAAGTGTTAAAGTTGCACGATCGCTATTTTAATATTTTATTTAATACTCAAGTACCGAGTGGGTATATCACTCTATTAAACGTACCTAATTAAAAAAAAGAAAATATTAATTTTTTTTTACTTAAATCGAGTTAATATTTTTTCCAAATCACACTTAAACCTGTATTGCTTAATAATTTATACGTTTTTCATTTGTTATAAGTTCTCGCCATGAACAACCTTGGTTTGTTAAACTTTTAATTTTAGGTGTTGAATTTGACTAGATTAACTTTTGGATAAGAATATTTGATACTTAAATACAAATTAGCTGCTGTGAGTTGAGAGAGAGGTGAGTGTGAAGTTATTGGATAACCCCCATCGTCGATTCGACCCTTCGAAATTCCTAAATATTATGCTTCTTGTACCAAATTATGCGGGTACCACCTTAATTTATTGAGGACATGTAATATAGTGTAATGTAAAAATTGAAAAGAAAATATTATTTTATAACAGATGCCATCGTAAATGATTAGGAAATAATTTGACAGTGTGCCTTAATTTAAAATAAGATTCCTAAAATGTTAAAATTAAATACAAACATATGCAAGAATTAAAAAAAGTGTGTAAGAATGCCCTTAATTTTTAAACTCACCTTTTCGATCTCTTTTCTCAGTACCTAACTACTTTTTATAGTGAAAAATATTGGATTTCAATATAAACTTAAGATACATATTAAGAGATTAAGGCCCCTCAGGAGGTGTAAAGTTCTCAGGACCCGGGGCCTACATCTGTAGTATGTTTAAATATAGTATTGTTAGCTTAAAATTGTAAAACTATACTCATTTTTAATTATTATGGTGAAAAATTTTACGTTTTAAGATAAACTTTAGAAAACAAAAATGATTATACCATATTAAACTATATGCTCGTGTGAAAATAGAATGTATCTGTATAATCTACCATGTCATACAACAGACCGTGTTAGACTATTGTTTAGTTTTAGAATATTTATGTTTTTTCCCGGAAGATGGTGAGTCAAGACAACGACGAGTGAAGACTACAATATTATTACGTTAATAATTGAAATTCATTAAATATATTGTTTGTAATAATTGATATACTTTTGGCCAATTATTTTAGTCAACGTTAAATAAACCAGAATACAAGAAACTCACATTAAGTATATTAAAATAAAAAATATGAGTATCGATTATGAATAGTTATGTCTGAAAAAAGCAACCCAAAATCCATACAAGTGGGACAGAGAAGATATAAAAAAAAAATTAATAATTTTGTTTTTAAGCTTCAATAACTTATACGGTACATTTAAAAAAAATTGTATATTTATAAAAAATTTATTTTAAAATACTTACCAGTGAAAAAGCGGGTGAGTATGTAACGCTCTGCTGTGCATTAGGTGCCTAGGAAGTCGCTGAAATGGATGTGTTAAATTTGAATTCAATGATATATAAAATCATTGTACACGAAAAACTATTCTAATCGAAGGCGACCAAGACGGTCATCTAAGACAGCCTATCAGCCTATATTACTAAGAATATATGTTTTATGATATGATTATGATTAAATTAATTTATTTTTGCTATTTTAATAGACATTGATGCTATAGTAGGTTGAGTTCCAAATTTGAACTAAAAAGCTATAAAAAAAACTGTGTTTTTATATTTTTTAAATTTAATTAATGTTGTCAAAATTTGAAATTAAAATGCTTATTAAAAAAAATCACTTATGTATTTTTAACGTTTATAAACTGCTATTTTCGTCCTACTGAGGACCCTTGTATTACATTTTCAAGCTTTTTGACCCAACAAACAAAATTTTATTTTCATTTATAGAAAAAAAACTAAAAAAATTAGAAATTGAAAATGTCTGTAAACAGCTCAAAACGAGATCAAATATTTTGAGAATTATATCAAGTATATAGGAAAAAAATAAACATTTGGTGTACATTTCAAATATCTATTGTCAATCATTTTTTAATTACAAAAAAATAAAAAATCGTACAAATATTTTGAAATAAGTATGTTTAATTAAACTAACATAAAAATTCAGTAAATAAACACTATACAGCCACAAATAAAAACAAAAAACAAAACAAAAACACACATCGTATTGTAAAATCAATACATATTTTATCGCTCAGCTAAGAATCAAAAATATATAACTTAATTAGTAGGTATACCGTATAAGTACAAACATTCATTATTTCTAGTAATTTTGAAATTAAAAAATTTTATTAAAAAATGTACCTACCTATGTTATGTTGTTAACGTTTAATATATATACAGATTTTAACTTTTAAATAATATTATATTGAGGATGAATAAGAACTAATAATATTAAATAATAAAAAGCACATAATTTTAAAAAGTTATTTCTGTGTAATTTCTCATTATACTTAAGTAATATTTTACGTAATAATTAAAGTGATAAGCAATAGCCAATAACTAATAATTAAGTGTTCAAACCATCAAATTGTATTGATTAAAAAAGGAGGTTATATATGAATTAATATTATTTTAAATTTAATGAGATTATTAATATCATTGATTATAATCTTACATACCTTTACTTAATATTATAAACTATAGTCTATTGTTTCTCAATAGAGAGTACCAAACCTATAATACTATAAATTTACTGTGTGACCAATGTTATAAATTATAATATTTAGACAGCGATAAGACAGGAGGGATTTATTGGAATATGGCCCACAACCAAATATCGGCCCCTAGAAGTTGTAATCCAGGCTTAAACGGTGTGATATCGTTCGGCTATATGTAGTTAGGCTTTATCTAATAGCAATTTAATTATACTTTATTATAAGTGGAATCTAATTATCATTATTGATTATAAATTATCATATATAATGTGCAAAATTAATAATATCTCGTGTTTATTTTCTCAGAATCCACTTTGGGTAATATTGTTATTTCGCATTTTTCGACAGTAGAATATGACCAACTGTTACACAGACTCGTGTTTTTCTGTATTATAAAATAATATTTTCTTGAAGTATAAATAAGATATTTAAAAAATTACATCCCTCTTTTCTCTCCACCCTGAAGCGAAAGTGCCTACTCCACTGGTGAAACATCCGTTTACTCATTCATAATACTTATATAATACTCACTGTGGTGGACATATTATGATCTTTAACTTTTGTATTTCAAGTATAAATAAACTTCAGTCCAATTATATTAGTAAGTACTTAAATATTCCATACCAAATGGTAGAAAACAGCCAAGTAGGATTTGTTTACTAAAAAAAACTGCTTAATATTAATTCCTATATCTATTGTTACCTATATAGTAGTATAGTACTATAGTGCATAATGTATATTGTATATTGTACAAATAAATTATATTATTATGTTGGTACATCGATTTTATATTTTCGTTAATTCGTTTTGAAGGTTTGATACGATTTAGTTTAAACTTTAGAACAAATTTAGCTGCTATATGCAGGGGCATTTTATGTAAAAGTCATGACTATCTTATTTATAGAATATGTTTTTTTTTTATCATAGTACTTGTTTAAATATTATAGATATGGACTATATGATCACAGATAATAATAAAATTATTTTATCTATCGGTATAGACGCATAGTTCGTTATATGTTTGGCACAATAATAAATCTAACTAGTATAATCTAAGTGGTGCTGCTTCTAGAAAATTACAGTAATAACTAATAAAAAACAGTTAAAAAATTCACTTGTTATTTTAAAAGTTCTTAAATTTGACCATAATATATTATCTGAAGATTTGACATGACTTCATGAAATTTTGAAGGATTATGAGTTCTAGCAATCTTTCTGTGTGCAATTTTAGGTGTACCTAAATAACTGCAATTGATTAATTTTTCAAGGGGGAGTGCCCAGATGGTACCATAGTTTTTTTTATATATTACAATAGGTACTCAAAGTACATATCTGTCAATCTGGTAATATTGACAAGACACCGTTGCAACAAACATAGGTAATGTCCTATCTTTGAGATACTAAAAAAAATGTAGTTGCAAGAATAGTTACTAGTGGTTTTTATCTATAAACATGGTTTTACGTAATGTAGTTGATTAGAAAATGAGACAATTTGATAAGTTAAAAATGAAAGTTTTAACTAAAAAAGTAGAAAATATTATAAATTATAGAACACAGATTGTGCTAATACCTACCCCTTTTACTTTTATGATAATACTCACTTTATACTTACCTACACTACCAACTGAATCTCGTATAAGTTTTCCGAAAAGATGACTTATAAATATTGTACATAAGCTACATAATTTCATCATTACATATTTACATATCTTGTCTAAGTCTTGGTTACCTAATTCAAAATTCAAATATGAATTCAGTTCCTAGTTACTAAATTGTGTTGGTACCTACAAAAAAAAAAAAAATTATAAGATTAGAATGAATAAAAAAATATCCTTTAAAGAAAACAATAATTGTAAGTCACTCATAAACATTTTTTCCCACGTCATAATATCAAAATATGAGCGAAAATTCTACTACATATTATTATTAAACGTGAATGTATAATTATAAATAATATTATGCAAATCAGCTTAAGTACTTAAGTATATTCATTGTTTAAAAGATTTATAAGCACCATCATATTCGAAAACACTAAATCGTTGAATCAAAAATGTTTTCTATTTATTGAAAGTTTGTGTTGTTTCAATAACGTTATCACTTATCATACTACCAGGGCAGGTTTTAGATCTACAGTGTAGAGACGCAGGCTGTGAAAAATCTGATTTTCCTATATTTTTCTAACCCTTTGTAAAAATATTTGTCGTATTACTTAATTGTGTTTATTTATAAGTTTATTATACTCACTTTTTACATTTTTCAATCAATTTACAAAAAAGCCATCATTCACTTGAATCAATTATAAAATTTTACTGTCACTTAATTGTTCATATTATATATTATGAACAATAAGTATAGGTACAATAGCAATTAAATTACATGTGGCATACCTATTTTATTTTAAATATTTATATAGTAAATAAAAAATTGTATGTCCGCCGAATTGTGGCCGGTTTCAGATGTAATTAAATTATTTCAATTTAACTTCAGTATGACACGTACTATATGTTTTTTTTTTTGTTAAATATACTAACGCATCAGTATGCTCCTACAGTGGAGGAGACAATCAGTCTCGTTCCACTTCGGACCTCCACAACAGTCTCTTTTTACATAAAAATTGCTATTTTTAGAACCTTGCCATTTCGTTAGTTTTTCTAGTTTCTATGTAAAACTTATCAGGTAATTACCATTTATTTTACATTTTTAAGATCTCATGAACTCAAATAGTTGTTGTTGCAGAATACAGCTTAGAAATAATTTTTTTAAGAGCCCCCCCCAAAAAAAAAAATTTACCCTTTATCCGCCACTTTGTACCTACCAGTCCAACTATAAGCTATTGAACTTAATCAAAAATAGTTAAAAGTTAATTTGTTTTTTGTACCTGAAAAATGTTATTTATTTAAAAACGATATCGTGATTAGTTGATGGTGCCCCTAAATTCGTGGTTATTCATAGTTATGTAAGCAGGATGTAGCCTATACACACGCTGGCCGCTACATACGACTTATGTTACAATTAATGATAGTATTATGCATATCTCTTGTATTTACGTACAACCAATTTACAATTCAATTTTTTCTAACCAATCATTATCTCACTCAAGAAATTAAACATTGTTTGTTTTATTTTTAAAGACTGCATAAGTAAATCTAAATTTCGACCAGCTAAATTAATTTCCCGGAAAGCTTATAGTTTTGTACCAATATTTGAATTATTTGGGTATTATACACAGATTTAAATCAGGGATATATTGGTCCTACATCCTAATATTTTTGTTTATTCCAACAATCAGTTATATCCAATTTACATTTGTATGTTGTATCCAATGTCATTTTGTCCATTATTTTTAATGTCCAATGAGCTTTTATATATTATTTTATAAGTATTTTTCTTAAATTAAAAAAAGGATTTTCAAATTAGGTATTTGACACGCAGTTAAAATAAAATTCAACCAACAGTTTTATTTGACAAGTGGGTACAGAAAGGTTAACCCTCCCAGCTCTAAGATAATATATATGTACGGTTATTTCGTTCTGTTCATTGTAATGAATGTAATTACTATGTTTCCTACTCGTTCCTGATTAGCAGTACATTTTTGGACCAGTGGTTTTACACAGTGTATGGACCACCCCTTATATCTGGAAAATAGTATTTTAGGTTACTTTTTGAATATGTTTTATATTTTCTAGAAACTTCCAAGTATTAGAATAATGAGTTAATAGAAAGAACTTTTCCTAGTTTCAAATGAAACCTTCAACAACATTGTTGGTTTACTGTCTCTGGCTTAAAAAAGTTCATAATATATACATTCCACATTTCTGGAGGAAATTTTGGAGGGACAGCTTATCTCCTACCACTCGCTGATCATCCTCGAATATCTGTTGATTCAATGTAAGTAGACGAAGTCAACAACGTCCAAGTTATCCATTGAGTTATTGAAAATGTCTTGCAAGTCCTTTAATGGTATGAATGGTATAGACATTAAGTCTAATACAGTTTTCAAACAAAGTGTTATGAACAAATCATTTATTGGACTATAATTTAATGTAATTGGACTACGAAAAATTGACGAAACATATAAATTGAATTACACCATATTCAGGCCTAAACTTTATAAGACAAATTAGAATGAACCTCAAATGCCATAGCACTAACATTTTTGGACTAAACATTATCTGAACGTTATGAATTTGGGTATTTTAACCAAAATTCTACGACCCAAAATCTACTAAACTTACTGTTAAGTGTATACGTTATAAACATCGATGCACCAGCTATGATTATGTAGACGCACAACTTAAATGTGTATTAGCCATACTTCCGTATTCCATTCCAGTGTTTAACTACAGCTAGTTTAAATTACCTAATCCAACAAACTAATTAATATAATATTTAAAACGCACTCGGATTTATATGTGTGGGGATACGATCCATTGACGAGATTTACATTCTTCGTGTCAAGTTAGTAGAATTTACTAATAGGTACACGTATTTGAATTAAAAATAAAATAAAAAAATGTGTAATTACATTTACTACATTATAGCCTGAAGGTATAAGTGCGTTAAACAGATTAATTTAAGAAAATTGTATTGAATTAGTGCGTATTGTTATACGCACAAAGCAAATCAAAGTCGAGTACACAGCTCGCACAGGTCCGACTTCCTGTTTTTCAAACTTATTTGTATGAAAATTATATTTAATTACACATAATGTTGGATTCCAAATTCTTTCTATTTTTTTTTTTTGTTTTTCTAAAAACAACTTCCGTCGATGTCTTATTCTTTGGGAATAAATTCTGTTTGTATAACTGGTACTTACATTATAATAATATTTTCTATTATAACAATAAGAGGATTCGAACGTACAAAAATGTAGGTATTTTTAGCCATAGAACTATAGAATACCTGTTGTCAGAATTATAATAGTAAATAATAAATATAACTGTGCACATCATTCAATTAAAACTGTACATGCATTAAATAAACAATGTATTTTTTTAACGTAATAATTGCACAAAGGATTATACCTATTTAGTTATACGGCATAGACTATAGAGCCAATATATAGTCATTAGACATACGTCAAATAGACTGCGACTGCACAACTCAACTTAATATTTCTACTTGTTTTGTTGTAAATAGTTATATTAATATTTTATTAAGTTCGAGCTTGATAAATATTTTCAATATACAAAATTTAAGTGGACATATTTATATGTTCCATACTTACACGATATACCCACCTAAATTATATTATAATACCTAATATAACTAACGTGCAGGAAGTGAGAACTGAGAACACGTGCACTATATTGCATCATTAGGCATAACATTATAACTTCTAAACTATAAATATCGTCATATCCAGAAAGATTGTTGACCACGGGTAACAAGATATCAACTGATGAATGACGACCATTATATTATTGAGCCTACATTATAATGTGGATGGTTATGTATAATAATAATATTATTATATTATTCTTCCGATGGTGTGTGTGTGTGTGTGTGTGTGTGTACGCGAGCCGTGCGTGTGTCCCACGGAACGGCGAGGGTCATTTTTTTCCCACACCCTATACATATCAGACATCATACACATATATATATATACGAATATTATTGTTCGTTTCTACATCATATTGTGTATGTTTTTAGGGTCTCGCGATCGTTACCATAATAATAATAATAATAATATATTAATATAATATATGTCGTAAACCATTTAAATCGATTTTGGAATATAACGTAATATTAGGTATACGAGTATTATAATGATATTCATACCTATTGTACAAGAGCCCATCTTGAATATATGTATACTGTATAGGTACATATTATACGTTCCTATGGGAAAAATGTAATTTTACTGTTTACATCAAAAAACATAATTTATCACCTAAATGGCTAATATGCTGCAGTGTACGAGCAGACTTAATATATTTATATCATTATAATTTATTAGGTGCCTATATTATATTGTTATACAATTGCGTATTTTAGTGGCAACGTATATACCTAGTCAGCATTCATTATATATTTTTATCAATACGTGAAAATGCGAAAAAAAGAAGCAAACAGCTATTAGCTAGCTCAAATTTCGGTATATATAAAAAGAAGTCTTCAAATAAGTCTATATATAAGTTATGTTATGAATCAATAAAAATGAATTATAGCAGAGGTTCCCAAAGTGTGCTCCGGGGTACCTTTTTTTTATGTTTTTGAGTTATCTTAGAGTAAAATCGCCTATTACAAAAATGATAGAGAATAATATTTTGAGGGTATGACATATAATCGTAGATTTGATTAATTATTGTCTCAAAACAATTTAAACATCAATTAAATGTGCAACATTTTTTTTTTGAAAGTCGAATCAAAATCAAATAATAATACAAATTCAAAACCGGTACGTCATAAATTTAAAAACAATATTCTCAATAATTTTTGTAATAGGCAGGTGATTTTACTCTAAGATAACTCTAAAACCATAAAAAAAAGGCAAGTTTAGGTGAAAGCGTTTTATCTATGTTGTGAAAGGGTCTGAGGGAGAAAACAAACTAGCGCTAACATCCTCTTAAGTATGGCTACATATTAATGTTAAATATAACCATTTCAAGCATTTTGATTCATACTTTTTGAGAGGTGAGAACTAGAAATTCCTATATGAACTATAAATTTGTTTCAGAAAACCAAGAAAAATTGTAAGTTGGAAATTTTTGCAAAAATTCGAAGTTTAAATGCTATTTTGGTTTTTTGTGTCTATTTCAGTACCGTAGCATTCAAAATATTTGAGTAAGTACCACGACACAGTAAACAATTCTAATGTTAAATTATTAAATTTTTTTAAAACTTATGAAAGATAAAAAAAATGTTTTTTTTATATTTAAATTGTTTTGCATATTTTAGTATTTGTAGTGGATATTTAACGTTTTTACTAATGTTTTTAACTTTTAAAGAAAATATTATTGCTTTTCGAATAACCTTTTTTAGAGCTATAATAGTTATACATTTTTTTTTTTATTAATTGTTTATGGCATCAACTGCGAGGTTATTAGCCAGCGTTACATGTTTACATTTACATTAATTGCTTATATACTATCTTAAATTCTACTAGTTACCTATATATTTACAAATTTATTTTAACTAAATTACAAATATTTAAATCTGTTGAGTTGACGAAATTGAAGAGTCTTTTGGTCGTCTCAGGAGTGGGTGCTATCATCACGTATAGTGTCTCAAATAGTTATATTATAAGCACTGCATAGGTATTATATAACTCATAAAATTTCAAAATAATGTATGGACTCAATATAGCTTGATGTAGGTACCACAAATATCACCAAATATTATACCTACCACAATATTGAATAAAAATTGTAAAACATTTTTTTTATTTATTCATTTTTTCTAACTATTCATAATACCTTAATTTTATAAACAAATATGTATAACAAAAACTGTATGATACGATATACCCATTGGCCGTCATCCTCGTCAATTTAAATTTCAAATATTACAGCATATCGTATACATACTATAGTGTAGGTACGATAGGAGTATATTTTATTAATGCCGCATATTATATATTTATATACAATAAAAAAACGTTTCATAACGTAAACAGTATTTTACATACATAGATTATCAGTTATCACGTATAGAGTTGTGGAAACTATATTATCTGAATAATGAATACTCACAAATATATATACCTACTGGCTACTATAATATAGTATATATCTGTGTGAACACCATAATGCTACATGTGACATGTTCACATATATTATATTATAGATATTAATTATATGGTCCAAAGCAGACTGTTTGAATGTAAATAATAATTTTATTTGTTCAATATTGTTTAATATGACAATGATTTGAGATATCTGCCATTCTCTGCTGTTACTATAGTTTATTTAACACGTCCTCACTGCTAATTTTATTTGATATATTACTTCTTGCAATTTCTAGCAAAAAAAAATAAAAAATAATTAGCAAGTAAAATAGCAAGTTGGATTTTAAAATTAGCAAGTCAAGTTGCTAGTACCATAAACTCTGTTTTTTTTTTTTTTAATTCACTTTATAAGCACAGTAAAATGATGTATAAAGAACATTTTAAAACGTATTATTCAACAACACATGTTAATCTATAATATACACAAAAGCCAAATACCACTAACACGTTGCTATTTTTCAAAAACGACGTAACCGTATGAACTGCTAATGAGAAACCTTGTTATAAATTTTCAATCTTTCAACATAAAAATTAAATATTGTTTACCTTTACTTGTTTAAATACTAACTACTAAGTTATTTGACAATTTTCGAAATTTCGTTGAATTTTGTCAACATTTTCACTTTAAATGCTTATAAAAAAAAGACAACCCTATTATGTTTCTTTAATATTTTTTAATTGCTATTATAACAAATTAAGAAGAACCTTAATCGTATTCAATTTTTAAGCTTTTTGATCCAACGAAAATTGTTTATTGATATTTATAAAAAAAATATTTAAAATGTCTAAGTATATAGCTCTAATAGCTCAATATTATGAAAGTTAAATAATATAGATATAGAATAGATAATAATAAAACAAACATTTGGTAAAAATGTCTAGTATCTATGATTGTTAGTTTTCGAGTTACACCCAAAAACAAAATCTGTTTTGTGTAAAAATCTCAGTCTTAAAAATCGTTTAAAGAATTTTCAATTTGTACCTCTTGAAATTACGGCCTAGATTTAATTTTCGATCAAGAACCATCACGAAAATGTTAAAAATAGTTTAAAGTGCCTGGTAAATCTGTATACAGACATAAAAAAAAATTTATAACCACATCCATGTAACAATATTCTTTCATCACTCCGTTCAGAATCTAAAAGTTCTGGCAGGGAGAGGAGGTCGGGGTGATATATGTCAATCGGGCCTCAACCCCCCTCATATGACTTATACATACAATTCAAAATATTTTTATTAATTTAAGTATTTAGTTAGAACTTAAAAGTGACAAATAGGTACCAACCACTGTTTCACACCACTCAGCTCTATTATCTAAGCTTTAAATAATTATAATTATATTACTTTATTTTAACTATACGGTATTATAACCTCTAAGTCGATACACTTACGGAAGGCACGAATAATTTCGTGGAATAAATAGCTCAAAAAGAGACATAATGTTTTGAAAGTGTTATGGTGCATCGATATTATTGCTTATATAAACATTCAGTGAAAATTGCATGTTTATACGGTTTAGATGTTTATAATTACACTAAAAAGCAACATAATAAATCTACTTATAATATTATCATGGTGACATGTCATTTTTAAATTTAATTTTACTATATTAATAGTATGCATGTATAGCTAAAACACCTATGAATAATATGTATCATATATAGATATATTCGTATATTGTTTTCGTGTATTACTTCCTCTCCTCAAATTTAAATAAATTGCATTTGCTAGCCACCCATATAAGTAGACCGTTGGTATACTGATCAGTGATCGGAAGTCCATTCGACAAATGGTTGTGTGCACATTTTACAGTTAACATATTTTACAATTTGCATCAATATAACAAGTATTCATCGGAGGTTCTGACACACTGTACCAACTTCTGCCTACTGGTACTGTACTTGTGTACCTTTACCTACACTATACAAGCATGCATTATACATCAACCATGAAGTATTCTTAATGCGCATGTGGCTGGATACTCTGGATATCATACTGTCACAGAGCTCTCAGTTGTTCAATCATACAGTCTAAGCACTAGTAAAATAAAATCAGAAGAGCTGCCAAGGTAAATTTCCTATTTAGATGAGCCATCAAATATCAAAGTCAAGCCAATGATTGATAAACTTTATACAGGTATATACCTACCTCTGCAGTATGTGTTTAAATTATGTGTTCGGATGTAGATACAGAAAAATATTATAGTTGGAAACCATTTAATGGCAGATAAAATGATGAACAGACAAAAAACAATTTTCATTTTTAAAGTGAATTTACGTGAAAATGTGCATACCAATTATAAAAATAAAATTCACACGCTCTCGATTATTAGTATGAACCCCATTCGAATAGAACAGTTATAAGTTATAACATATATTTTATTCAATTAAAATTATTTTCTACAATTTCTTTCTAATTCCCAGCAGGTAGTTATAATAGACCACTCTACATTATTTTTGCACATAAATTATTTTCAGCCCATCTACTTAAGTCATTTTGAATTCAGAACGTATAGCAGGAAAAGTATTATAATTATAGGCATACATTTCTTACAGTTTAATAATTTGTGTTATTAACATTGTAGAGCTGCAGTAAATAGCTCAACAAGTTGTACGCTGAAAATTCTTATAAATTGACTATGTATAAAATATAGACTTAACTATTCAAATTTCTCCTAATTTTTCAGAAAATCGTTAAAAATAATTAAAATAATTAAAAATGACATAATATTATATATCAACTTAGCTACTGTTCATTTGTGCATTGTGCTGAAATCTAATTAGGCTCATAATGGCTTGTCAAGTGCTATAATTTATTTATTATTATAATATATTATATGATAATAATTTTTACACCATAGATTCGTCCCCTCTTTCACCTACTGGCTACGGCCGTACCCACGAGCAGGTCCTTAAAAATAAAATTCAACAAAATTACATCTCCAGTGTGGCAGAGCGGCCACATATGTCTGATGAAGTCTATAATAAATTAGGTAGGTATGTTAATACATAATACCATTTACTAATAAACCCTAAGCAGTGTCGTGTGCAGTATCACATACTTGACAGCTGGTAGTGCACAAACAATTTGATACCGAATTGTATCCAACCAACAAAAACAAAACAAAATTACTCTTTTATAACGGTCTCACCCGGGCAAAGTTGTATTATTGATTTAACAACCGTTAAGTATATACTGCCTCGATGTCTGCTAGCTGCAGTACCTAATCCTTTATATAAGGCAACTCAACGAATGCTGTTGCTTTCTATATTATATTATTATCCATTGTCGATATTAATAACAGTACAACAATCGAAATATCTCGTCGGTAATGGACGAAAATACGAAATGCCATTACGGATGTAAACATAAACTATTTTGGAAATATATTTTTGTTGATCCTTTATTTGTAATATTCGTATACTGTCCAATCCGTCGTATGAAAAAAACCCGTTCGCTCATGACGTTCACATTCGCACATGATGTACCAATGCTTGTACGTACGATAAGTCATTCATTTATGTATAATTGTAATTTTATAAACTTACTATATACTAAATATACCTATACCATTTATTACAGCATTTAAACATGATCAAAATTCGTTTAATATGACAATTGTGTTGAAATATTTTTTTCACATTTTTACGAACTACCTACGATGGAATGTATTCAGTTTTGAGATTTAGATTATTTTTAAATAGCACTTCTTTTAGTAGAAACCTAATGGTTAATAGTTAAAACGTACAGTTGTATTATCTAGATAACCGTAGTATAGAGTATAGACTATAGACCAAAATTCTGGGAAAATCATACAATCCTATACAGCGGCCAGTGGGTGTTGAGTGTACCTATCGTCGTTGGACGACACCAATGTAATGAATGCAAGATATGTGATAAATTTGAATTCATATTTTATAAACAGTATAATATATTATCATTGTTTTTATACATAGGTAGGTATATTAGTAGGTATGTACGAAAAATGTTAGAGAGCGAAGCTGTCATATTTTTCATATTTATATTCATTATACCGGTAGGTTGCAATGATGTGTTGAAAATATCATTGTTTATTATTATAAATTAATAACAATTTATGAAATGACGAAAAATGTCAAGTCCTTACAAATGATATTTTTTGAATTACATCAAAATAACTGAAATTGTTATTTTTCATTTAAATACTTTTTCAATTTTAGTCAAAATTTAAAGTTCGAAGACAAACCATATATAGGTAGGTATACTTAAATATTATTATAAACTATAGCTATTTTAGCACAATGGCATTTTCAAGACATTTAGACTAGTTTTAGCCATGTGGGTACCATGAATCTATTCACACCATGCCACCATTCAACTGTAGGTACCATGTTTAATATATTTTTTGTTGGTATCGACTAAATATCTAGGTACCTTGTGTCCCTATAATCTATAACTTTTAAGTTAATAACGTTAAAACAATATTGAATATTAAGTATCTTTCTTTTACATATCAATATTCCACTATACAGGTTGCTTATAATCTGGAATTAAGCAACGATAAAAACTCCTAAATTGGTACCTATTGACGGCTGTACTTGATAGCTGTAATTGTTTTTGAGTAGGAATATAATTGAGAACATTCCTTTATACTCTACTATTCCGATAACTGTTTAACCATTAGAATTGAGCGTGATAAGTTCATGCAACTTTTAGTTGCTTTGTTGCATTGTCGCATTTGGTGTAACTATTTAATACTCATGTATTTTTGTCTGTTGAAGAATTAAAATTTTCGGTTGAGTATAGAACTCTATAGTATACGAATACTTAGTTACTTTACTATTTGAAAAGTAAAGTAATTTCATTAGAATTTTATTTGAGTATAGTAACTTAATTACATTTATCCCTGAAATTTAAGTAGGTAACGAGTAATTAAACTAAATTACTTTTGAAAAGTGACTTATCCAACACTAATACAGTTTGAAGTTTATCATCAAATTATAGAAAATACCATTTGGAATGAAAATCTAACTAAAATTATTATGATTTTCTCCTTGGATTTTATTTATAAAATAATAAATGTTATTATAAAATAGAAGGGTATAATATAGGCAAATTCAATGCATTCTTAGTATTTATAAAAAATAAACAATTTAGGAAACAAAATAATTGTTTGATACTTCTATAGAAAATTTAAGATTAAATAACAATATTTTTATTACATAGTAGGCTTCAAAGAGCGAACACAATATTATGTGTTTCATTATATTTAAATATTTAATTTTGAAGGTGTTTTGTGTAGGCAATATTACAGACAATTTAATATTTTTGATATTTTCTAGTAAAAAAACTGGAGGTGTAACCATTTTGTACTCGTACATAGTTGTGTTGTGTATGGACTTCCATGAGTTTTAATTATTTTCGGTCTAAAAACTAGAGTTATGGCTTTAAATTTATAGGCAACTTTTATTTTCCTAAATTGTTTATTTTCTATAAAATATACAAAATATGTATTGAGTTTGCCTATATAAAACCCTTCTATTTTTTTTTTTATAGGTAGTTTGAATAGAAATTCATGAATTCAATGATAAACCTAAAGGAAAAATCATAAGAATATTGGCTCCCAGTTAGATTTGTCCTTCCAAATAGTACCGTTTACGTTTTATATTCATAAGTGTAGGTACTTAAAAAGTGTATGGACAAACAATTTTTTGAAAATACAATTTTAGCTTTAATTATTACATTTTTTCATATGATTCATATTATGTGTTAATTTTTGACAGAGTAATAAATAATAATCTGTAGGGAATCAAGGAGTATGTTAGTCGAAAGTAGTTCATTTCTCATGGATATTATAACGAGAAAACTTCATTTATATTGGAAAATAACTTTTTTTTAATGTGTTTAAAATTCATTTCACTTATTAACAAGAAACTTTAAAGTGTTTGAATGAGAAGCTCATCTTGTCTGAACATATTGGTATGTGGTTACCTACAATAGTACAATAACATCCACACCATTGTTCATAGGACATAGATAGAATTGTGAAAAAAATGATGAAACTCAAGTCATGATACAGGGACATGCATGTTAGAGATAACGACCACATAAATAAATATGATTTATTTATTGGTCGGTGTGTTAATTAGTATTACTATATAATTAAATATAAATACAGTAATTTAAATTAATAAATCCAGTACAAAATTTAACTATTACTCTAGTTGAAAATTTACTGCTGGATCTGTGGACTAGATGTCAGCAATGCTTGATAAAAAGATGATGATTGTTGTGGATTCATTTGGTGAAGTCTGGTTGAATGGAAATGTGGATTGCTGATAAGATGGTTTAGTGTATCTGGATTTAAATTGCTGTTAATAGGATGATGATTCCATGCCAGACATTTTATTTGTCTCCAATTATTGTTATGTTATGGTTACTGTTGTCATTACAATTTTTAGTTTCTTATGACTCTGGTTTCGGTTTGTTGTAAACATGGAACCGTTTGAAGACTCCTGAAATGCAAAATATTAGTATTTTAACACAATGTTATATTATACTTAAAATATGAAGCAAACCTCAAATTCACTTACCTACCAAAAAATAGTTCACTACTGTTATAAACAACATATTTCAAATTATACTCTAATCACTACTGTCCAGCACTATACGGAATGTTCAGCAAAATAATCTGTAAAGTAACCTATAGTAGGCTTCTTTAAAGTCTTCAACAAACAACCTGAACTATTGCATCCTAAAAAAAAAAATCAACTGGTTAAATAATAAAACAATCATTTAAATAATAAGATAAGCACTCACAGTTTTCAATAGAATATCAACCATTAATAATATAGGTAATTTATCTTCAAATTGAGAATTATTTGGTGTTGTTTATATTCATCATAGAGTATTATAATTTTTTTATTCTGATTTGAAATTATATTTTTAAACTCTTTATACTTATGACTAGAGTAGTAGCGTTTGCTGAACCACGTTTCTGTCCACAATGAAATACAATACATCACTGTCTCTAGTTTTTAGTAATCTAGTCCCTAAATCCGTCCGAGTTTCTACAACGGTCGAGTGTTTGATTTAATTAGCCAGTGCCCAGTGTTATGTTTAGTACCTACTATAACTTTCTGGTGTACATTTTATTGCATTTTATTACATTTTAAACAAGGTTGGATCAATTGAAAACATATGGATTTAAAAAAAATAAATCTTTTAAATATATTCCACCGTCGCCGCCAGGGAATCTCATCGAATGCAATGATAGGCAATATGATTTAATCATAAGCATACACTTTTCGGCTCTCAAGTTTTTAAACATTGGATTCGATCCGACTGACGAATTCAATACTATATGATTCACTTTATAACACCAACATATTCCTGTTTATTTTATCAAACGCATATTCAGACTTATGGAAAACATTCTATCATTCATCCTCGACCAACTAGAAAAATATAAACAAAATGTATTTTTGAAATCGAATAAATGTCAATGTCTAGTACTATAGACTCTACAGTATAGAGTATCAATCGGAGAATACGCTCGTTATACATTTGAAAATTCAAGTCAGATGCTGTGTACTGTTAAAAGACTCCGATCTATTACACTTACACGATTTAAAATATACTATTTTCGAGATTATCGAAATAAAATAGTAGATTAAACCGCATGTAATACGACCAATTGAACAAATTGCTCCGTACTTAAAATCAAACATTGTGTTAAAAAAGCATACACTTGAAGTTATGAAAATCCACGTGAGAAAAATTAACAATGATTTCCTTTCATCACGAGTTATTGAAAACCACGACTACAATTTCTCAAGTCAGTTAAAACTTTATATAAGTATGAAACTAATCATATCATGCAAACTGGAAAAAGATGAGGTTTGATGTATTTCTTCTACTCCGTAGCTTATAAAACTCATGTTAATAAATTATATTTTACAGGGATTTATCGAACAGTGTTCTCAGGTTTTTTCTCCGTCATCGTTTCACAGTTCATTGACACCGGTGATAGTTTGTAACTGAACCCATAAAAACATATTTCAATACTCAATATTGCTTAGGGAAATCAAACATTAATCTCACCCGTGTCTAAGCCGACGAAAGAGAGTTACATAGAAAACAACTAGTGTTTTCTACTAGCACTTGATATTTGTACAGAAAACGATGGGCTATTTAGACCACCTTATTCCAGCCAACACCCAAGATAACTCTATTTTAAAAATAATAACATTTACTTTTTGTGCAAAATTAAAACAAGCATGGTAATTAAAGTTTTCTATTTATTTATCATAATAAGGCTACAATACATTACATGAGAAAAATATTTATAAGAAATAAAAAAAATAAATTTACAATTTTCAAACATAAGATATAATCTGCCATTTGGTCATATGCGGTATTGAACAATAAGCCGCAGTCTTTTCTGGAATTACTGCATCCGTTTCAAATTCTATTCGTAAGGCCATGTTGATTATTTAACTACATTTTACTAATTTATCTACAGCAGTACAGCGAGATATTTTACAATATTAAAGCAATTTAATATCTACAAAGATATTTTACAATATTAAAACGATAAAATATCTATAAATATATTTTATAGGTAATAAAACCATTTGTTGAATTCGGCTTCCAGAAGAACATTAATTCGTGTTCTACTTTCTTTATTGTCTCGGTTTCCCTATGAAATTCAAAAAAAAGTAAAATATATTAAAATATATAATTATTTTTAACTCACTCTAAAGAGAAGAGACTGTGAGACAGTATATGTACTTTATACTCAAGTATAACCCTCTTGTCGTCAAAGCGATCGTAAGTTAATTTGGTTTTTTAAATGGTATTCAATTGATGTTTGAATGAGCGGATGCAGACATAATCCATTTTCACTTTCAAGCATGTATTGCTAAACACACACCGCCAATGATCTTCCTATAGTTTTTAAAAATATAGCGACAGATTTTTTTCACCTTAATTTTCTCTTATAACCAGTTTAGTGATGATGATAGAAAATTGTAAAATTAATTTTCTCTGTTTTTTTTTTTTTTTATTGAACAACTACAACTATCGGTCCTTGGAGTAATTGAATTAAGAATAGTCCATGCTAGGAGATGATCTTGACAGCACTTGGAGTGCCGACACCGGCACCCAACGGAAATAGCACCAACCCGCTACCCACGTCCACCAGACAGCCTGTGCCGGATCACGTTGTTCGACGTAAACGACAGGAGCAGGACTAAGAAAAGAACGAAGGAGGTCAACTGGAGCACGACCCTGTAGGATGGCTGCCAAGCTGCCTTGCCCAACGAGTATTTCATATCCAGTGCTGATCGCATCTGGTTCCCGTCACAATAACAACCACCAACCGAATCCCTTGACTTAGCTCGCCGTCACGAGTCGACTTATCCAAACTATACTATAATTATTTGTTTTTAAGTAATTGTGTTTTTTTAACTTATCATTAAACGAACGTTATATTTTAACAAAATGTATGAGTGGGGTAGTCTATATACGCTCAAATTTTACTTCTTGGTAAGGCTCTACATTAATAAGTTATTAATAATTTTTAAATTCAATTCCAATCGATTTTGCGGTTTTCCGCTTTCATGATGCCACATTTCTCTATTACGCTCATTATTGCGATTCCATTTTAGTTGAAATAATAATAGTATATTATGTACCACACAACTACTTACTCCCTAATACTGTGACAAATGATTCATCAATGTTGTAGTAGGTATACTGGATGGTACTAGTGAGCTAAGTCGGTGGATTCGTTCTGCGGTTGTTATTGTCCAGCAGGGACGGCTGTTAGCCAGCTGTTATCCATGCGATCCTTACTGGAACAAAACATGGAATACGCGTTGGATGAGGCAGCTTGGCAGCCCACCTGCAGGTTCATGCTCCAGTTGACCTCCTTCGTCCTGTTCTTAGTCCTGCTCCGGACTTCGACAACGAACAATGTGATCCGGTACAGAGTGTCTGGTGGCCACAGGTTGGCGCGATTTCGGCCGGGTGCCGATGTTCAATCACTTGTTCACTCCAAGTGCTGTTCACCATAAAAAAGTCCCGTTTGGATCTGTGACCACGTCACCGCCACCAAAGTTGTCATTACGTTCACGTAATATTGACCACTTTTGCAATAAGAAAAACGTCGCGATGTAGCCGACGGATTTTTGTCTCGCTTCACGTTTACGACAATCGCTATATCGACATGACGCATATAATAGATTTTAATCGGCGAAGCGGATCTCAATGTTTTGTATATTAAATGTAATACAATTGCATGTATTTATTTTCAACAACCTGGTCGCCAAGCGTTTTATTTTGTCATTGAAATCACATTTTTCCAGCTGTAATAGTATTATTATCGTTGTATTACAAACCAATTCATAAGTATAGATAGGTAGGTACTCACTAATTATCAAGACTAATTACAAAACAATAGACCTAATTTAATAATTATTTATGATTCCACAATTAAAAGATATTAAGTAGTATTGTACATAATATTATTACCTACGCCAAGGTCAGATAATCGATATTATGCCCAATAATTTCAATGACTGCACGACGCCGTGGTGACCACCACGACTTTCATATTATATAAAAACATGTTATGTTTAAATATCCACTTCAGTTTATGAGCGTTTGAAGTTCAAATGTTGACATAAACCTTCAAAGTTACGAAAGCTTGCAAATTATTTTGCAGTAAAAAATTATAAAATGTTTAACTTGTAGGTATAGCCAAGAGGATTGAGAATTTAACCTTAGATCTCGCGCCAGGTGATCTACAAGTAACTTTAACAGAATATGCAAAGGTAAATACAATCAGCCATGATATCCTATGCTGCCCTTGTGTATTAAATTTAAAATTTAAAACATCCGGAACGCATATGAGCTAAACAATAATTCCAAATAAAAATTTTAAAATTGTTTTATTTATTATTTACTTTATTGACACTATCAAAAACAAAATTTCCAGGGGTTAGTAAAAAAAATTAAACAATTTTTTTTATTAAAATTTTTAAAATTAGCTTCTGTAGATGAGAGTACAGGAGTTATAACAAGAAGGGGGCTAAAATAAAAGTTGGAGGAGCTTAGCCGCCTACTGGTGTATCATCTCTTCACAATATTCCAGACACACAATAATTACTTAAAGACTTGAAATCTAGGTTGAACAACCTAGGCTGATTCTGAATTCTTAACAGTTATATTAAATACATAAATGTTGTAGGATTTAAACATTTTCTAATACATAAGTACATAACATAAATTACAATCTTTTTTTTTTATTTTTTATGAATTATTTTGTGAATTATTATTTTTTTTTTTTATCAATCTTATCCTACATATTATATTTCATTGAACACTTTATAATTTGTAATTGTAATGACATTTTTTCAAACATTTTTTAAGTCAGTATTCAAATTTTTAGACTTAATGAATATTTATATGTAAAATACATAGTATTGTGCATTAATTATTATTAAATTGGTATTGCCATATTTTTTTTTAAAAAAAACGAGAAGTATAAAATGATTTTTTGTGAACTGTAATATTATATGTTTATTAAACACAATTAATTGGTACCTATTATGCGAGAGTTTATTATTATATACTATAATATATATTTATATTTATATACATATACTAATAAATTATTTAATGATTTAAATTTTGAGTTCTTATTGATTATATAATTTAGAACAGTAAAATATATAGTCTTCATCTTCTATGAATATGGTTTTTAAATGATTTATTAATGAGTAAAAACTAAAAATGAATTTACATTAAAAAAAATTTTAATAAAATTATAGGTAGCTATTTTAATATGTATTTTTTGTCCTCTTTAGTAATAGTTGGTTCAGTGTAATTCTATTAGATACTAAGTTTTCTTTGCTTCTTTCTATCAATGTTTATAAATCTAGACTAGGTAATTTAAAATCTTCTTAAACTTTAGAACTGGGAATGGACAAAATGGAAGTGGTGATTTATGCTTTCTTTGTCACTCTCTGAATTCATAGTTTTAAACATTTTGTCTTAAATATTTGATTTAAAAATGTACTAAACAATTTAAATTAAACATGTGTACAAAAAAGCATTTTATTTAAATGAATGCATACCCACAAAAAAAATACTACATATAATTTATTTCTATTTTATTATCTTTAAATAACAATTAATTATATTCATTTTTTGATGTTGACAGTAAATGAGAAATCAGATTTATTTTGCACCATATAAATTACTTATTGGAAAATTTCCAGTATACCTTTACGAGGAACATGTAAGTCATTTAAATAATTAAATATTCAGTTTTTTATATATAGCATAGTGGCCCATCGTTAAGGATTAACAGAACTGCAGAAGTACAATATCAAAATGTAGAACGAAAAGAAACAATCCTTTCATATTTTGTTGTTAGGTACTATTAAAAAAAAAGTAGTTGGCTTATATTTAAAAATATAATGGTCACAAGTTTAAAAAAACTCCTATGATTTTTTTGTTCCATTATTATTTTATAACGCTAACCTGAAATGTACTTCATAATTATTTAACCCAACATATTTAGAGTTAACATTTTTTATTAAATTATTTTTTGAATAACACTGACAAAATAATTACTAATTGTGACTATTCATTTCCTAATCCTCGTCTTGTGTTAATATAAAAAGCATAAATAGCCTTTTATAAACCAGGCATTGTTGATCATAAAAATGTGATATTTTGGAAATTAACTTTAACTTCTAATGTAAGTTATTTTGAGTCAATTAGTAGCTTGTTTTGTTTAAGGAGCCTCGCTTCTACTATTATTTAAAAATCTGATATTCATTTATATTATCCAAACATAAATAACTTTTGATGAATTGGTCTTATCGAAAAAATAAAATTGTGATTAAATTTCTCCTCTATTTATGGTGAAAATGTGGTTTCTTAGTTATTACTTATTACTGTAGCCTTCTTGGTTCTTTCCTAAGTGAAACAGTTTTGCTATGTTGTATATATTTTGTAAGACGGAGACAATACATGGAGGGTGGCGTCCTTCTAATACTATAAAAATGTTTCTATTATTATACTTAGTACCTAATATGCCATAAGTGCTGTTTTATAATAGCTCCACACTCACATTGAGATTACCTACTTTATGCGGTTGTAGGTAGTTGGTACAATATCCAGCTATAGAAGACTTTATTGATGGCTGACGACTTTATTGATGACAAATATTACCTAAATTAATTTAATCGTATGTCCGATAATAATTGTAATAACATTTTAGTCAAAATAAAATAATTTGGTTTTTAATATTTTTAATTCCATTAAATGCATCAAATTAAAAATATGTTATGTGTTACCACGGAATTATTTGAACTGTTTATTCTATCAATTTAAAATAAACAACATGAAATGTTTGATTTAATTTAATAAGACAATATTGCATATTAGATATGAAGAATCATATCTCGTCATTCTTATTAATCAGTCTGATTATCACAATATGTTTATGTATAAGTAAGTAATTTGTGTATGCATTTTTTTTTAATGTATTATACTATGTGCACATACAATACAACAGAATGTACCTGTTAATTACTTCGTTTAAAAATCTATTACTTTATATATATAAGCTTTAATTACCAATAGTTGTATTATACAATACATTTATAATTCACACTTTGGTCATTATTCCTACCATTTATTGCAAGTTGCAACCTTTATGACATTTACTATATACAGTTGTCAGATGTATTTATATAAAAGTTAAACAATTTATAATCCTTAACCTTTTTTTCATAAATTACATCACATTATATTATAGTATAAAATAATAATTTATTTGTTGTATTTAAAATAATTCACTCTTCTTGACGTGTTTATTTACAGGTGTATGTGTCAGACAAAATGTTTTTTCAATGATCCATTTAATATTTATTATTTCTTTTCCACTATTCCAAACTTCAAAACAACACAATCTAAATGGTATGTATGGAAAAAATATAATATTTAAGTCACATTATACAGAACCAGACACATATAAACGTGAAACAGAATAATTTTTTAAGAATCCTCGTCCCGATTTTTTCTTTTTAAAGTACATTTATTCAAATTCTGGTTTATAGAATTTTTAAGTATGCATTAAGACCATAATATTTTCAAATCTGATATTTTTTGTACTACTTAAGGAGTGTCCTATGAAGATACAAACTTCTATTTTTCAAATAAGAACGGCCTTTTTAATGAAAATTATTTAGCAGATGATTTTCTTGAAAATGTTGGTGTATATAAATCAAAATTTTAATAGACAACTTCTGTGCTATTAAGGTGTTTATACTAAGGACAATAATCCTTAAAAATGGTTTTATAATAATAAAATATATATGTAATATTGAAGGTAGTATTTATTATACTTGGATCATTTTTACAAATTATTTATATCGATAAATCAATAACAATTACTAACTTTTTCAAATTTTCTAAGTCCCTTACCTTATTACCTACCATAACATATTATCCTTAGTACACAAAGTTATATTGGTAACTCAAAGACTATTTGCTTGAATTTTGATTTAGATGCATCCAAAATTTCAAAAAAAAATTTTTAATTGAAAATGGGAGTTCCTATTTGCAAAACGGAAGTTTGTATTGTCACAGAATAAACTTTATGTGATACAATAAAATATCAACAATTTGAAAATATGGTCTTCAAATGTCAAAAATCAGCATTTAAATTTATGTTTAATTTCAGCATACAAAAATGGATAGAGGGTCAGTATGTTAAAAAAATCATCCTTTGTAGTTTTGTAATTATATTAGATTTATATATTCATTGAATTTTTCAATACTTTGTAAGTATTCATTAGATTACCTTTGTTTTCTGATGAAATATTTATGTTTTAACACTAATTACCCAACACTTAACACCTTAACACTCATACATATTTAAATATAATAGTTATTGTTTCTAGTTTCTATAAAAATAATTTATCCCATATTTCTGAATGACACGTCAACAAGTTTTTTATCTTTGTTGTCAATGATTTATAGCTGTTAACATTGTATTTTTTAGATGTATTTCAGATTAATCGACTCAAACAATTTATTAAATTATTGGTCTATATAACCTTGATTATATTATTATTGAAAATGATTTTCATAGTTACGGTCAATGTGACACCTCAATATCAAAATATGAATCATTCATGTAAGTAATTGTTTTTCCATAATAGCATGAAAAAAGATTTTTATTTCATTCCATCAATTTAGGTGATGATATTGGACAATTGTTAGAGACAATAGGAATGGTTAATGATATATTCGATGTGACACTGGATGTTATATTGTTAATTATATTTGCAATACTTTTATATTATTTCCCCAAAAGTGATAGTGTTGACACAAGTACCAATCATGTTTTAATAAGTATACCTGTTAACAAGAAAAACTATTATTCAGTATTTGTTTCAAAGTATTCATGCTTGGCTGCTTTGTGTTTAAACGGAATTTTAGTCCCTTCATTTGCTTGTTGTGTTTATTACATATTTTTTGTAGTACTTACAACAGTCATTGTTTTATTTAAACTATCAAATAAAACTATTGCTTGTTTATTTCGAACATTATTTTTCTACACAAGTCTCCATGTATTTATGTTATTTGTTTATCAAATAGAATGGATTCAAAACATCAAAATTAATATGAGTTTAAAGTGGGTAAAATTAAAATCATTCCAATATTATATAAATCATTACGTAGCTGATACTTAAAAAATATTAACTTTTCAGACAATTTGGGTTGGTTACTTTTCATAATTCAAAATGTTCTACATCTGAGGTATTGCCTGAACTTGAATTAAATAATTATTTATTACCGATTGTATTAATTATTCAAAACCATATGTTATGGACATACTCTAATATGGTTTGTATAAGTTATTGATTTATATTTTATTTATTTATTTTCATTTGAAAATGTTTATCTTATCAAATGTATGTAACTTACAACTTAATTATATTTTTGAAATAATTAGACTTCTAAAAATGCATCTATAGAGAATTCAACACAACCAAATATACTATTGACAAATGCATTTAAACTAAAAAATATCATTTTGGTAGGCACAAAGACAATTGGATTTAAGATTAGTATTCTAGTAAGTTTATTCCTAGATACACTTTTAGGTAGATAACTATTAGTAGACATTTAGTACTACAATAAAATATTATAGGTTTGGTGTATTTGTTATCCCGGGTGGCTAACATTAGTAATGCTATTATGGACAACAATTTTTTGGAAGTATTTAAATTCTCTTGGAAATCTCAAAATTATTCTGTTGCTTGCTATTAGCACACTTCTTTGTGAATATACATACATCATTATAGGTAATGATTTGCTTAAGCAAGTGTTTGGTTCATATTTTAAAGAACGGATTTTTCATAAGCATTTGCCTTTGGATATTTTGATCAAGGCAAGTATTAATAGAAATACTATAAATTTAAAATGAAATAAATTATTCTTTTCCTACAGACATTGTTTACTGTAACATTTTGGATAGCATTAGACCAAGTTGGTCAATATAAATCAAACAAGATTAATTCGAAACTGTGGTCATCAAATTCAAAATATTACATATCTTACATATGGACAACATCAATGATTTTTATTATGATAACATATGGGTTTTTTGGATATCATAAGATCAACATGATCCAAATCGGTTACATTACGTTAGCACTTTTATTTTTGATTATTTTTCAAGTAACTACAATTATTCATGTAAGATCTTAAGTACCTACCAGTTATGTGTAGATACTTGACTATCAATTTTAATACATACTCCTCAAAGAGCACAATTATAATATTTGTACTATTTTAAGGTTATTACAGTGTTACTTAGGTACTTAAAATGTGTATAAATAATAGATTAAAGTTGATAGTCACTAAGAATTATATTTTTATTTTTGAAATATAAAAAAATATTATAGGTGTCTTTTCAAGTATGGAGTAAAACCTTATATCTATATTGGACGGTAGTAGTGTTGTATTGTATAATTGTGGTAACAATAACATATATATTTCAACTACCTGGATTTGCAGACATTTTAATCACAAATTTGCAAATTTCAAAGGATTTGTAAGTATTTAATTTTAATTTCCATGTATATTTTAATTAATTCAAATAAATTATTAAAGACAAGGTGATATTGGATTGAATAAGACAGACTCCTTTAAAACAATTGTACCAGCTACAATTTCAGTTGCTATTCTAGTTCATTTCCAATATTTTCACAAACATTTAATTAGGTCTTTGAATATAAAGATACCAATTAATATTTCAAAAACTATTGAAGAGTCAAGCAAATTTGAAGATCATTTAACAAAGAAAATTTTTTTCTCAAAAATATTGAGTATCTTAATGTTAGTTTTTCATGTACATCTTAATAAACTATTGATCATGCTGGTGATGATATTGATCATGATTAAAGTAAGTCCAATTCTTATATTATTTTTGGCTCTTTTAATTACCTACCAAATGCAATTGTATGAAATTATAAAAATGCATAAAAAAAACAATATATTTTATGTTTCCAATGTTTTGTTTACTTATATTTATTTTAGCCTTGTTTATTGAACTTAATACTACTTTTGACAACTCTATTATGGATATTATTGGATTACAATAAAATTATATCAAATATATTATTCTTACACATTGCTCTGTATATAATAATTATGCTTGGATACCAATTATCATATTTTAGTCATGAAAAGTTTATATACCAATTTCGAGTAAGACAATATATCTAATTAATAATCAGATTATGCTTATGTAATAAGATCATAAATATAAAACTTATGTTAATATTTTTAGACAATAAATTATTTTCATTATAGTTACCTATAATTGATGAACAAAATGTTAAGTTACAAAAAAATGTCAATTCTCATCAACTAAATATTGCTGAATTATTTGGTATGAAAAAAATTGATACAAATGAATTATTAATTAATTTCTTAGCATTTGAGCTCTGTAAGTCAGGACAAGTTGTATTTATTGAAAATATATTTACCTACCTAGTTTTATATTTACAGTTATTTTGTCGGTAATGGTATTACAAAAAATCATTTTGGTTTATTTGGAATTCAAGGACTACCCACAAAAACCGTCATCATTAATTTTTCCAAATATTACTTATACTGACATGAATGAAGGAATTCCAGAACTTCTTATGTACTTGGCAAACAATGGATTCTCTATTTTTGGGTTGGAGGTAGGAAACTGTTCAAACATGTAATGAAGTATACAAACATGTTTGATCAATTAATTAATGGACTTATTAAAAATTGTTAAATTAGATAACTTTTAGTGCTATTGCGACTGTGATTTATTTTTCTATGGATTTGTATGCATTATTATGTGCTTTATGGCTTTTGAGATTTGCTGTTAAAAGCAGACAAACCGTTTCAATTTATTGGTCATATTTTGTAATATTTGTGTACTTAGTAATAATAATCAAGTATGTGTTACATATTGAAACAACATTTAATCACAATTCTGGTAATCTTTATGATTTTATGCATTTTTAAAATTATGTTATGATGTTTTATTGTTTTAAAATACAAACTGTTTTCAAGGAATTCCATGGAAAACAATCAATACTATAAATAATTCAACAATAATATTATATGATGAAGGCTATAGCGCTTTGATACGGCCATTATCATGTAAGATGTTGTTTACCAAAAACTTGAATGTATTGCAAAATTATCTTTTTAAATTACTCCACAGCATATGATTTTATATTGTTAGTCTTTGCATCACATCTATTGACAGTTTTTAAAAAAGAGCGTTCACAATTATCACATGGAAACCATTTTCAAGAGAATAATAATGCAACCTATGAATATTTTCCGAATTATTTATTCCAAACTAAGTTTGTTTGGATAGAATAATTTGAAAATGTATTATATTTTACATACAATGTTTAATTTCAGAGCGTACTTGGACGTTTTGAAAAAAATAGTTTTCAATAATTCTATGTGGTTAATATTATTTTTCATATTTTGGATTGGTACAAGTAATGTTAACATATTTTCTCTTGGCTATTTATGTGCTGGCACTTTATTCTTTTGGAAAGGTACATACTATTTTCTAATGCCATTGAACATGATACTTAAACAGTAAGTAAAACTATTAACATTTTCAATTTATTTAAAAATATAATAATTGTAAGTTAGCATAATTATTCACAAATAAAGAATAAAATTTCAAGCATAAACAAATGTGTTATAAAAAATATGTAACTAGATATTTATACAATTATACACATAGCTCTAGTGTTCTATAAAACAATAATAATGAAAAATTATCAACTATTAAATTTAAGAGTTATAGGTACCTACCGGATAGGTATTGTATTTTTTATATTAATTTTCAGTTGGAATGGTTTATTGAAATACACTATTACAGTGATGTTGAGTAAAGTACTATTTCATTTATTAGGATGTTGGCTTTTAAACTATTTCGAATGGCATTCATGTATTTTTATGCGTGTTTTTTCAATATTTTGTCCAGTACAAAATTCAAACGAACGTAAATATGATTCGTTAAAAATTTGTTTATTTACTTACTTTTTTTTTCTATTTTTTTAAATTAGAAATTTGTGGACCATTAAAAAATGATATTTGTTTATATATGGATGTGTTTATATTTATGTTGGTATTGTTTCAAAGACGGTTTTTTGAAAGTGGATACTTTCTTCAACTAATTGATGATACAAAAATAGTAGCCGTAGTCGCTGCCAAAATGTGTCATATAGTCAATGCATGGGAGCAATCTAAGAAAGATATGAGTCGTCAAATAGATTTAGATTCGCTGGAAAAAATCAAAGTAAAAGTTAATAAAATTAGAGAGTCAAAAAATCGACTAAGTAAAATGCAATCGAAACACGCCAGTGGTATTTTTAATCTTCTTATTTAAAAATGTACAGAATCATTAATATTCCTTTAAAATGGATATTTCACAGCTTGTTTAGATGGTGAATTTATGTTTGAGAAAATTTATGATGATGTATATTTAGTTGTAAAATATGACTCTAATATATTTTCTAAATACCATGGAGATTCTGTAAATGGCTCATGGCTATATCGACAGTTTGTTTACTTTGTGTATCATTTAATAGAAAAAATGAATAGATATTCTGAAGAACATAGGCAAATAATGGAAACATTAAACGCAGAAAAAAAATTACTTATGGTAGGTTTGTACCATTATTAGGTTTATAAGCATATTATACTGCCATCTATTACTATACCTACTTATTTTTTTCTGTTTCGACTGTGAATATATATTTGGTCTCACATTGTTTATTTAATATAAAATGTTCATCGAATTAGTCTCTCAGAGTTGACAGCACTATAGTCATTACCACAAATTTTAAGTGGGGGAATGTAGAGCATAACGTGGATTTATGGCGAAAAGCATTGGCGTTCCAATATTTATATCTCATACTGGTAACAATGTTTTAAAAACTGGATTTCGTCATAGACTTAAAAAACCTCCTATGTGCCAAATTTACGATTTTGAGGTGGGAGTGTCCCTAGATTAAGAAAAAGAAAATTATAATTTTATAATATCACTTATGGGTTATTGCCCATCTTCGTTGTAGAATAATGAAAAATAATAAATAAATCCTTCCATGTGTTACCTACTTTAAATCGTTTATGAAATACATCCCATGTAATTAAAAATGTATAATATAACACCAACTATATTCAAAATATTGTGTGATATTAAAAAAACAACCTATGGTACCTAAAGTTGGTAAAAAATATACTATGATAAAACATACAATATGTCATAATACAAACAATAAAATATTATTGTTCTATTTATTCTACTTTAGCGAATATAGAATGTTTACTCCAATTTTCAAATCAAGTATTTAAACAGACTTAAAGTTTTCTAGTTTCTGTAAATATTTGTCAATTTGTTTTTATATTTTAAACTTTTTTGTCTCTTTGACAAAATCAGGTTGTAGAATATTTTTGCATGTGGATAGTGATAGATAGAATCGTATAAGATTAGTAGGTGCAGAGTAGGACCGTGGATATATTCTTGTGTATTATATTACCTATGTATATAATATTAATTATATGCATAAAATGTGGATAAAAACAAGTTAAAAGTTTATAATTTTATTTATCAAAATAAATATTTTAACTTTGCAAGCATTTATTTTTCTTTATTATTTTACAATTATCGCATGAATACAATTATTTATATACAATAAAAGTAAGTAGGCACAACTTTATTAATTTAATTTCATCTACTATTTGACCCATATATGAAGCAAAATGGGGTAAAAATGACTTGTTATTTCTCTGAGACTAAAATTAATGGTTTTTCAATAATTCAATTGACTTGTGAGCTATGATAATATTAATTTACATATTATTAAAATCATATTGTACTTGTATTTATAGAAGTAGGTTTATCAAAAAAATTAAGGATTTAGACACATGCAAACCTTTACATCTCTGTTTCCCCCATGTTCCACTATTACTTTAAGCATATAAATTAAACTTATGAAAGAAAAACTGTGATGGCATTTTTTTCTGAATAGTAAAACTACCTAAGGAAAAACGAATGTAATTTTTTACATATCAGTTGAATTATTCTCCTATTGATGTTTTAATATAGAAAGATTCAGAACTGTTTAAATTGGGTCAACACAAAGGATCTTCAATGTTATGGACTCCGATACAAAATGTTTTAAACATTTCAAACTATGAGTATTTATATTTATTTATTAAATATATAGGTAGTATTTATGTTGGTTTTGTTTTGTATTTGTCACCATGTGTTCACTTTGTAGCATGCCCTATTACGAAGATATTAACAAACATAAGCACTGGTCAGTACAACTTATTTTGGCAATTTGGAATGTAATACAATCGTCTACACATGTGTTATGTTACTTCTCTATATTTTACAACGCAATTCAAAACTCAAACGATCTAATATCATTGATACCTGTCACAATGGTATTGTTGTGGGGACAGTTATCGGTACCCAGACCAACGAAAACATTTTGGATTGTTTTAATCACGTACATTCAAGTAAATGAAACAAATGCATCATAAACCATAAATGTGTACTACCTATATATTTTATTTTACCAGATCACAGGCTTAGTGAAGTATATTTGTTCTTTTCAAGAAATTCCGTGGATAAAAGAGGAAGAAGCATTACAGAAAATAAGTTTAGCAGAGTTTTATTTGTATCCAACCTTGCGCATCGGGATTGGAAACTACTCAAATACAATACTAAAAGATGTAGTTGTTTTATTACTATTGTTTTTACATAGGTAAATTGATATTATTTCATAATTATTCACAATAATACTGACAAAGTAAACTTATAGACGGACATTGGTAACATTAGGCCTTTGGACATGTAATGACCAGCATAAAGGATGGATTGTCAATAAGAAAATGTTAAAATATAAAAATGCAAAAATAGCATCATTAAGGATGATGATATTTAAGTAAATATAAGTTACATCAGCCATGTTTAGAATTGGAATGTTTTACGAAATTCTCGAAATTTAAATTTAAAATGTCTAATGTTGAATTAACCTTGCAAGTATCAAAACCCATTTAAGACCTGTAATTGAATTTTATCAAAACCTTCGGAAAAATCACACTGAAGGAACTGTGAATGTGTATCCAACTATGCTCTTATTACTAGCCATACAATTACCTCTATCGCTTATGAAATCAAGTGTAAGTCAATTATTTAAAAACCGCAGAAATTAGTAATAATTATTAGAAGTTTAAAAAATAATTACTAACAAAAGATTTTGACGTAATCAATTTAATAATTCATTCAGTCTTGTAATTTTGCAGGGAGTCGCGGAATCATTTGCTTTTGATCGAATAACTGCATCGTTTATACGTTCATCAGTTTTTGATTACCCAATAATCATAATCATAGATCGATGGTTCTATGCCAAACGTTTTGTCCAAGGGAAACTAATTTTTCACATACTATATATAACATTTTTATTATTTGATTTAAATAATTATGAGTAAGTGCCCAGATATTAAGTACTGATTAATTTTTATTAAATTGCAACAGTTGTTTCTTATTTATAGTTATAGAAACGTGGGATCTAATACATTTATAGAACAATTAATTCTATACATCAAATATTTGTACATCTTAGTTTCAGCCTATCAGATAAGGAACGGTTACTTGTATCGGCATGCAAGTTCATTTCTTTGGTCACGATATACAATATTCAACTTGATGGCTTACAAACTGTAAGATAATTTTAAATTGATATTAAAATAAATTATAAACAATTTAATATTTTAAAAGATATTACTATTGTCCATTTGTACACGAAATCCGCACAGTATTGGATTGGATATGGACGGATTCGTCGTTAACAATTATGGAATGGTTCAAAATGGATGAGCTTTTCACCCATGTGTGTTGTGTTAAGGTAGAAGAAGAATTATTATAAATTACCTAATTATGTAACTGGTCTCACTTAAATTGTAATTTATATTTAAATCATTTTAAATTTTAATGAAAATGTTGTTACTTTATTTATGTTTATAGTGCGTTTATAATTTTCGTCAGTTAGTAGACAATAAACGAGGTCAAAATGTACCCTGGAAATTTAAGCTATTTGTTGGTGGAGGGATTATAATAGCAATATTGTCAGTAATAATATTTCCATTAGTATGGTTTTCTATGTTTAAAAGTGAACCAGACACGCCGTCTTCAATGGAATTAACTGTAACATTTGGAGAAGATTCAACTGTGTTCTCCACCAAGTCAGATGACATACATAGGTATTCTAAGTTAAGCATTCTCTTTAATATAATAGATTACTAATAAATTATACAAAATAATGTAGTAACCATTATAATTGTTAAATTTTAAAATGTAGGTATTTGATCCATAAAATGAATCACTGTAAATAATCCATACAATAATTTTAATGTACAATATTTATAAAAAAAATAAAATGCATAATTAGTACTTAAACAAACCAATGAAAGTCAAATAACAGAAAATTTGCAGTTTTTACAAAACTTATTGATTTTCAGACTAGATAGATCAGATGTTAAATTAATGAATGACATTTACGATGAGTCGTCGAAAATAAATGAAGTCAACATCCGAGAATTTTCAGAACAATATGAATTTGACGAAATAAGCTCAATTAATGTAATACCCCAGTCGATAAATACATGGCCCATTACCGCTTATGAGTTCAAAAAGTTTCAAAAGCTTATTCATACAAGTAATTAAGTTTTTTTTCGTATACAAATATAACAAAGATAGTTATAACAATATTAATCTTAAATATTCTTTTACGGGAAAAATGTTAAATTATATTAATTTCGAAAAAAAGTATTTAATTATTTTGATTAGGAATAATTTTCAATTACATTTCCATATAATTAACTTTATCGCATATATATTTAAATCTTATGATAGGTGTTTGAATTTGTATTTATTGCTACAGGTTCCAGCATTAAAATTTCAGTAGAATGGGCATTGACACACCACGATGGTGTTAAGATAAGCCGCGGAAAAAACACAGTTATGATGGAAACTTATGTACATTCCATATTCACCGAGTGCCTGAAAGCATTAATTAAAAGTTCTAATACAGTACCGGGTTCTTGTAAGCAAGTGGTCATACCCAATCTAATACCGAAGTTTTTGATACTACATTTAAAATCTACTGAAACGTTAGTGAAATCAGAATTGATGATACATAACCCATGCAAGTCTATAATATTTATATAAGTTTCCTATTTATTTGAATTCGCTGGAGTGATTTATAGCTAAATAGTATGTAAGCTAATTGTTGAAATACGCCTTCTATTGTATATCTTGAGGGTGGTACATTTTCAACCATTTTTAAAAGTTTTTGATTTTCATGATTTAAAACAGAAATGACATCTAAAATCATTTTTTTTATATAGGTACTCGCCATCTGTATAGGTATGGGAGTTTTGCTCGAGCAATATTAAAGGAAATTACAAAACTTGCTTCTATAACACCATCTGCTTGGTTAGTTAGGTAGCATTTTCATAACATTAGTTTGTTTACCAAATTTTATTTTCATAGAACATACCCTATTTTGCCTCAAATCAAAACAGATAGGAAATTCTTTAGTTCTTTACTAAATATTCTGTGATTGTTTCGTAATGACGTTTTAAATCACTGACCTTAAACGGCGATAATGTAAGTTCTCATATGAGATAAAATGGTTAATCGTTTTTCTGTATGAAAAAGAAAGTACAGCTCTTCCCAATTCCCATTGTAATTTGAATTCCCGGTTTTTTTCTTCATATTTCAGTTTAACCGCTTTTTTTGAAATTGACATCGTAACTAACTTTCGCCATAATATGTATCGGTAAAATTTTACAAATATTTTACAAACAAATTAAGGTGTTTGGATCAGAAATATGCAACGCAGACTATTTTTACAACGATATAATTTCATAATGTACCTATTGGAATTCGTTAGAAAACTAGTAGGTAATCTAATAAAAACAAAATAATATTGAACTAATTCGTAATTTGATATGTTTATCCGGCTGCTAGCTATCTTTATTATTTTGTGTCTGAAGAGTACATATTCCATCAAATTATATAAATGTATTTACAAATATTTTGGCTTTTGATATCATTACATATTTGAATGTATATAAATGGCTCGTGAACATAATATTCATGTTGGCCGCCCCCGCTATGTACCATATCCATAATACATCTAAAAATAGATAAGTATGAACTATATGGTTGTGTCATAATGTCATATCTCCCCCTACCATGACAAAATCATTTGACCGCCACTGAACAACATCTATACAAAATTTTAATCATAAACATGGATCGTTACTGAAATCAGTGTCTTACACTTTGCAAATAGCAACTCTTAAAAACAAATACGTCATAGATCGTTTTGATTGAAGCTTTTTCAAACTTCATTATTATTTTAAGTTTTTCATTACTTTCGAAATTTTATTTTCAATTTCAAAATTATTAAACACAGTTAGCACTGTTTTATAATTATCTTCAGTTTTGCTGATTAACAGTATGTATCAAGGGTACACAAGTGCTGTTATTAATACCTCATAAAATTGACTCATTTATCGTAAATATTTGATTAAAAAATACCAGGACAGTCATTGAATCAGCAAGCCAACAATTTGGTTCCCTCAAGTAAATTCAATTCTAAACTGTTTTGAAATCATAGATGAAATTATCTTATTTGATTAAGCTTTTCAAAAGAAAAAAATGTATTGACATTTATGTTGAAGTGCCGATGGAGGTTTTTCCTTTTATATGTATTTTCACTTGGAAACTATACTGTACGAGTAGCACTGTAGGTCAAATGACAACCAATTAAACTGAACGATTAGACATTGAATGGAGTTAGACGTCCCGTTCAGCAGTGCGCTCTTTATTGGAATGGGGTATTACAATATTATAGTCGAAGAAAAGAAATACCTAAGGGGAGTGTGCGTATCTATTAAGCCATTTGGTACCTTTGCCATGGGTATCTTTTTATTTTGTCACGATATATGAGTAACCTTGGACGGAATTTTTTCTTCGATAAATTAAGTTTCGCCGACAAAGGCTTAAGCTTTTATTTCCGACCGGCCAAAAATCGCATTTCGGTGTTAATCTTTGCTTAACACGAGACGGGTTTTTTTTAATAATCAAAAGATGATCTTGAGAGCGTGGCAATCGGCTGAGTGTTACTCTTATATTATGAAATAGAGTATATTATTTGTACACAACCAATCCGAAAAAACAAATAGATTTATTATAAGTACCGCTGAAAAACAAAATAATAATTAAGTAAATATTATAATTACCTATAGCTAAACCATACATGGACGTCGGTTTAACATTTCATTACGACGATGTATCTAAACTTACGTACTGGTGGGACTTGGTAGAAATATGTCCGAACGACGATGAAAAGACCAGTTATTTGAGAAAGTTGCCGTATTCATCGTGCGCTGATATTGATATCAATATGATCCCAACTAATAACAGTCATAATACGAATAATATATATAATTTATATGTGTTTAGTGATAGATACTCGAGCACAATACGGTTTTTAGACGACAAAGGGTAATTGTTCTATTCTATATTTATAAAATATAATAATTTAATTATTCTATCATTATTGTTATTAAATAATCAAACTGCGAAACTGACCCTGTATCGTGCACTTATAATAATTCGAAAATAAACTAATTAAACTAATTTCAGAATATCCGGCTTGTACACGATAATTGTAGTCTATATTGGATATAAGTTGGCATTTGATATATTTCGATCTTTCAAATTCAAATTAGGATTCACCGAAACACCTTATCCTGACCGTATACTACAAGTAACACAAAGAATGCTAATTTGGAAATGCGTTTATTTATACTATGCATTATTTGTAGCTTTGTTACGAAATTTATATGGTAAGATTCTTCAAAGAATATGAAATGGAAGAAGATTTATACGCAATGTTAATATATTTGTTTCGATCACCAGAAACGTTGATTCGTTATACAAGACTACCAGAAGAGGATATACAAGAAACAATTGTTGAATAAATATAAATAATAAAATGAAATGTATTTTTTTGATAAGTTTAATTAAATTAAAGTAATTTTTTCAGACAATTACAGATTTCAAATTCTAATTTGTCGTTTTGAAAAAAATATTTTTTATGAATATTGTTATGAATTTTCATAAAAAATATTTGTATAAATATTTAAAATATTTTTTTTAATATTGTTATGAATTAAGGGAAAATATTACTGGGGATATTTTGTACATTAGATATTTTTAGTTGAGATATTTGTAGCGGGGATATTTTAAGGGCGAACCCGTCAGAATCTGCTACTCTATTCGGATTAAGACTTATCAAGAGTTGAATAAAAGTAACTAGACTTTCTCAACAACCTCACTAAAGTTAAAGGTGTTACTCAATGGCAGATCGTTACTCTTCAATGGGAACGTCCAACGTTTTTTGCTTCGAGCATCATTATTCTTATACATTTATCACAATGTAACTACCTGGCGATAGATTGTTTAACTGAGGTCTGAGAACGTTATCGCCAAGTGGTGTTGGCCGATCCGGAGTTTTGTGTACCCGGGCTAATCAACATGTTGATAGGGAATGACTTGTACCTACACGTTACAGTCTAAGACATTATTCACATTACGGGTTAAACAGTGATTACGGGTTAAACGATGATCTTCGTACACTTAGCAATCTCCTTGAACAAATAGCTATACCTGTACCCACCAATCTTAAGCTAATACGCCTAGGCAATAGTAATGCGAAGAAATCGAGACCTTTGAAGGTAATCTGCCAATCCAAGGCCGATGCTTCTAATCTTATTTTAAATTTTAATTCACAAACGCGGAATGGATTATTACCAGAACCTGGTTTTCGTATTGTTCGGGACAAAACCACGCTTGAACGGGAACTTTTGCGTAAAGCTCACTCCGATCTGCAACGTAAAATTGAAAGTGGCTCTTCAGATTTTACTATTTCATACGTCAATGGTGTACCTTCAGTGATTAAAGCCGGTCCAAAAAACATGAACCCCAGTGGAGGAAGCAATCATCGACCGAGTTCCACTCAGCATTTGCATTAGTTCCTGATTTCAACTCAGGTTTGCATGTTTATTGTAAAAATAATATTTGTTGTACCTTTTGCCGTTTTTCACATTCTACCTTTAACTCATTTTTATCTAAGTTTAATAATATTAAAAATAACTTGTCTTCTATACCCTACACTAAGTTTAATAATTTTAATGTTATGCCTAATATTGATCATTGTCTTAATATTTACTACCAAAATGTACGTGGCCTTCGTAGTAAATTGTTTAATCTCCGAACTAATTTTATTTTATTATCTTATGATGCTTATATTCTTACTGAGACTTGGCTTTCGGATGACATCGATAATTCTGAATTATGTTTTGATGGGTATTTAATCTTTAGGTGCGACAGAAATGTACGCACAAGTAACTGTCGTCGAGGAGGAGGTTCATTAATTGCTGTCAAAAAAGAGCTAAGACCAACCTTAATTACGACTTCATTTGACACTTGTGAGCAAGTTTTTGTTCGCCTCACTCTAGCCAGTGGTCTCTCTGTACTTTTAGCTGGAGTATATTTACCTCCTAGTACTAATTTGTCTGTGTATGAGAGTCATGTTGAGGCATTGGACCGGGTATGGAGTTCTTATAATTTTGATCTTGGTTTAGTATGTGGTGACTTCAATATGCCCAGTGTTGAATGGTCCGTCAGTGATTCGGGTCCTGTCTATACAGGTAATATCACTGATAAGGTCCGTCTTGTTGGTGATCTGTTTAGTTTCCTTCACTTTGTCCAGAAGAACCAAATACTTAATAACTCTGGATCTCTTCTTGACCTAATTTTCTCTAGTCATGAATCCACCATAGTCCAGCAGGCTACAGATTCATTAGTTCCATGTGACATTTACCACCCAGCACTGTCTATTTCCTGTCCCTTTCCTTCCGCTCTACCAATGCTAGATGCTCAACACACATATTATGATTTTAAAAATGCTAACTACGAGAGGATTATTCATAGACTTGAGAGCATTGATTGGTACAACACCTTAGATTCAAGATCCACGGACCTTTCTGCTGATTTTTTACAGAAATCACTGCTTGATGTTATTTGTGAATGCGTTCCATTACGAAACTTTCGTAACTCTACTTTTCCTATATGGGTCTCAAGTAAACTTAAGAAACTTCTCGCTATGAAAAAACAATCGCATAAACAATATAAAATGTTAGGTGGTCTTAATCGTTATTCAATCTTCTCTCAACTACGAGCCCAATGTAAATTTGAATCGAAGCGTCTCTATAATCACTATTTGCGTTACATACAGAATCGTCTATGTGCAGATCCTAAATCATTTTGGAAATTTGTTCGGAGTAAACGTGGTGTCTCTGCAATACCAGAAGAGGTTCATCTTGGGGAGTCTAAGGCCTCCGGTGACCAAGTTGCTTCTTTGTTTGCTTCTCATTTCTCATCTGTGTATAGTGACTCACGATTTACCTGTAATGGTTTATCCGATGAGTTTACTAACAACCAATTTTCACACCTTCCTTCCAAATTATCTATATCGATTGATGAAGTTAATACAGCGCTTAACTCTCTTTCAAATGTTCATAGTTCTGGCCCGGATGGCATCTCTGCTAACCTATTGTATCACTGCCGTGCCTCTCTCAGTTTACCGGTCACTTTAATTTTTAATAAATCACTTACAGAAGGTGTTTTCCCCTCTGCGTGGAAAATAAGTCGTGTTATGCCAATTTTCAAATCTGGGAATCCGGCTGATGTCGCTAACTATAGACCCATCTCCGGCCTTCCACTCCTGGGTAAACTGTTTGAATCTATAGTACTGAAACAAATCGAACGTTCTTTCTTAACCACCTTATCAATTGACCAACATGGGTTCTTTCCAGGTCGCTCGACTGCGACTAGTCATGTAGTTTTTGTTTCTTACCTTCACGCGGCGTTTGAATTAGGTAATCAAGTTGATGTGATATACACGGACTTTTCTAAAGCGTTTGACTCCATAGACCACAATGCACTTATTTATATCCTCGACAGACTTGGTGTTGGTGAGCCACTTTTATCATGGTTTAATTCTTACCTTAGTGACCGTCGACAATTTGTCAACCTCTTCGGGAAGTCATCTGATCTCTTCTGCGCACCGTCCGGTGTTCCACAAGGTAGCCATTTAGGACCCTTATTATTTAATATCTTCATTAATACTATGTGCTCAGTTGTTTCCCCTTGTCGTTTCCTACTTTTTGCTGATGACTCTAAAATTTTTCACACGATTACCTCTAATAATGATTGCCTCACTCTCCAAAACACCCTTGATAAATTCACCAATTGGTGTAGTACGTTTAATTTATCACTTAACATCTCCAAATGTAAAGTTATGACTTTCTATCGCTCTAAGGCAGTGATATCTTTTGACTATAGACTTGATGGTATATCTATTCAACGTGTTAGCCAGATCCATGATTTAGGCATTTTATTTGTACCTTCTCTCAATTTTAGCCCTCATATTGATTATATGACCAGCAAAGCCTTTCGTGCTTTGGGATTCATAAGGCGTCACTCAACCAATTTTAGTTCTGCCAATTGCCTTCTAGCACTCTATAATGCTTTAGTCCGTTCGGTCATTGAATATGGGTCTATTGTTTGGTCACCTTATACCACAGTTGACATTAGTCGGATAGATCGTGTACAAAACAGTTTTATGCGTTTCGCCGGTTATTGCCTCAATATTCCTCATCCTCCACATGATTATGGGCCAGTAAGCCAAGTTCTGAGAATAGTTCCCCTTTCTGTAAGGCGTGATAATTTTGATATCACTTTTATTCAGCGTCTGATCGAAGGTCAAGTTGATGCCCCAAGACTACTTGGAGAACTTAGCTTTCGAATTCCTAGTAACACTAGGCTTCAGTCTAATTTTTATATACCCGCCAATAAATCAAACTTCTCCAGGAATGCCCCACTTATAAGAATGATGCATAATTCAAATAATCATATAGACTATTAAGCAATATGTAGTACGAAGGCTCACATTCTTTTTTTTACTTACAAACTAATTCTTTTCTTCACTCCAATATTAAGTTAGTATAAGTTACGCGTCTTTATATACTGTAATATGTTTTAATTTTACTGTTATCCATGTACTTCTGGACTGTAATTTTGTAAAAGCCGTCTGGCGTTGATTATAATAAATAATAAATAATAAATAATAATAATAACCAAGTAAATTATAAGACCATAAAGATGGTTAGGTTAGGTTAGCCTAACCTATCCTAACGTAACGTACCGTTCATTCGGGTTAGTTCGGATTGAGTATAGGAGTCGAATTCTGCCGAGTGAGTGTAGCAATGACGCTTTGACTATCTTTCTCTCATCCTTAGTCGACTCGAGCCGACTTTACCCGAATGAGCGTTACATAGCCGAGCGTGATGGCTCAGTTCAATTCAGTACCCACAAAAACTGCTAAACGCGACTAAAGAAGTTTTCATTTCAATACTCAAAACAATATGATTATTGCAAATTAAGTCATACACTACTATAACAAAATATATGGATTATTCTAAAACCAATGATAGTGGTAATCAGTGGGAAATGCTTCTAAAACCATTCAACGTTAAAAACAAAATTAATTTTAAAATTTTTTTTTATTAATGAAATATAGTATTTAACAACAATATTGAGATAATATATATTCTAAAAGTATATACACAATAATTTTTAATAACTGTTCAAATAGTATAATATTTGTATCATAAATTGTGTCTATTTATATAAAACTACTAGACTCGCATGCATAGGTGTGTACAGACTGACGACGTGGCTATTGTTTTGACCACCTGCGACCCATCCTGTACAATTCACGCTGCCCCCCCCTCCTCAAAAAAGTTTAAGGACTAAAAACTTGTACAAATAAAACATACTTAAACAAAAAATTTAAGTTCAGATGTGATATAAAAATTAAATAACGCATTTCCTATATTCTGGATTGCAATGTCGTAGTTGTGATAAGACTTCTAAATTCAAAGAGTTAGGTAGAAAAGGCTTTATTACAGGGAAGGTAAATTTGTTTTAACATTATGTACCAAAAATGACTTTTTTTCTTACATGCTATTAAATTATGAAATTTATATATAAATAAGAAATAAATTATGGTCTTGTTATTTATTATTAATAATATAATTTTTAAGTCCCCAAAAATATCTTAAAATATCTCTGTTCAAGAGATAGTCTTTTCTGTACCCCACTTAAAAAGAAAAAACTGACTTTATAACTCTACAATCCACGCCCGTTCACACGCCTATGCTCACATGTCTAGATTTATTAAATTTAACAAAAAAAGAGAATATATTTAGAGCACAAGAATTATATAAATATTATTTATAATGATAAAGTATAATAAATTTATATTTAAGCAATATAATATGCTCACACACAGCATAGTAGTACTATAGAACAGTCAAAATGCTTTTAAAAAAGTATTTATTTTAAAACATTAAGATGAATTTTTATTTGCTAATAACATACTAAAAGTATTTTTGGAAAATAATGCCTGAACAATTTTTATAAACATTTTTTAAAGATATTTCCTATAAAACATTTTAAAAAGTTTGAGCTAAATTTAAAATTTTTTGTAAATGCTCTTTCATAAAAAAAAATAATACGTTTTTATGTATCAGCGTTTTTAAATACAATTGTTTACTAAATGTTGTATGGTAGGTACCTAATTTTATATATTGTAATTAATTCTAAAATTGTTCATAATAAGATTTCAGAATACAAAATAAACAATCGTTATACATGGTAACTCTTTATGTTTTAAAAAAATAAACATGTTCGCAAAAGCGTAAGCACAATCTAAGAAAAACAACAATAATACATTTAATTATTATTGCAGCTTTAGGTCACATGCATTCCAATTATAATTATTGCTTAGTAATGCAATAAATAAATATTTCAATTTATTATATAATATTTAAGTACCCTATGTTTAATTAACAAATTAGAACAGATATTAGTTAAATGTTATCATAAAAATTATTTAAAATGAATAAGTGGATTATGTTTTATTTAAATATAAATTACACTTTCTTTGACCAAAATCGAAGTTTGTCATAAATCATAACCACCATCCATTTTTTTTTTTTTGTACATCAAGTGTTACATTCAATACATTACATCAAAAGTACTTTTATATTTATTTATTACATACATGCGCCTTATTTATAAAAACAGAGTTCTTAAAATCTATAAGTAATAGTAACTATATGAAAGGGAGATATAATAATTATAACGAGAAACATCAATGAATAACACACTTTAACTCCAAAATTAATTAACGATGCATAAAATAAAAACAGAATATAAATTAAGGAATGTATTTTAAACCCCTAAAAGGCTAAATACGGTTTCACCGATTATTTGATGTTATGAGGTCAAGATATCACTGTTCGGTCTTGTAAATATTAGTATATGCTACTATATCTATATTTAAAATCGTAACAATTGAGGGAACATTAACCTGAATATATTTGTGTTTCATTCTTGAGCAAACCCTTCAGTCTCCTCAATAGCATAATTGAGTTTTTCAACTAGTTGGTCATAGCTCTTGTATGGCGGTAAGTCTAACCTGTTAAAGCATGTGTGCGATCGAGGTAACCATGTTTCCTTACCAACCTTTTCAATGCAAAACCTCTGCGCTCCATTGCTTCCTAAACAAAAGTATAATTGTATTTAATAATAGATACTAATCACAATATTAATCTAAAGAAAAATTAATTAACAATATTATTTTCAGTTTTTGGTTTAACTCACCCATAAGTTCAGCAAACCCTCCTACTGGAACTCTACATGTTCCAGTCACAAACTGAAGAAGTCTAGCTCGTTTTTCATTGTCAGCTTGTTTTACAAACTATATTTCAAAACAAAATATGTTAAAAATCATCAAAATCAAGTACAAATAAAAGCTGGCAGGATGAAGTTGTTTTATTAGTGAGTTTTGGAGGAACACACTTTCAGTAAGATAATAATGGTTTTGAATTCATAGGTCAATTTCTTAGAATATACAGATAGCATATTTTGGTTCATATTTAGTGACCGAAATACAAGTGTTTAAAAATGAAAAGGAAAATACTCATAATATAACCTAATTTTATAATGTATAAAACTCAATAAAAATTAAATATAAAATCTCAAATTACTTGTTAAATAAAGTTAAAATTATGAAATCATAATTGGACATTCAAAACTATATTTTTCAAATACTATTCAATTGTTTTTAATGAATTTATTGAATTGCTAAAGTTTTTAATACCATAATGTTTATTATTATATAATATTTGCAATTAATTTATTTAAACATTTTTTGGGATCCAAAATTAAAAATATCAAGCACAAATTTGAAAATTAATTTCATTAAAATATTTACATTTTAAAAATAAATTTAATAATTTAATATTGAAAAAATATATATTTAAAACAGTAGGAGCTGCTAATAAGGAACACTTTGTGACCAAAGTGAAATGTGTCATTTAACCGATTGTTCCTAATAAGCGATTAGTTTGTTCTATGAAAAAAATATATTTACCTAATACATATGTATTTAAAAATATATACAATGTATTATTAACTGCATATGTATAATTTGAAAAGTACCTACATGCATATATTTTACTATATTATTTAATATATGTATCTATCGATGTTTGACTTTTTGTGTGTAGTAACTCCATGACTACATTTTCAAATGAGTTATCATAACATATTTTTGGGAGCACATTGTACGACTGTATCAAGTCGCACTTCTGTTTCGAACTTAAATCTTGGCTTTTAGATTTTTAAAAAAACGTAGCGCTAACCTCCAAATACGCATGCCAAATCTGAACAAAAATACGTACACAAAAGAGCATTCTTAATTCTTACATAGGTACTATACATAGGATAAAGTACAGTAAAAATAAATGTAACGACAGCTAAGATGAGATTAAAGCAGTTAAAGAAGTTATTGCCGGATACCCTGTGTAATGAGTATTTACCCTTAGCCTAATTGTTTAAAATAACTAATGTGATGTTTCAATAATTCGATTAACTTTGAATATTCTGATATATTGCTGGTCTGCCCTGCGACCTTTAGTTTCAATAACGCTACTATAAAAATATCCCTGTTCCTAATAAGCAGCTTTTACTGTATATGGTTTAGAACTAATTTATTATTTTATTGGTTATATTTATTGTCATTAGAAAATATAATATGGATATAAATATAAAATTACACATTTAGGATTATTTTCAAAATGTTATGTTAGTCCTTTCACTGCTCCAAATGTACTATTACATACAAAACATTTAAATCATTCACTGGCCAAGCAAACTACATATTACATTTCTGTATATTAAAATATTATCATTTACTGGTAACCGTACAATTTTAGGGAGCCCTTGCATTATTTTAAACTTAAATAATTTGATTATATAGATCTCAAAGATTTGATTAAATAAAAAAAGAACATATATTAAAAATTTAAAAAAAAAAATTAAGTATTCTATTTAATGTAGCATACGCAAGATCCAGAAATAGTATAGCAGTGAAATGATTAATAATAAGAATATAAATTCAATTAGCTTTAGTACCTGCCAAAACCAGTTAATTTGCTTGCTAGTTCTATTATAGTGCCGATAAATTGTGTGCTGTTGCCAGTCTTCGACATCAATCTCTTGCATGCCACACAGCATGAGTTCAAGTTCACGTTCATCAAAATATTTTAACCATTCTAATGCTACTACTTCGTTAAATCCATCTAATAATGCTTGAGTCTGTTCTTCAATGCCACGTGTCATTCTCCATTCTGTCATTAATTTAATGTACTCTTCTTTGTTAGCATCAGTAACCTTCACTTTGTCACCATTTTCTATCAACTCGTGATGCACAACTTGGCCAAGTACTTCAAAATCAACTCCAAAGTACATTTCAATATCACTTTCTTCTAAATTATTGTCACTTATCCAAACCAATGAGTTATAAAATTCTGGGTCAATTGATTCAATATCTTTCATGGTAAGAGTTTTGTTCAGCATACGCTTGTAAAAGGGCATTGTGAAACCAGAATAAATAAAACGTCCATGGTATAAAGCCTACAATTTTAATCACACAATTTATAAAATATTCCACATAATTTAAAGCATATTTATTATAATACTTACCATAGCTATGAATCGTCCAATAAATTTGAAATATAACAAATGGTCTGGATTCACATATGAAGCAGGATTAATTTGTAGACTATAATTATTTTTGTTAGCATATTCAAATAAACAGTACATTGGGTTCAGTACTTCGTGGGAAAGTAAGAAGAACCATTCTCTGCAGAATTCAATAATTATATTATTATACTGGAATTTAATATTTTAATAAAGATTAGAAACTATGTACCGTGAAACACCACCATAATCTAAGCCTTCTTCGCCACGGAATACTATGTACAAACGTTTCCTCATTTCATATGCAGCAGATCTCATTATTTGATGATAGGAATCTTCAAACAATGTTTGTCTGGAAACTGTTATCTTAATGTGGCTTGATATTGCATTACTTTGACACAAATACCGGAACTGGCTTAATTTCCAACGGAATGATCTTTCATAAGCAGCAGGTACCCCATAAGGACCAGTAGAACTAAAATTATACATATTTTCATCATTTATAGTTCATAATACATAACTATTATAATTAATATTCTTTCTTATTATTTACCACTGAATGGGTGTTACATGGGCACGAGGGTCTTCAAATGTAGTTGTATGTGTATTATGATCAACAAAATATCTGATTCCATCAGTGGTTTTTCTTACTTCCCAACCAGTTGGTAAATCGGAATTTTCAATAATCAACTCGGTCCTAAAAAGATTAATTAACTTAAAATAGATCTTGAAATAAAATATTTCTTATTTATACCCTTGCGTTCGTGGATCTTCCCATTGGGTAATGCGACTCTTATGATTAACAAAATAATTTCTACCATCAGGTTGGATACGCTTTTCCCAACCGCTGGGTAATGGTTCCTCTTCAACAACAGGGGTTGGTGGAACTCCTGTTGTATGTCTATTATTTGGCCCAGAACCTGTTCCTAAAGCATGCTAAACATACCATACAGAAGAATTAGTTACATAGAAAAATATTATTAAAAATATATTCATTTTACCTGAGGATAAAGAAATCTTTGGTTTCCTTGTTGAACTACATGAGCTCTTTCACCTTGCCAATGTTGGTAATGCTGCAATCTTTCCATGTTTGGACGCTGCCATGTTGTAGTACGAGTATTGTGATCCACATAATAAATACGCCCACGGCTATCTCTTCTTATCTCCCAGCCAGTAGGTAATGGCTGTGGTCGTTCCCAAGAAGTTGATTTTGTGTTATGATCCACATAATATTGTCGTCCAAATGAATCAAATCTCATTTCCCAGCTACAATAAAATGTATAAATTAAATGTTCTAGCTCAAAAATAATATATTATTTGTTTTCACCAACCCAGGGGGCAAAGGTTCTTCTATTGGTAGTGTAACAGGACCATTTTGGTGATGAACAGTAATTGCCCCCTCGGCAGAATTATTGTGTGATGGTGGAGTTTGTGATGTCCGAATGTTATTTGTTAACGCATTATTTACAAGATTATTTGATACATTCATGTCTAAAATGTGTATAAATTAACTACATTACAAATCTGTTCTACAATGGTTCAAATAATAAAAAACAACTATTACCTATTGTTGGAACCGGTGAAGCAACAACAGCCGTTGTCGAGGTACGACTACGAGCTCTAACTCCGTTACTAAAATTGCCATCCGATAATCCTATTTAAAAATAATGAGTTAAATTGATTTTTCTTTTATATATTATGTATGAGTACCTCGATGATTATTAGTACTAGTGCCTGGTTCTCTAGATGGATTTGAAACTTGAGATATATCAATTTGGAAACCGTGTAATATAGTAATCAACTCTCCAACCTTGACCAAATTGTTAGAAGTGGATGAACTTGAAGATTGATGATCATGATGACGAGCTCGTATCAAATCAATTGTCAACTCCAAATTATCACAGACACCATTATAATTACATAAAATATCATAAAGACTAATACTCTTTTCAGCTATAAGCAAATCTTTTTGAAATTTGCAATAATCTAATACACGATAGTGCAATATTGAGTATGGAGTAACAAGTCTGGAAAAAAAATATTTCAGTACCAATTATAATTAAATTGAAACTTATAAATATAAAACTATTAACATACACAGTGAATTCTTCATTCCATTTTGGTTGATATGTATTTTTAATAACTTCAGTTTTATTTCTTTTGCAATCATCAACAATAAGTTCAACATAGGGATGCGGTTTAATCAATCCACCACTATTTTTCAAATTTGCTCTTTCAACTAAAACAACAATAAAAATTAAACTAACAATGAACCGTCATTCAAACTTAATTATCATAAAATGTATTTGGAATAAATAGTGCTATGTTAGTGATATTGCACAAGTTCTTTTCTTTTACGGTGAATATAACCTGGCTTAGCTCTAACTTTATTTGAAGTGTTTCCCATGCAAAACAACGTTAAATTAACAATTTATAAATGGTGGTATTCTGATAAAACACATTTTGAACTTACTTGTTACAATGAGTTGAAAAATTTGAATTTGATTTGAAGGAGCAATTACTCTATCCTGAGAGGATATTGAACAATTGGCCAAACTTTCTACAATAGTACCCATGGCAATAAGAACTTTTCACTTTACAGTGACTTAAAAAGCATCAAATATTTGACCACAATTATTTTGTTGGCTAATCTAAAAAAAAAACAAAAAAAAAGTTATAAATAAATTTAGTTCATATCAAATACCTAAGATAAATGATCTTCTATACACATTGTATCAAAACAGCTTATTAAAAGTAATAATTCATTTACACTTAATGTCTGACTAATAAATGCATTTTTTTTCAATAGATGCTTAATGAGAAATAAATAAGTACTAATAAATTATACCTTAATAGCTTATCAACATTATGTAATCTAATCTACCTTAAATAAATGTTACAATTTTATGAATTATTTTCATAAATTAATGAATATCAAATATAAAAATTTAAGTATAAGTTACAAATTCACAAGCAAATTAATTTATAATACCTAGTTTTACAAATTTAAATACTTACAAAAGAACAATAATATTCCTTGTAATTACTAATGACCAGAGAGCCTAGATAATCTATTATTTTATCAAGGCTCACTTAATATGACATAAAAGTTGGAATAGTAAAATTATATTTCTTGCGATTAAGTAGAGTTGTATATTATTATAAATGCAATTAATTAGGATATTGTATTACAAGTATGAAATTGGTATTAGGTATATTTTGTTTATTATTTATTAGCTACTAAATAATATAAATAGTTGTCATGATTGAATAGTATCTCACATAAATTAATAAAAGAATTATTAAAAAGGCAAAGTTAAAAAGGAAATACTTAAGTATTTTTGATTTTGAATCTTTATTCTGTACCTACATAATTATTATAATTTGATTTTCTTTTATTAAATTATGCCTTATCAAAACATTTCTAAAAAATGTTATTGCTACATAATAGTTACCCGAGTTATTATTAAAAATAAAAATGATTGTACTGCTAAAGATAAAAATAAATACTGATAATATCATTAATAAAAAAATTTAATTTAATAACCTAAGTTAAGTAAGATTAGAATTATTCTTTACTTATATAATATACAAATTGGTATGGGTATGTACCTATACATTACTATCTGCCTGATCTTCCTCTTGAATAAATTATTTTTTTATAATTTAATTTAAAAACACAAGACTATTTTTTGGCTATACAAATAATACAACGATTATAAAAAAAAAAAGAAAAAAAAAAGAAACAGACATCGTTATCGGTGGATATATGAAAATAATTGGTAATTAGTTAATTATTATTATTATTATAACGAGGGTTCAAAACCGGTTTCCTTTGTCTCCAAAATCAAGTTAGATTCGTATACACATAGAGAAGTTTTTCTTACTCCAGATGATCATAAACTTATATCAAAGATTAATCAAACAATAAACCACTTCTTATATGATACATGCGAAGGTCAAAAAATATAATAAATGTTGGTTTAGATTTAGACAACAAATATATCACGGAACAAAACTCTTAATTTATTAACTACCTCGTACCTACATATATAATTTGTGATCAGGGCTATGAATTAATGCACTCATACGCTCAAAAATAGATTCTAAATTATGCAAAATTATGCAAAATGTATCAAATAAAATTAATTAACACTTCAGTCTATGGCTTGTACTAACAAATAATACAAGTAGAATATTAAAAACGAGATTCAAAATACACAAGAATAAATATGCCCACCTAAATTAAATATGAGAAATAAACATTTATATTAAATTTGGTGGATCTATGCACTATATTACAAAATAAGGTACATTATATATATGTATATACCTATTATCCATTCATCATCAAATTCAATATCTACATATTGATATGCATTAACATCTAAAATATGCTAAATACAATTTTTTATTTAAAATGGTACCTAATATAACTAAGCAAATTTACATCTCACAGTCCAGTGTTTATGAATATAATAACAAATGAAACATATTAATTAATATTGACATATTGATAATAGGTAAAAAAAATAATTCAAAACATAGAAAACAATACGGCAAAAATCAATTAATCCTTAATTTATTTGTTTTATGTTTAGATTAAGATCAAGTACTATTCAAATAATTATTAATGTTAGACAGAGGGCTGGACAATGTAACAGAAGAGTAATAAAGGTAGGTAAAAAATTTAATTTTCATCTTTTAGACAGGTACTGTTTTACAATGTTAGCTATATGTGAGTTTTGTAAGCTAGTAGTAACATAGTCATCTTTCTTAGGTAATTAAAATTAAGCTACTAGAACTATACTCTGAGTTGGGAGAGAACATTGCTATTTTGTGCATGCAGATTAAAGGCAACAACCAGTCCAGGGTAAAATTTGTCCCACTTTAGGCCACAACGGTGTAGGTTGTATAAATGATATAAATTATAGAGTAAAGTGTTGCGGAACATACCAAACATTAACAAACTGTTGTTTCTGAATGGGGTGTAAGCAAAATCGGATGAGTTCTAGTTTAGGTCATTGTAATGTTCTTTGGTATGTGTTCTTGCTGCTGGTATAGCAGTAAAAATGGTTGTGTACCAATTTATATTTAACTAATTGCTTATGGATTTCAATCTGATTTGTTAAATTTGAAAGTTGAAATTACAAGATATCACATAAGTAAACAGTATATTTTACAGTCTTATAGTTAACAGGCTAATTCTGTTTTATAGTTGTAGTAGTCTATACCTACCTATCTCTTATCTAAAGAAATTCAAGTATCTAGGTACTCAACCAAAAAACCCATTTTGTCATCTTCAAAATATGATTCACAACATTCACAAAAGAAGTGATGATATACTGATCGTGAATCAAACTGCTAACAATAAATCCACATTAATTCAGTGACATCTAAATTAAGTTACTATAAAACCGTTTAGGTACAGTTAACTTAAGTAATACCCTGAGTCATACTGACATTATAATAGGTGTCTACAGTTAAAATAATAATTACCATCAGCAGCGAATGTATCAAACGAGAAGTGATTTATCCTATGATTTACTCACCCAATACAATCATATAGAACAAAAAAGAAAGACTGATAAAAGAGAAAATGGATTATGGGGTTTTAACACTTCAATCTTATATTTCTGAAGTGTAATAAAAAAGATAAGACCAAAGATCTAGGATAAAAACCCGTCAGTTTAACACGTTGTAATATGATAGCATTGTCTGAAACGCTCATCATAAGTCCTGACCAAGAAACAAAGATGATGGCCCGCGCCACGCTCGTCAGCCAGCTGAATACTCACCGACAGCGGATGGGAAAATAGTGCAGAGTGTGGTATGAAATTGTTTTTAATGTCAAGGCATGACGTCAGACATGCGAAAAGCGGCGAGCTTAGGGGATAGTGTGAGTCGCCTGGCCGACACCAAAAGCAAACTCGAGCAACACGATAAAGGAAGAAGACAACAAAACATTATAGTATAAATATAAATTATAATAACGAAAAAAATAAACGTATGAAACCGTAAATTTAGGTCGTGATGAAGGGGCGAGGGGGAGTGGCACTTACCGTGTATTGACAGCAGCTCAGGTGGCGGCAAGTTCACTCCAATACAATACTATAATATTTGCTTTAGTTCAGGACTGCGCTGCACTCGTCGGTGGAGGTAGTGTAGGGCTAGCGATCGAGTGAAACGGATAAGAGCAGGAAAAAAGTCGAAACGACTCTCCCGCCGTTATCGACGATTGCCGATCGTATTACGGCGGCGGACACGATGACGCCATGCGTGTTCATCAGCGCCACGCTAAATACGACGATTATGTCACTGTTGAGGCAGCAGCGGAGTTTTCGGCCACTGGACGACGGAGATCATTAATTTCTATCGATTATTATCTTTCGCAACGAATACGGGCGACCGTGATCCGTTTACACTACACGTCACATAATATCGCCATACGAATTGTGTTGTGTACGATTTAAAATAATAATTAACAATAGTGAATCGTAATGACAATGCCAGTAGTAATAATTGCGTGCGTGCGTGGGTTATTATTCCAAACCTATTTAACTAAAATACCAGCTATAGTTGTTTAAGCAGAGAGAGAGTGCGTTTTGGGTCGCGAACTCGCGAGCGGACGAGATAACACGACACGCGCGCGCGCACACATATGTTTTTGCGCACACACACACACACACAACAAGCTCACTTACACGCGCACACCACACTTTTGCGCGACTGTCGTTACACGAGCTGTGCGCTTAGTGCTTACCGCTAACCGTATTCGTAATTTGTATTAATATTTTACGGTACAATATTAAATCGTGCGACAATCGTACTACGTCAACGTTATTTCGTCAATTTATATCGTTTCGACACACGCGAATACACGATACGCATTATAATAATAGGTACTCTTCTTACTGCGATTGTAATATTATAATGTAATGATTACAATGGTATTTGTGATATATGTGAGAATGTGTACATATCGTGATAACGACGTAATCGTCTTTGAAGTTGATAAGATTAAGAAACGACAGGTGCTGCGTTGAGCTCTTTTTGACTTTTTGAGCAGCTGCGCAGCCACTGACTGGTTGTCTAGGTCGCAGGCATTTCCAAATAATATTAAATTCGTAGTTCGTGTTGTAGAAAATGTTGTTTGGACAACACCGCGTGAACTGGGGCGTGTCGAGCGATGCAGTTTTCGACGAAGAACGAACGGTTCGCACCGCTGCGAGGCGTCGGTATACCGACGATGACCAGCCGCGGAGTCACGCGACGAATGAGGTACCTACAGGCGTAACTATTTGAGTTACAACTCGCAGTACAACTTGAACTAGCTATTGTGACTGATTAAACAACTTCCCCTATCTACCAAAATTATTCACGTTTGTACAACATTTTCTCAACTCGAGTCACTATACACTATACAGTGTCTCAAAATGATAAACTGTACCTACATGACTACAGCTATGTTACTAGATAATATATATTATCAGACTTAGAGCAGAAGACATAATATATAGCCCTAAAAACCATAAATTAGATAGTATGCTACTCCCTACCTGCCTATGCAGTATGAGTATGGTATATGAATATGTAAAATAATATAAAATGTTTATTTAAAGCGGTTTGATTAATAAATATTAATTAGTATACGCATATTTTGGCTTCATAATTCGCCAGATTTGATCAGAGAAACGCTTCTTTTTGTATTCGTGGTTGTTAGGTGAAAATGTCTACTTTTAAACGGTTTATTTTTTTGTACAAATATTTAGCACGTTAATTAGCATGAATTTGCCTGACTAAAATTATAATTCACACGAAATTATTCAATGAGCTGAGTCCAAATTCGTATGTTTTTACCGTTGCGCAAGCCCGGCCCCATACTATATAGACTGACACTATAATATTATAGAAATTTAAAAATTATCCTAAAATAGTTAGTAGACGGTAGGTATTACAAAAATGTATGAAGGTGAATATAATAATGGTTGTAGTTTTTAAGACATTTTTTTTTTATTTTGTACGTATAGAGTACCTATATTATATACCCAATGTAGGTATATTAAAAAAAAAAAACCATTATCTATGGTTAATCAAAGGTTTTTTTTTCCAATGTGTACACGTCATATCCGGCAAAGATGTCTATGCTCAAAATCAACAAAAAATTATCACATTTTCAATTTAAAATAAAAAAAATGTATACATATTATATAACATGACAAATTTGTCATGTTATATAAGATTAATGTCTGTGATAAAATATATAGGTACCAAAGTACAGCTGTAACAAATTAATTTATCGAGTCACTACTCACTGTTTATAATCTACCCGAATGATGAATATAATACCTAGTCAATAAAGATACATATAATAATATTATTTATTAAGAAACTGATTTTTAACAGCTCGAATCTAATCGCCATTGTATTACCTACCGTAGCAACACACTTTTCAAATAATACGATGTACCTACCCATATATAGTAGGTATATATTAAATAGCCAAATAGGTATATACCAGTTGGCCCTTGAGCAATACTGCGTGCAGTCATCAAAATTAAATTGAATAAGAGATTATTTTCTACGACCTACAGTCGTTTTCGCGGTTGTTATATTAGCAAAAATGTGTTTGTTAGATGCGTATCCAATAAACACTGTTGCCCATGGTGTTTGTGAGTCGCGTATCCAGTGTAGAGGCGTTGGCCATTTAAACGTAATATCTAACAAAATAGGAAAGGCATTTTAAGTTGTAACGCAAAGTGATTGAGCGATGTCAAAAGCGGAAGCAATAACGTATCGTTTGGTGTGCGAATTATGGAATATGGTGCAGTATTTGATGAGCAAGAAGGATGTTGACATCAGAAATAAATAATAATATATATGATATCATCTTGGCATCTTGGCAAATCCAAACATTACGGCGAATGTATTTTTTTTATATCAAAGGGGCCTGCTCAGTGTTCGAAGTCTTTTTAATAAGGGGCAATATTTAGGCAATATTAAATTCCGTCGCCATCGCATATTATGGCATATTTAGTGTAAGTCGTAAACTCGTAAATTATGATTATTGTGGGTGTGGTTGTATTATATGGATATCAGACTTTCTACGCTCGAGCTGCATGCGTGCACAATAATAATAATATACCTACCACAGACTTAAAATGAAAAGCACGTTTTTTGGTCAAGACTGTAGAGTGGTCTGATTTCATTACTTAATTTGTTTAGTTAGACGAGGGTGATTTACTACAAGGTGCATTGGGCTTAAATTTTTAATATTTTTGCTTAAAAAAAAAAGGGTTATGAAAATATTTTTCTGTCATATTCAAAATTGTATTTTATGGTTTAGAAATAGAACTTAAAAACTGTCCAATGCACCCTGTCGGATCACTCTACGAGGTATGAGAGTTTTTCCTGAAATACATGTTTTGACCAAAAAAAAGATTATGTGCAGGTCCCTTAACAAATCTTAATTTATTGAATTTTAACAGTCTTTAAATTTATCATTTCATTGTTAATGTTGAGTTACCCAAATTCGCCTATATTCACTTACCTTAATTTCACCAAGTTTACAAAACAAAAAAAAAACACTATGAAGCTTTGACTCGTACCATATGCTGTACATATTGGTCGACTCTTATAACACTATAAATAAATAATACAAGCTATCAATTTGTATGTACTTAAAATTAACGATAAGACTCATAAATACGCTTTTGATTGTTATACCATGTGTAATTATTTTTTAAATATTTTAATTCTGTAACATATTAAATTAAAAAATATTTTAGTTGGAGATAGGTTGTATGTTTGGTGGGGCCCATTTTTACTATTTTCCTCAGGATCAATTATTTTATAAATCTGGGCTTGACTGTACTATACCTTCTAGTTGTTGAAAAATGTACCTACTACCCATTGAATATTAGATAAATAATAAAGAAACTGAAATCATTGAGAATAAAACATTGAGGGAAGACTATAAAAAACAAATAGTTGGTGTCACGTGATACATAATTCAAAATAAATTCCTAGCTCCATCATTACATGTTCTTTTAAAATGTGTCAAAAAATATGAAATCATTAACAACAGCAGTACTACATAGATGAAAGTTCAATTTCATTGAAATATAGGATCAGTTCTACAATAGGTGTTCAATCAACCACAATAATTAGTAGAAGAAGGTCAAAAATAACAATTCATCAAAAGGAAGTAAACGATTGCCAGTTGTTTGACCAAAAAGAAAAGTATTCAAAAACAATCGAAACTTGCAAAAAATTGTAAATAAAATATTTCAAGTACATAATCTCATAGAATTAATCATGTACTGTATGTAGGTATAAAAGCTAATAAACAAAGAATAAAATAAATTGAAATATACTAGTTACATTGTAAGAATAATAACCAAGTAATCACTGAATTACTCAATATTTATTAAGGTCATCAATAATTTATGATTTTATGGCAATTTTAAAAATCTAAATATTTTGGGAAAAAAATAACACATTATAAAGTAATATCCAACCTTTAAAAAAAAGTATCACAAAATCACAACTTAATAAACTTTTTGAAAGTATTAATTCTACCACATCACTTGCTTTAGGAATTGATTCTTAGTCATTAGTTCTAGTCTTACTCAAACTTATATGTAGTACATCTTTTAGAAAGAAAGCTTCTCAACCGTTTGCACATGATCTTAAGTTTTGTGAATGACCTTTCACAATATACCTGTCACCTGTTATACATACTAATGTTAAAGTATACTTATACAGTTATACAGTAAATAAAAATTAGAGTTAGACGCTGAGTGAAGTTAAAATGTATATACAATTTTAAAAGTGCACGGCACACAAGTTTTGCACTCTCTAGGTGTATCAGTTTCATTCTGTAATTTACTATCATCAAATTGTTCTTGGTTTAAACCACCAGGCACTGAATAGTGTGTTCGAACAAACCTCTTGTGGGAGTAGCTTGTTCCACGGTATTCATAAAAATAACTCAATAATTATTAATGCAACATAATCAAAAATATTATTGATAAATTATTTTAAAGGTTTTCCCTCATAATTATATAAAATCATAAAAGTTAATAGGAGACAATACTATCCGTAGTTAGGTACTCGATCAAACAAACGACAATAACAACTGTGTATCTGAATTTCATAAAATGAAAACATAACATTATAATTTATAACTATATGATTCGATATAATAGAGAACAAGAAAGTCCAAATTCTGATGACCATCTCCATAAGCTTAGTTATTTCTATCCAGACTTTTCTGGCATGGTAGTGATACATTTAATACACATTAACACATACATATGACATATGTATACATATATACTTATTCGTGCCCAAGCTATAGACTAATATAAATGAGGCAACCTCATTAAATTACATTTACTATACTAAAAATAAAATGGTCAATTATCATGATATCAATGTACTATTGAATATTGAGGGAGGAGTTTGCACTTAGCAGAGTAGCCAAAGGCTATGATAAAAAGCTATAAAAAGCCATGACTACCCCATGAGTAGCTTATGGTCAACTCCATAGAATAAAGATAATAATAATTTCCATCATAGATATTTACAGGAGTCAACGTCTCTAGTAGATATAACGGAAAGCAATAAAAAAAAAAATTACTTCTCAAATCGGCTCATAATTGCACAAAGATCATCTTGTTATTTAATTTTTTCTATTGGGTAAATTTACTGATAATTCTCTTTAATATATATGAAAACATGTCACAGAAGTCCATTATACATATCAGTAGGTATGGACATTATTATCTTGATTATATTTTCATTTTTAATAGGTCATACCAAAAACCTTACAGCCAAACCATAGACAAATATGACGAAAATTATACAGAATTATAGATGATTTTGAACACAACACATGATGGTAAATTATTATTTTAATTAATTTAAAATAAAAATTATCTAGTGCTTATGTAAATTTTATTTCTATTTAAAATAGATAAAGCTGCAGGCAATAAAACAGTAGAATCAAATTAATAATTATGAGGCTACTGATGATACTATTATGAACATTGACAAAAAGTTAACTGTTGATGTATATAACAGAGTATTTGATACAATATTATACAAAGTATGGAAAACCGATATACAAATAATAAAGAAATACTTATTAATCTAATATTATTATCACTTTTCATTTTGATTCATTTGTGAATGGACTACCTAAGAATGCTTTTGTTAAATTAATTGCAAAATTAAAACCATATTTTGACGAAGACAATGAAAATTAAATAAAAAATAAACTATCTGAAGAAAGTTTTTCAAAATCTTGGAAACACTTAAAGAAACCTGTAGATGATAAATATACTGCAGAACTGTACTTAAATAACAGTGTTTGGAAAGAACGTCATTCATGAACTCACATTCACAAGTTCATACTTAGTGAACAATAAGTAAACATCACTCGTTTTTTTCAAATTGAACGACATTTATAATTTAATAAATTTGAACAATTTTTAAGAAGCTCAATTTATTTTCCATTTTATAAATATATGTTTAAAATATATTAATTAATTATATTATATAACAATATTTTCTTCTTATAATTCATATAATAAAAAAATTTAATGAATGTCCTAGAGAACGCATTCATTTTTTCAATAAACTTGAATGTGTTCATTAGAAAAAACAAACGTGAAAGAGTTAATTTTTTTTAGTGAGCGTCCGAACACTGTTAACAGTGACACAGAAAATAAAGGTTAGATAACAACCGACGTATCAAAACCATCTAAAAATTGTAACACTCATTACAATGCATTAATTAAATATAATCTTTACTCTAATGCTCATCCAACATTATCCATTGCTTATCAGTATTTACTAACTTTGCCGGTAACCCAAGTGGCCAGTGAAAGGTCACTTTCTACTTTAAAATATTAAGAAAACTGTTTGAGAAATCCAATGACAAATGAACACTTTGAGTCTTTCATGTTGATGGCGATTGATCTACAAATTCTCTATGGTTTAGATAATATGATTATAAATAAATTCGATGAAAAATCCACATTATTCTCTAAATTACTCTTAAGTTATTAATTATACTTATTACTTGATGACATTTGTATATGTATGTTTTTATATATTAATATTAAATGAAAATATTAAAACAAAAAATGTATTTGTTAATTTTATGAGTTATTTAATGGATCAAAGTAACATTTTTTTCAAGTTTATGTTTGTTTGTTAGCCCTTAAAACATTCAGACAATGAGCAAATGGGAAGTCAAAATATGTTTTCTAGACCCGAAATTAAGATCTCCTCTGCCCCAGCTAACGTTCCAAAACATTTTCAACTTTATAATAAAATTGTGTAAAAATATTTTATTACATAAATTGAATGCTATCTAATTTAGAACAAAACATTTAACTTGGAAACAAAATATTCAAGGATATTAAAGCATAAAATCTCAATAATCTCAAAATTACTCATAAATCATAATAGAATTTTTTTCTCCATACTGTAACAAAGGTGTCAGTAACATTTTTCATTAACGTCAAAGGTCATAAACAGTATGACTATTTTTTTAGTGAGGAATTTGGAAGTTATAAATTAAAATATTAAAGATTTTAAATTTTTAACCGTGTTCACATAACAAAATATATTATACACTACAGTTTAAAAAAATATGTACAAATAACATGGTGTAACCATACATTTAACACTGTAGAATTCTGATTGTACAGGTACACTATTATGCACAAAGAACATGATTTAAGAATTACTAGTTTCACAATAACAACATAATAACTAAAATGCAAGGAGCACAAATGCACAATAATGTATTAATTTGGATTGCTCATATTTATTTTATTACAGCTTATATGGGATGACGATTTCCGCTGTAGCATATCCAAAAAAAAACTACTGGTAAAAATTGAAATTTCCATAAACATTTTTGCAGGCATATTGTTCTAGTATATAGCTTCATAGGTAAATTAGAATATCATGTTTCATTCAACAATAACTAGCAATTGTAATATCATTTTAAGTCAGTATTTGAATTTTATTTAATGATTTTTTATCACCAAAATACAAATTAAAGACCAAACACAAATATACAATATCAATTTTAATACGGTATTTCAGTCTTGCTGTAACAATTTATTTTGTTTGTTTTAAAAAAACATCAGAACATAAAAATGATAATATACCAACTAAAAGTAAAAAATAATTTTTTTAATGCTTAACTAGCATATTTAATGACATGATTAACCCAGCCATAATAATGAATTATGATATATATGATAGAGGTAGTTTTAAAAAGTATAAAATAGTAAAATTAAACATTATATTAAATTAATTAGATTTCAACAAAATTCCAAATTGACATCAATAGAATAATGCAATTTTGTTAAAATCGACATTAATTAAATGATAACTTATGTACATTGATTAGTTAACAATAATGTTTAACAACAGTATTTTCCATATGTTTTGACGTTTGGAATATAAAATCATGATTTTTTAATGCTTAACTTTGCATATTTTAGGATAATATTATAAACCAAGCAATAATAATGAATAATGATATCCGATAGAGGTAGTTTTAAAAAGTACAAAATAAAATATTAAAAAACTAAAATTTTAACATCATATATTAATTAGATTTCAACAAAATCCCAAATTAACACCAATCGCATAATGCAATTTTGTTAAAATCAATATTAATTAAATGCTAATTATTTACATGGGGACTAAGTCACAAACAATTTTTAATAACAACATTATTTTAAATTTGTTAAAATGTTTGTAAAATCAAGTCATGATAATAATGAGGATAATAAGAATAATTTTAATTATAATGATAATAGTAATGATAATAATAATTGTAATAAAAATAATAATAATAATAATTATTGTAACTGTAATAATAAAATAATAATAGAAAAAATTATAATAGTCGACAGTAAAATGTGAAAATATTATTTCCTGTAAAAATATTGTAGTTACTGGGAATTACTTTTTGATTCATCCATTAGAGATTGCAATGGTCTAAAGGAAAAAGAATGATTACTATTTGAAGAATCACCACTGCTACTACATGTGGAATCTGTAACTAAAGTTGCGCTCATTGTTGTAGGAACAATACCGGTCACTTGCATTGGTTCAGGCCTAAAATTTATTGAAATAATATTTAATAAAGAGTTAGCAAAATTAATAATGATTAACATGTAAGCATAACAAGTATAAGGATAAATACAAACAATACCTACATATTTTTTTTTAGAGTATCATTTGGTATCACTTCTACAGCTAACCAAAATAATGTTATGTCGAATCTTAGAGATTCTATTAAATAATAAAGACAGTCTTCATTTGACATGCATCTCATTTTTGAATTATTATACTAAGTACTTAAGAGTACACTACATGGACATATGCTGTCTCCGTCTTACAAGTGTGTAACATAACAAACGCTCAACCGTTAATAAACATAGGTTTAGCTCCTTTAGTTTAAAAATTAGAGTGAATCGACCTATTATGAAACTTAGTGGTAAGAACATTATCTATAAGTGGATTTTTACGATAATTCAAATTTTAAGCAAATTTTTTGTACATAATAAAGTGTAAATTAGAAATAGTCATGATTCACTTAAAAACTGAATTATCAAAAAAATACATTCCAACACAGATAACGTTCTTACCATCAAGTTTCATAATAGGTCAATTCACTCAAATGTTTAAACCAACGACACCAAATATGATCTTCTTAGTGTAAATTCGGTACGTTTCGCTCTTGTTAAACGGAGTCAACCCGTGTAACATCCTCATAGTTTAATCAAAACAAAACCTCGAGACTTAAATTAAAAAAAAATATTCTTATCATTTAATTTGTCTGTGTTATGTATTTATTATTTAATAAATATAGATTAACTCAGTGTTAATAGTGTTCTCCTAATTAAAAAAATGAAAGAATAAAATTAATTGTGTACCAAACAGTTTAAATTATTTAGTTAAATTATATGAGACAAGTGCTAATTCAATAATTGAAACTTAAATTAAAATATAAATAAGCATTAGCTTTAAGATGAAATATTTTATCAGAGCACAATAATCAACATTTTAATAATATGCGTACTGTACAGAACTTATTCGTTAACGCACTGTATCTTTATATGCACCTATATAAAAAGATACAACAAAATATAAAATTGTTTTAAATTTAAATTGACTAATGTTTAATTATTGTCAGTTGCACTAATTGAACGACAATGTAGTTTCATCAAAATGCATTTAATATTCTGATGCAAAATTATTTTGTTAATAAATAAATGGAATAAAAATGATATAACAAACCTATTATTGGTAATCAGCAATCCCCATTTCTTTGAAATTGGTTCATAGTCATCCATGTCACATTTCCTTTTAACAGGTCCTAAAGTGCTAGGACGCATTGAAATTGGACTCAAGCTTCGTCTAAAACATAAACTATGTAAACAATTATCAAATCTAAAATCTGTTAGCATATTAATATATTATACATAAAACAAATTGTGAGTATTAAGTATTTATAAATTCAGGCAATTACAGCAAGAGACACATTTATTTAAACTTTATTGTGCATTTTGTAGCACAATTAAACATCTTGACAATTCCTTACACGTTCATTAAGAACCGTTAAGGTTCAAGATAGATCTATCCATTTAATATTTTGGATGTAAATAAAAATATAAACAATTATAAGAATAATGTTATTAAAATTGTTAATGCAAATGAAAATGATATAACATAATTGTTAGTTCATTGAAAGTGGTTCAAACTTGAACAATGACTATTGCATTATAACGTTAACCTTTAAATAAAATATTTAAAAAATAATTACCCAGATGTAAAGGTTTTACGAGTTGGACTTGGCGATAAATTAGGTTTGAAAAGCGATGGTGATACGCAATGTCTCAATGATCTGGTTGGCGAAGGTGATGATGGAGCAGAAGTCATTGAAAAATTTAAATGCAGTGGATCATATATATTAGGTCTAACATGCATTCCACCTGGTTGTTTACCAAACTGTCCTTCATCTGGCTATAAAATTAAAAATATCATACACTTAATATAAATATCAGTTTTCTAATTAGGTATAGGTACAAGTTTTTGTATTAAAAAATTTAAATCCTGGCCAAAATGTTTAAAGATATTTATACCTCAAGTATCAATATACAAACACAATGTAATATCATTTTAATAGGTATTAATTGGTTATTGAACATTTTCATTAGTATTTATGTTTTAACTGACCACAACTAAAAGATAAATTTTAATCGAAGAACCATATTGACTAGTGAACACAAATCATAATACAGAACTATTAAATCATATAATAAGTATGTAGGAATAAATTATTAGACTACCTTTGTCGGTGAATCCATCATGATAGATAAATCTTCCCATGATTGAGATATTTGCATTGCAGAGTGTATTTCTCTTTCATGGGCCACTTCTCTATTAATCAAATCAACTGTTTCTTCCTGTCGCAGTTGATTAACTCTATGAACTAATTTTGGCGAAGTCTGAAATAAAGTTATTTATTTTAATATTTCAATACTTTTTAATAATTGAAGTTGTATATGTTAATATATTTCCAATAAATAGATATATTTTCTATCAGTACTAAATAATTTTGTTGTATGTATATTGTGTAAACATAAAAAGGGGATTTGATAACAAAATGTTTTCATTTTCATTCCATAAAACTAGACCCGTAAATGTAATACATTTATAATTTAATAAAAACCATACTAAAATCAAAAATGGGTAACTTAATATACACATATCATTTTTCAGATCATTTGAAAATTATATCAATTATTATTACATCAATATCATTAAATCAAGCTTACAACTAATGTTCTTTGCTAGCAAAAATTAATTTTGTAAATGTTTGAATTCAAATTCCAAAGATTGCCTCATAAACTACAGACAAAGATAAGTGCATATTATGTTGACAGAAGAACCATTAGTGACTTACATTTGGCATTACATTATGAGGACTTCCACTTGTGCTAAATCTACGAAAGCGTGGTTGTACTTGTACATTTCGTAAAAATATGTTACACGTATTTTCTCTGAAACAAAATAGAATCCAATTTAGTATAACGTTACATGATCATCATTCAGCACACTATTTATTGCTTGATTTTAAAAAATTTCTAATGGATACCTATTTATCGAAATGGTTTACATAGTTATTCAAAAGTTATTTAATACACCTGGCATAGGTAGCTGGACTAGAATAATAGTTATGTTCCAACACCAAACCAGGATTAAAATGTAAAAGGTCTTACTCAGTAATTGATGCTAGGTACTGAAAATATCTATGTAAACAATTCATTAAGTTAGTTAGGTACATACTGTAAGAACGGCATATAATAAAAGAGAAACGGTTATAATAGTAGACACCGGAGACTGTTAGAGTTACCGTCTGGATAATATAATAGTACCTACCTAGACAGAGTAGTGCATGGTAGTGACCCGACTATGGAAGCATTAATATCGTTGATCATCGGCGCACTGTTGGACCTTTTAAGATTTGACGGGCAGTCAACATCCATCTTGACGATAGGTCCGTCCTTGACTGACATCTCAATTTTCTAGCGAATCGGTAATAAACGCAGCCGACGTTTCGCACTAGACGATTACAACTAGACACGGTGCTCTAGCACATGGTCGTACCGCCGCAACAGTTGAGTGTGAAGTGCCAGCGAACACAGTGCCTTACGATTTATATGGTCAGATCGTCCGTGTCCGTGTCCGTGTCCGTGTCCGAGTCGTCGTCGGAGTCACCGTGTACCTCTTCGTCACCGAATTCGTCCACGGGGTTCACGGCAAACTGGATGATCGGCTCTCGCAATCGTTCGGCGGCCCGGGCTTCCGTCGTGACGGCAACAGTTAAATGATACCTGAACCGATCGGTTGCCAAAAAGAAGAGGAACGCTCCGACGGTGATGACACCGACACCGACGACGACGCGAGAGTCAAACGCGCTGGTCGACGGCGGCCGGTAGAACCGGAGTGACAAAAACTGGACGAGAAAGAGTGTCATATATTATATGTATTATTACGATTTTTCTAATGATAATAATGACATAATTAATAACAATATACGATGGGCACGTAAACGCGAGTGTGTGCGTTATTATAGAATATTGTTATGCGGGCACGCACGCACGCGGACAATTACGTACGGTCGCACGGAGACGCACATACACAGACACACACACGAGTGCGCGGACGGGCGGGCTCACGCTAAAACGAATTGTCCGGACTCCGGAGCGAGGAGAAATCGAACAAAACTTCGAGACGACGAGAAAGAAAAATACGAAACGTGCGCGCTCACTCGCGTGCGGTGGGGGGGAGGGGTGTTTGTTGACCGGCGGCGTGCAGGTTGCGGGCGGGCGGGCGGGTTGTCTGCTATCGGAAGAAAACGGTAACGGCGACGGACGAACGGAGCGAACGTGAATAATAATAATAATAATAATAATAATAATAATTGAATAATTAGCGAAAAGGAATAACAAATTAAACGGAATGAAGAGAGAGAGAGAGAGAGAGAGAGATAGCCAACAAGCGATTCTTATTAGAATTTATGTTATGCTATCTACGCGGTGCACCGACTACATCACATTTCGAATGGGGAAAAATAAAACATGTGTTGCGGTCGGTTCAAAATACGACTCGGTGCGATTGAGCAATATAGGCAGTGCGCACGCGCACAATTGTCTCTCCCGTCGTTATGCTACGGCTATGCCTGTTTTTCACACCACGCACAGCTGCTGCTGCTGCTGCTGCTGCCGCTAAAGACGCGATGTCGCGCGGCCGTGCGCGTGCGTGTAAGTGACCGAACCCGGCTTTATCACTGGCACGTTCCGACGTTCATGCTGTACGGCAACACGCCGGGCGGCTTGTCAAAAATTTCTGCCCGAGACCCGAATTTCTACCTACACGCATGGGTGCCACAACAATTTTGGATTAAATCCCCTTGTACTTTTCTCCAAATTTTTATTTTACAAAATGTTTGGATACCAAACTATTCCACTAGGCCAGAGAACCGTCTCTGTTCTCGTATACAATTTATGGTTTACCATTACATATTTAAATTGCTTGCATAATTAGTACATACATTTGCTGTCAACACTCCATAGAAATTATATCGTAGCATTGAGTATGCCATATTATACTCAATGATGATATTTGCACACAAACCGCTGTTAGCGACTCAATCGATTTTTTTTCTATTTTTCATAAAAATATAACAACATTTCAATTTTTTACTTCGGTATTTACAGTTTAAAATGATTAAGATAGGTATCTATTTCCTATAAGCGTTGACTGTACTGGAGATAAATAGTTAAACAATTTATCAAATTTAAAAAAAAAGTTCTTACACACAATCTAATTGTATTTTAAAAAATAAGATAATTATATACACAGTAACGTAGAGAGAGATAACAAAACAAAACTAGAAGTAACAATTATAACAAATTATTTTTACCGTATTTACCTACATAAATTAATAATAATCATACACAATACATTAATATTTAATACCATCGAGTAGGTATATTTGTAAGTATTATGTACTCATTACCTACCCAATATATGATGGGGGACAGCCGGTTCAGTCAAATTTAATATAGTATTTAACCTCGTACCTATAAATATTATAGTAATAAATACTAAATAGAACCTAAACCTACAGGAAAAAAAATCTCAATATTTTTTAATAGTTTTTTTGTGCTGTTTTGCCTTGTGGCCAATAAGAAAAAAAGTTATTAATAAGCTTGTTTGTACACTATATCTACAATCTATACGTGATGCAATGGATGTATTATGTCACCGTGATTGAAGATAATAAATTACCATGTATTTAAAACTTTAAACTGAACTAATGGAAAATAACTAATTATATAATAAAATAATTATTGTCATTCATTTCGGAAATTAAAATCCGTCAATAATATTCATTGCTCCAGTATCAGGTGACTAATAAACACGTTGCTTTCTAACGACTTGAAACCATGTACATTTTTTCTTCAAAACATTTATACTTTTTGAAATAATAAGCATAATGAAAAGATTAAAACATCACCCGTTATTAGCGAATATCAATCATAATATTATAAGTATAACTATTTGCACTGTACGCCTGTACGATTTAAAACATCAAGCAAAACATACAGCGTTTAACATTTAACAGCTACAGAGAATAGTGTTATCAAAATCAAATATATGAAAAAAAATGAAAATTAATATTTGAAGGATAAATTAATACAAGTGCGCAACCAAAAATAAATTATAATACAAGGCAAAAAAATATGCAAACGACAACATTTACGTTCATTTAAAAAACAATAATGTATAAATGTATAATCAATGGTATATAATGTATAAGATATATAATATGAAAAATTAACGTATATTGATATGTAGAATAGCATATATTATATATAGGTATTTTCAAAACTATTAATTTCTTTTACCTAGGTAGGTTCAATTTTTTATTTCACATGAATGAAACGTCGAAACCTAATATATAATTAAGAAACCTTTTTTTCATTTTAATAAGTAGAGGTGGAATATACATCTGCCATCTGGAATTATAAAGAGTAGTCAATACTATATTACAGTGTAAACTGTAAAGGTCCCCACACACTGCAGCGTTAGCGGTGGCACCTCCAAGGCTCCAAGACAATAGAATTTTGTACTTAGTTAATGATTTTAAAATAATTTCAACATCGATAATATTATCACTTTCAATATTAAGGATTGATAATTTAGAAAAGCATTCCTGTGTCATATTATACTCATATTAGATCTTAAATAATTATTTTTGATTCTTCTCATCGCCGAAAATGGCCGTTTACATGTATCAGAACTGACAGGAAGAATAATGGCTAATTGGATAATTTTAAAAAGATTTATTACCTTATCTGTTGATTTCATAGATAAATAATTTGGAACTTAAAAATAAATCCTTAAATCATTTGAAGTTTTTTAAAATAGTCTTCTTATATTTTCAAATTATTGGAAAAGATTGTAAACAAAGTCTATACGGAGTAAAACACAAATGTATAATTTCGATTGGAATGCATAAAAAAATAGAACTATAATTACTTAACAAAATAAAAAAGAGACAAGTACCTACCACATTATACTGATTTATAAGTACCTAATGAAAACATTTCAAAGTTCAATTTTAATAAGTTATTTACACAAGTAGCAATTTTAAAGCACTCGTCAGAAAATCGTTTTTTCTCTTTTCTATTAATAATAGTATCTGATACTGGATAAAAAGCATTTATCTTCCAATAATCATTTTGTTCTAATGTAGTTGTACTTATTATATTATCATTTATCAGTTTGCTGATTATTTTCAGCAGAAGTTGATGACATAACCACATAGTTTTTGAGATTATTCTACTGTCTTTTACTGCTATCCAAATAAAATATTATTTGAAAAAAGAAATGTATGCCACATACCACAAAAACAATCACGATAAGAATGTGAGATAAAGTCTTGGATAAATAACGATTATTTGTTTTTCCGTTGTACAATTTGCAATGTACTGTGTATAGCTGACAAATTGGCACACGTGTAATGTGAATTAATATTTAATACAGACGTTTTATATTATATTAAAGTACAAACGTATTAAACACGTTGATGAAACGTAGTTTTACATCACATTATTATGATGCCATCCATATTATATTTTGGTTTTTAAATACCTGCTTATTTGTTAACATATTGATCTAAAAAAAGTAATGACATTTAAAAAAATCCAAATCAATGCCTTTCTCGGTATAGCCAATTAGAATTAGATATCTTGGAAATCATTTCAGTCGGAAAATTTCTCGGAATACCGTTATCCACAGCCATTTGAGGTTATTTTAAAAAGTATAGAAAAATAGTTTAAGTATGATCAACCGATTTACCGTTCGTCTAAATACAGTCATTGTTGCAGCACCGCCATGATTCGCCCATAAAATATTATCTAATTTTTTTAGGTACCTGTAAATTGTAATGGAAGTTCTAGCAGCTAACTGATTTTCGTTTAACCCCTTCTCAGCCAAAATAGATTGACATCATACTTGTTGAATAAGTAATAAGCAATTGCTTATAATTAATCAAAATATTTTTATGTCATTGTGTACAGTAAAATTTATAATGTACGTACAATTGTTAAGTCCCCAGTCTCCACTAGCCCTCTCAAACATGAAATAATGTTTTTAAATTACAGCGAAATAATTATTGAAAAAAACAGTTTGCATTGTATTAGGAATTTTCAACGTTTCTGCTAAATTTGGATTTAAAGATGAATCATTTTATATACCTCTTACGATAAAACAATTCAGAGCGGAGACTGTCTATCAGTCATATATAGGTACTCATATTGATCAGATATATAATAACTACTGTGAAATAATAGATTAAAAAAATCAACTATTTGTTTCTTATTAAATTCATATACATTATTATTGACATAGTAATACACATTTATTATATTTACAGTTGGTTTGTTTTTATAGTATACACATATTGACATTGGAATCTCAGATATAATATAATATATACCTATGTGGCTATATGTGTTATGTTACACACATTTTATGATAGGATTATTTTTTCGGGAGCTTTATTTATTAGGGGATTCATATGTATAAAAGTTTAACAAGCTTATCCTGTATTTACGTTTTGAAATATTTGAGCACCCCTAGGTTCAACTCATTTTTGCCAATACCGACGCACGTACCGAAATGGTGTAAATATAGGCTTGTCGTTCATAAAACAGATAGCTTTAAATTAGTTTAAAATATATTTTTAAATGCCATTGTGTGAGTATTAGTATATATATATAATAGAAATAATAATAGATATACCTACGTCATCGTCATGGTCAAAAGTTTCTAAACTGTGATTAATAGTTTTTTTAATTCCCTATATGGTTAACTGTGATGTTACTAAATTAATTACTGAAAAAATCATTATTTTTTGTTTAAATATCTGTTTTTTGTTCTACGAATTTTGTAAATATTTTAACTTCAGACTCTCATAAGAAATTATTGTGGATTTACGCTTAATTTTTTTTTAATTTCCATCAACAACAACTTATAAAGAACCTTATATTAAACTATCAAGTTTTTAACAAAATAAAATTTTTTTTGACGTCATTAATTTAAAAAAAACTAATAATAATCTAAAATTTAATATGCCTACAAATTGCTCAACATGAGTCAAAATATTTTGAAATTCTTATAGTGTATAGAAAATTAAACTATAATTGATATTCAATGATGATTTCATGTATCTAATGTAATTTTTTTAATGTTACACCAAAAACCAAAATTGATTTTGTCAAAAACCTATTTTACGTAAAAATTCTATTTTTTCCTTTTTTTTTTGTTTTTCCCGCTGCTTTTTAAAACTACATGCAGGGAGTTTTAAATTCTTACCTCTCGATCGCAACAACTAGATTTTCCTGCACCGGAAAAGATACTGAAGTTGGACTTATCATGTACATAGAAATATAGAATACAGACACATATAAAAATAATACAAATCAATATTCAATTTATATCATTGTAAAATCAATATATTCATCGTTCCTTTCAGAATCTAAAATTATGGCATGAAAAAAGGTAAGTTCATAATTTTAAGTTTTATTCGATTTTGTGGTAATAAGTAATAACTGTCTATATGTTGGTAAAAAAAGTAATTAGAATATATAATATCTATATCTATATATGTGTTCACTATAAAAGTGTAAGTTATCCCAAATAATAATGAATTTAACGTTTTTCATTCTATAAATTCTAACAACTTTGAGTACACGGGTACGTGGTTGTTGAACTGGACCCTATTCATATACGTAATACAGAGGTTAGTTGTATGATCGAATATCGACATAATATTATAAGACGATATTATAATATATTAGAGTGGTGAAACTCCATTACAGCCGGACAAAGCAAACCAAAAGATTTAAATTTGAAAGTCAAAATTCACCCATTATGCGAATAATAAAGCTAATAACAGTAACACCTTCTTAATATTATAATATATTATAGGCATCTGGCATAACTGCACAAGGCACCACCACAATTATTATTTTCATGAGTTTTTTCGTTTTAATCTTTAACACGTGTGTTCCTACTTCCTTATCTCCGAGGGAATATAATATGCTTATTTTAACAACGCCGACTCTCGATGTTTAAACAAGCAACTACAGTGAAACCCATTATGGAAATATTATTAATTTTACACTCCGTCCTGAAACGTTAAATAAAAACATTAAATCAGCCGCCCAGCCAGTGTTATAAAGCAGACCATTCTTCAATAAATTGTTGTTTGTATATTATACAAAATACATACTATATTTAGTATTTGAATAAGTAATAATAATGAGTATAGAATCATTTTCAACAATTGTACGCATTTATGTAATTGGGTCCACTGTCCACAGAATAAATAATATCTAAAAATTAGTAATCTGTGTTATGTACGATTATTAAAATCAAGTATTTTTACATAAGCATATTGTTATCAAAACAATTTGGCTTGGACACATTCCGATTTATCTATTTTGAAACCAATTAAGTTCAAATTATTGACATAACCGTATATGTTATAAATAATTCCTTTGTCCAAATATAATTGTGAAACGACTAATGACTTTGATGAGTAATAATCTCACAGAGCTAGTTTTAATATTTTTTTTCTTTCAAGATAATTTCATGTAATGTATTTCCCGTTAATTTGAATTAATTATATGTATCAAATTATAATTATCTTTATTGGTATATAATATCTGTCAGTGAAAACGAATTTAACTACCGATTCAGTTTTAATTTAGGTTAGACCGATACGTCGCAACTCGTTAAACTATTATATCATAAATTACCATATCATATTGTCAATAATATAACATTTTGTTTTTGATTCATTGTTTATTGGTTAGTTAGGCGTAGCTACGCCTATAATATAAATACCAGCATAATATTACCCATAACGTTAATAACTTACTCGTGTAGACGTGTAGTGTAAATATAAATTCAACTATAACAGAACGATGATCGTTTTAATGAAACGAGTAGGTAGGTAACGACAAATTGTATAGTAAGTTTCCTATTTGATTTATTCCTGCGAACATGCGATGTCTATGATTTATTCATCAGGGTGTATATTATAAATAAAACAATATTTTGTCTATTTCTTAAATAAGGTTTGTAATAAGGTGAATAAGTTAGGTAGGTAGGTACCTCGTAGTCGTACCTATTATACAGTTGGGTACTTATACAATATACATATTAATATATTATACCTAAACGTACCTCCACCATATTATACGCGATGCACTTATGTAATAACTAGAATTATATTACTTGCATACTAAACTAGTTTAAAATTTAAATTTACATTATTTTCAGCTAGACGTAACAAACCGTGAGTGAGAGGGCAAAACACAAAAACACTAAAAATGGGTCAGATCGGGCGATGTACCTTCCTATTTATAAACGATTTGTACGAGTTAGGCCATGTTGGAGAGAACTATAATTTCAAACCACTGAGCAACTATGTCCACCACAATATACAATGGAAATTAAATACTACTAGTGGTTTTGACATAAATCATTACGGAAACCAGAGATCCGCTGAACGGCTGAACCAAAGCGTCGTATCGCGCTGGTCACAAGTTGCAACTGCCAACTGGTGCAACTTCTTCATTTGGCTTTAAAACAAAATTATAATAACACATTGTCACGTTTAGTGTTCACATCAACTATATTGTACAAATTGTATACTGTAAATTATGTAGGTACACGATCTATAATACATAACGTCCACGTTTTCCAATGATTGAAAATTAAATATATCCAATGGTGATCGCATGAAAAACTAAAAAAGTACTCAAAGGAATATCCACTCTCTTCAAAGGTTCACAAATTAGTATATAAGCATTTCCTAAATATGACAAATTGTGGAATCTTAATGAGCTATTTAGAAACATTTGAAATGTTCCACTTTTTTTGTTTTTTTTTTTTATTGTTCTTAATTAACATCGGCGAAAAAGGCCATTAGTTAAAATTATTCACAATTACATTTTTTAAAATTAAAATTAAAATTGTACTGTACAGATTTGTTTTGCTTAAGAATTTTTTTTTATTTGACTTATGAATGGTACAGTTTTAAATTAGTAAAAAAGCAGGAATATATTCTACAAGGTTTTAAGTTTCTCAAAAGTTTTCCTTTCAAGAATTTAATAAAAGATACATTTATTTTTTATGACGTTTTGAATTTAATACTTTGACGAAAGGTCAAATTGATTTAAAGGGGATTTAAAGTTTAAAGTTTAACACAGTGTTCATTACTACGATCTACTCAAAAATTCAATTAAGAGGTAAATAAACAATACTTGACACCTAATACCTAAGCTATACAGCAAGGCTACTTCGTCGGTTTTTTTATGGTTTTTGGACATGTATATATAGGTAATAATCTAACAATATAACTTGATATCAGTAAATAGGATATGCATGATGCCATGATATGTAATAAACAATAAAATAGATTGGACAAAAAATAATGAAAATTGATTCACCTCAAACATAAGCAAAATAAACAAAAACCCGAAGTGTTCTTTTTATTTGAATCCTACTGTAGTATTAGCTTATCGATCAATCTGCAGTTCATATAACAGGATGTAAATACATTGAAATCCTGCTCCTATATAAACATACAGTGACAATATGTTTAAGATCCCTGTATACTTATATAGTTACACATATATATTATACCTATTGGCTATTGAATATAGATGAAATGAACTGTTTACCGTTTACATATTATATCGGTTTTGTGATGTGCACGGTTCGAAAGGATTTCGGATTTGTAGGATTTTTTTTTACAACTCGTTAGAGCAAATACACCAAAATGGATGTATATTGTATATCGTTGACAATATAATATAATATAATATTATAGTAGCCAGTAGGTATCTATTTGTATGTATACAGTGCTTCATAAACAAAAACTTAAAGCTTAATATTGATACATACCCATCTACTTAATAATATGCCATTTACCGAAATGGGTAATGGATATACTGTATGTTTGTATACACATTATATACAAAGGTATATCCACCAAGAATATTTTTTAATGTAGGTTCTTAAAATAGATAAGGTTGTTAGTAAATACTTGAACGAAAAGATTTTCACTATTCAGACATTGAGTGGTTGTTTAAATACAAAATATATAATTATATAAATAGTAAATACTGTTAATTACTAAGTTTGCTATGATTGGTCTTCAAAATTACATTCACATGGGTATACCCTATATAGCCATATAGGTTGTAGCCTATAGGTACTATATGTATAAGAGAAGGTTTTTTTAAAATGTAGTCAATATAAAATCAACAAATTTTCAGTCCTTAAATAATAGTTATTTATTAAAGTTTATTAGTTATTTTAGTATTTTGTATTTTATAGTATAAGTGTATACTCTATAACACTATAATGACATAAAATAAGTTGGTATGTAAACATTTTTTTGTATGTATTTTCAATATAATATTTTTTACTAAAAAAAAGTACTTATATTTTAAGTGGTAGGTTTTCATATTATACGTATCATTAGATTATTAATTCAATTATAAATTTAACTTAATAGTTACCTAATGACTCAAATTTTTTTTGATGTTACAGAAAAACATTTTTCACTTTGTATTATATAATATTTTATAACACTGCAATTATTGTTGTATCATATTTAATATTTTATTGACCATACAACTTTATTATTTATTTATCAACACGCAGATTATCGCATCATAACATAATTACAATTAATAACTGCAGCTATCTTTTTTTGTTTAATAATAATTCTAATAATTTTGTTATCACTATATTATATTACAAGGAAATTAGCTATCAAATAATTAGACATACGACTATCGTGGAATTTTCATACGACGATGCTTCATATAAAACATAATAGTAATTATAAAATATAAATAATAATAGTATATTATACCATACTGTCCATACTGTATTATTATATATTATTATTATGTTCCAAGCGCGCTATTATCGTTAAAATGTCTGTATACAGTTTGTACATTGTTACATGTTATATATTATCATAAACTACACGCAATATAGTTTATAAACACAATAATATTGCATTATGCCATTATTGCCTCTGAATTATTGTTTTAGTAAATATTTATTATATTTATATTTATATACGATTTACAACCGTGTGTGAAAACTTTAGTCTTTATTCTCTGTATTAAAATCTACGATGTCGTATAATCAAATAGTATAATATTATTTTCGCTTTTTGGTCTAAATTAAAAATATGTTTAATCATTTTTGGTTGTGTTACACACAATATTATGTTATCTATATATTTTAACATCAAGCATGTTGGTAAATTGTAATTTTTATGTGCATAAATGTATGAGTGTCATTGATATCAAACATATTATTATAGGCACGGTATTCTTATCCTAATTTAACATAAATACACTTTTAGGCTAACACAAGAGAGGAAGAAACGATGGTTCTCACTCTCACAAAAGCCTCAGAGCTAAAAAAGGGAAGGCTAAAGGCAAAAAATCTACGGTTAAATAAAAGAATCGCAGAAAAAAGAGTATGTGAAAATGTTTAAGATTTTATTTTGAAATTTGAAATTGGTATTACTCCATCATTTTTGTTTTTTCATTGGGTCGCCTTTTGCATGTTGCCAAATATGTTGTGACTTTCCAAAACAGACTAAGTAAAAAATCAAATAATTATAGAGCAATACAAATTTCAGTATTCAAAATAAAATCTTAAAAATGTTCACGTGGTCACTTTTTGCGGGATCACGACGAGATATTACGACATTGAGATTGTTCATTTGTGCTGCCTTCTAGATTTTCAGTGCCACCTCCATACGTTTAAAATCAATGCTGAGTAGGTATCTTATATCTATATAAAATAATTCGTACAGTGGCAATACCTACTATTATTGACATTTTTTTAACAATAAATATTTTATTGGAATTTATGAGAAATGATAGCTGCTCGACTCCTACCTTTTCGAGTCTCGGAGGTATATTACCATTTGAAAAAATTTTACAATATTTTTATAAATTAGTCGAAACTTACCTACCTATTTATTTAAAATGTATTTGGGAGAAACATGACTTAATGTAGATTATATATTAATAGGTACCTACATTGTTTGTTTTTTTAAATTATTACAAAATATTTATACATGCGCGTGTATGGTAGGTATGTATAAAATGATTCAAATAATATGCATAACAAATTATTACAATTAATTAAAAAAATAGTATCAACAACTTAATATTATACGACCAAGGTGTCTGGCAAAATGTAATAATTTATACAGCAAGACGTACCTATAAATTATACAAAAATGCCGAGATAATAATCTTGATTATGGTCTATAAATAAACTATAATATTTTTTGTGTCCGAAGGTAAGTGTATGATTATAATTGTTTTATTTTTCGTCACCCATTACCCTATTACCTCACAAATATGTAAAATACGCGCAGGACAAAAACGGGCATTTTCCCTAAGATTTCCCAAGGGAAAATGGGCTAAAGATACGAAAAACGGGACTGTCCAGCTCTAAACGATACGCATATGGTCATCCTATAAAATATATACATCTCAATGTATATCTCTATTTTAATATTTACGCAATTACACAGCATATAGATGCTATTTGTAATTATTTTGATGTAAGACACATTTAGAATTTTTTATTTGAATTGTGTGTTTTGATTTTATAGAATTTTGAATTTAATTCTATGTAATGTTTTTATGTTCCAATTTATATTGGTTTTAATAAATTGTTGTGGTATCCTATTATTTTTTTGTGTGGAATCAGACTATACATTTTAATAAATCTGTGCGGTTTTGGATTATGTTTATGCGGTGATGGAAAACGCCGGTTTTATATGCTGTGCCAATATTGCCAATTATTGCTCGTTTTAAGTGCCTATTTATAAGTTCAAATATTGAGAAAGTAAGATCAGAATAATATACCTACTTCTCCTAGACCCACCCGTCCTCTCTTCTTTATAACTACAATTTGGTAAGGAATAAGATTCGTATACCTATATGAAACTAAATGTTAATAATATGTTATGATTTGACATTTAATAAATGTTAATATGACTATAGTATTATGTAGTTTTTGAGCTATAATTAGAAGTAGTTATAAGCTAAAAAAAAATGATTATAGCCTATATGTAATGCTTTAAGATTGGTAATACAAGTGACAAGTGTACTATATTGCCTTTATTAATAAAATGCTAATTGTATTATAGCATAGTGTGTATAATATACATTATGTTTAAGTAGTTTGAGGTAAAAAAAAATCCGGACAGTTTCCTACATCGTGATTCGTGGGTGCTAGGTACTAATTTCGTTTCACTCATTCCAGTAATCCAGTGTATAGTGTATATACTATATATTGTTTAGTGTTTACTGTTTAGGGTACAGACGGTACAGTACTGTTTGGCATACTTCTGTATGGGTATTAGATAAATTAAAAAGGAAAATTTAGATGAAAATAGAGTAATTGGATAGTTAGTGTGTTTTATAAATAAAAGTGTATAAATTATAAAAAGAAATAGAACATGTTTTTATAAATTTATAACAAAAATATGTTCTATTTTTACGCATGCAATGCAGATTAGTTGCATAGTGAGTAATTACTGATAACTGATAAGATATAGTGTATCTAATTATAAGTAAATTGGCTAAAATTGTGTTTAAATTATATAACATTTAATAATTCTATTAAATGATATTCAAATTAAACACCATATAGTTATTTGTACTCAATTAGGTATTTATTAATAACGAATAATTATTAAAGCTGAATATCAAATGTATCTATTAGCTGATTAGACGACGCATATTGTGCAATGAATAGGTATATTTTTAAATAGATGATTCGGTGATTTACTAACACTTACTAATTGCTCATAGTGCTGAATTTAAGCAATTTATTATTCATAGTCAATTTTTACACATCAAGGACCATTATATCGCTATCCTTTTAAAGTACAAATCAATAAATAAAAATAAGTTTAGAAAATAGTTGAGTTCTCAATTTGGTCAATCTATATTCTATACCTATGCATTACCTATCGCAATAAAAAAAAAACCAGGTAATTTGTGCCGTAGTAATGTTCATGAAAGGTTTCGACTTTCAATTGAACATCGTCATTGAGTAAATTATTGTGATGAATGGCTTAAATTATATATATATTTATGTGCCTTTTGAAAACATCGAAAATACATAGTCATAATATTTTTTATAAGCGTTTTAAGTTGACGAAAGTTGTCAAAACCGCAATATTTTACAAATTATTTTGTTGTTAGAAGTGCATAAGATTTTTTTTTCTACATCTAAGATTTGAAAATATGATGCAAGATTTTTCATAAGTTTTCTACCTTGAATAAAAAAAAAGTTAACTATAAAAAGTAAAATTACTTTTTTATGAGGGTTTGATTTAGCGAGGAACTCACTTTGAAGTTCTTAAAGTTCAAAATTTTTACAAAGTATACATTTATTGGTAAGTTTTTTTTATAAGCATTTAAAATTAAAATGTTGAAAAAATTCATAAAAATCTCATACATTTTCCAATTGTTTATATATTTTATCTTGTTAAATTTTAAGCAAGGTTTCTCATAAGTAATTAATACTGTTACCAAAAATATCTAAAAAATATATTAACACAGTATTTTTTAATATACATATACCTATATTATGTTTAAATTTTGTTGAAATTAGATATTTTTGATTTGGGCCGACAGACCACTTTTACTCGTTTTTCGTATACAATGATTTCATTTCATATATTGGAATTCAAATTTTGAGATTTTATACTTCATCGGCTTCTGCAGTGACCCTGATCCACACAATATCTACAGGTGGCAGTACAGCAATGTGGTACCTACCTGCTTGTTAAAATCATATTTTTTCTTTCTATTTGATATGTAATTTTCACTTAAATTATAAATAAGGACTGGGATGCTCTAAAAAATCTCAAAAATGATCTGAAAAACGCTTTATAGAAATTTCCTTAAATTTATTTATAACAGCTTAAAAATTGAAAAAAAATATATTACAAGTGTAGTTTTATTTTTTGATAGTATTTCACATATAAAGTACTAGCAATAGCTTAAGTTTTTTAATATAAATTAAAAAAAATGTTCTATACGTAGTTTAATATAGACAAAATTACTTTCATAAACTATCTCTTGATAAATGTTGTGAGGTAAATTGTTTTTGCAGCAGTAATTTCCATGTTGAATATCGCTGCAACACGATTGCGCAATTTTTCCTTTTTTCACCCGGTTAATTACACCACGATTGCGCAAAAAATTTGGAACACGATTGCGCCCCGATCCCTTTTTACCTGTTAAAATCACAACACCATTGCGCACCAAATGATATGTGTATATGCTATATACTATGTATAATAATTTATATACAACATAAAATAATGTATACATTCAATACATTTTCATATACACGCACTTGAACCATATAACTAGTTATTAGGTCTATGACTTAAACTTATTACCTATTAATAAATTAATATCAACATTGAGTATATTGACTTTAATATAATTCATAATAATATATATTTTCATTTGAAAAAGTTCATTTTGTGAATTTATAATTTGAGTGCATGTAATATGCAAGTTATAAAAAGTATGTATTGTATGTATATTGTATGCATTATTTTATGTTGTATATAAATTATTATTTATAGTATACACACATATCATTTGGTGCGCAATGGTGTTGTGATTTTAACAGGTAAAAAGGGATCGGGGCGCAATCGTTTTCCAAATTTTTTGCGCAATCGTGGTGTAATTAGTCGGGTCAAAAAAGGAAAATTTGCGCAATCGTGTTGTAGCCGTTGAATATATTACAGAATGGCCGTAGCCATTTTCCTCCAAAAACGGGATACCGTTTTCCTCCACTGTCCATTTTCCTCAAAAAAAAAAAAAAATAATTTTTGACCATTTTCCTCCACTTTCCATTTTCCTCCAATAAATAAAACAATAAAAAGGGATTGATGATAACGCAACCAGATAATATGTAAAATATAAAATATAGTAAAAAGATAATGAAAATAATAAAAAAGTATGCACGTCGATAAAAATGCATGAATCTATTAATAAAATAATAAATTAGTTAATAATATACTATGTAAAATAAAAGATATTAAATATAGTAAAATCACTGCAGTAAATAATATTAGATTTTTTTTTAATTATAAGACATCTCGGCAACAAATGAATACCTGTTGGAAGAAAATAAAAATTAGATATAATATGAATAATTATTTCACTTTTTTAAATTAGGTACATACCTAGACATTTCTCCGTTTTGTAATTTAATAATAGCATCGTCAATTGCTCCACGACGCTTGTTTGCTCGGTAATCCTTTGATTTTTTTGGAACATGTATACTTCTTATTTTACAATAAATATTAGTTTGAGTTTGCTTAATGATATTAAGCCACATAAATATATTAGGCTTTTCTTTATAAAAGTTTTCTTTGAAATGAGAGTGGAAAGACTTGCATGCATTAGTGGTTCTTGATAACGAAGAAGACGATTCTGCCCAAATAACTGGTGGAAATATAGAATTTTCCGAAATATACGTATCGGTTAAATAATCAGCGTACTGACTCACTCTTCGATCGTTTGGTATAATACTCATAAAGTCTTCAATAAAACATTTGGAAACGTTTTGTGGTTTTAGAAATGTGAGTCCAAACGTGTTTCTTATCCAAGACCCAATTTCAGAATTTTTTTCTTTATAGTATTGAACTAAACCGAGATTTTGGATTTTCCGAAACCATGATTGTGTCAGGTGAAACCTACAGCCAACTATTTGTGTATCAGGCCATACTATAGAAACAGCATCATGAATAGCTTGCTCGAAATCAATAGTGATTGATTTTGGATTTATTGTCAATTTTAATTCAATACATTTAAGTATAATATGTTTAAATGTATTAACATATGTTTCAGTTGATTTATTAACTAGAAGACAAAACACAACTGGTATATAATGTCCGTTTTTAAAGCCATGTATTGTAAACATTTGGTTAAAATGTTTAGCACTGTATGTAAATGTACCATCGCAATAAATATTTTCAGATTCACATAAAAATTTCAAGTTTTGGTAACAAGAAAATATTAACACATTTTTATTATCATCATTAACAAGTAAAAATTGTTCTTCGGAAGTAGTTTTAATATCCATATTGTTGATTGCTAAATGTACCTCTTCAATATTTTTCGGCAGGTTCGGCAGCAAAGATTGACGGGCTGCATAAATATTTTTCCTGATTTTATGAATATCGGTTTCATCAAAATTTGAACAGTCGGCAGAACTTTGTCCTAATTCCTTAAGTATCACCTTTTTCGGTCGTGAGAATAAATCGTCAATTGCTTTTCGCTTACATGCATTATTTACTATTTGTCGATTTACTTTTTCAAGTTACAATCGACTGTTATAAACCGCGTGTGCTGTCAGACACTTGGACTAGCGTTTTTCCCTAGCCGATAAGAACGCGACTAGAATTTAATCAACAGATACGCGCAAAATGTGATCCTAGCCATACTCTATTTTTATAATAAAAACACTGACTAAAATATTGGAGGAAAATAGACATTATTTTAGTCAAAAATAATGTGGAGGAAAATGGAAACCAACCTTTTTTGTTTTTGGCGGAAAATGGACAGTGGAGGAAAACGGTATCTCGTTTTTGGAGGAAAATGGTCCCGCCCTTACAGAATAACACCAACCCGCCGGTAGAAAACAAGTTCAAAATAAAAATGGGTTAAAAAATTATTTATTAGAGTTTAAAAATTATATTATAAAAATCATGTTACTGTACATAATATTTGATTTCATTTATTTGACATAATTATAATAAAGTACCTGTACCTATCTATTACAGGTTTAATATTTACATTTCGTTTTATTTTATTATAATTTAATTTATTTTTAACTACACATTCGATTATCTGATAAAATAGGTAGGGCCGATAATCGATATGCTCGTACCTATTTATTACTAGTATTTAATCAATTAAGTGGATCACATACTAAACGTGCATGTTTTGAGTGATCAGACGTCAAAATGCGTGATCAAATTGCCTAATTTTAAGAGCTCATAGATAAATCCTGAAAAATACCATTATGTACAATTAAGGCGAACATAATATTATATACCTTGTGTACAATTCTATCGCCAAGTTAAGAGTATATTCATCAAAAAGCACGTTTATCTGGCATATGCAGGATTTTACATTTTTTTTTTCATTTAAATATTATTTAATATAATTGTGATTTGTGAATCATTGTAATAATATAACCATTAATAATTTATTATATATAAATGGTTAAATGGAACAAGACCAACAACAAACATAACCATTGAATATTGTATTTAATAATATCAATATTTCGTGGACTTGGTGTGCATCTGTCATAAGGTACCAACGAAATATCCCTCTTAGATTTTGAGCGGAACGATGAATGTATTGATTTTACAATGATGTGTGTTTTTATATTTACATACAAATTTTTTTTTTTTGTGTGTCTGTCAACACGGTTTCTTGCAGTAAAAACTAAAAGTGCTTCGATTTTCTTCAACAGCAACCTTTCTGGTAGGAAATTGAAACTAGTTGGTACACTCGGGAGATCAAAATTCAAAATTCCCAATAGTTTTCAAAGTCGTTACGAAAAACAAATAAAAAATTAAGAAAAAACGGAAATTTTTCCACAGAACCAGTTTTCGAAAAAAATGATTTTGGTTTTTTAGTGTAAGGTGTAACTCTAACAAAAATGACATTATAGAAACATGCAATTTTCAATTATTATTTGTTTTTTTTAAGCTAAGGTCGATGGTAAAATTTTCATAATATTTTGACTCATTTTGAGCGGTTGACGGACATTTTCAATTTTATTTTTTTCATTTTTTTTTTTATAAATGTCAATAAAATTTCTATCGGTTGCGTTAAAAAGCATGAAAATTTAATACAAGACTCTTAGTAAATTGTTACAATAGCAGTTGAAAAATATTAAAAATACATAGGCACGATTTTTTTTTATGAGTATTTAAAGTTCAAATTTTGATACAATTTATGAAATCGAAAGTTAAAAATGTATACAATTTTCAATTTTTATAGCTAAGGATTGACATTTTAAAACAAGGTTTCGCTTAAGTAGTTTTTTCCGTAACTAAAAAACCCAAAAAATATATGAATACATTTATTTTTTTCAAACATTTTAAGTTCAAATTTGGATAATATTGCATATTAAGACAAAGAATAATGGTTATCATTTTGTTGTAATTCGGTTCCATAACAGCCCAATTTTACATAGGTATATATTTAATATTTTTCCAGCATCACTGATAATTTTAGAATAATATTAATTCAACTTACCGGCTGCCATATTAATAATAAGTAATAACAATATAAAATATCCTAGACTGACTTAGAACCGTTTTTCGAATACAATAATATTCTATCATTGAATACAAATTTAATACCATCCATTACAGAGACCTCTTAGACCCCTAATGCACAGCAGAATGACATCCACTTATACGTTTTTTTTTTGTTTTGAAGTTGCTGCTTGAAATTATAAAACTATATTTTTTATGGGTAATTTGTTTAAAAAAAAATATTGAATTGGATAATTTTTATCGTAATAAGAGTGTCAAGTGTACATTACAGTGTATATTTGTATTTTTTTTTTGTGACAGTCATTAATTAAATGAACTCAACCCATGATTACACTGTCATATTGATATAGTGTATAAATAAATGTCCGGGACGTGAAATTGATATATAGATACCTATTAATATGTAATTGGATATAGTCATATAGACATAGTGAGCACCTACCTATATAGAACATAGTACCCGGCCATTGGCTGTTGTCAATGTGTTAAATTATTATTTTTTAATACAATGACCTGTAATATAGCTATTACGAACGAACTGTAAGTTCGAGTTCAAATTTAATTTTATTAAAGTATTTTTGTTGCTATTAAGTTTGCCAAATGTACTTTCGAGTGTCTTAAATAAATTATTAATAAAAGAAACTAGTATAAATAAGCGTGTTAGTCACAGAAGTGAGAAAATTTATCAACTGTCATAACTCATAATTCAATACCGTGAGTACCTACTTCGTGTTTTCGTGTAATTTTGTAATAATGTGAAGAAAACATAATAAAAACACGTACAATAATATATACCTATAGTCTTATACGTAATGGTCAACTGAGACAAAGTATATTTTAATATTACAATTAAGATAAAACTACAATTAATTTAATACAATTAGCAATTAAACTAATTATTTCTATATATATTGCTGTCATAATAAATAGATTATAGTGTAATTACATTGGTAGGTGTATAACTGAGAATATTAAGTTACCAATATTATCAGTAACATGTAGAGCTGTAAATTTAGTTTGATATTTTTTTTTTACGTTGATTTGTAGTTATTTTTTTTTAAAGCTTTTCAAAGTTACAGACCATTTGTTAATTTAACACAAAACTTACCTACCGTCAACCGACAATATAGTTTTAGGTACCACTATATAGTTTGTAGTTTGTATATACAAACTATCACACTGATATCAGTATCGTTGGGCGTTATTGTAATAATGATCAAAGCTTTTGTTATTACTACTAAATACTTAATATTGCCAACTTTTAATACTATTATAACATACTCCGAGTTGGAAACCCTACTACGGCTTACGTTTACCTTTATCGGAATTCATGTACCTAACATAGAATTGAATTGTATCAGTGAGTTGCTTTAATTCCAATTTAACATATTTTCGTACATCTACCCATATTATGAAATATAATATAATACACTTGTGACGTACCTTTGTGATGTCTTGTATCAGTTGTATCATTTGGTCCATATAGGTAGGTACTTATAAGATTTGAAATTTTAATTGTGTATCGTTGGTATATAATATTTATAAATTATAATACCTATTATAATTCATAGTATTGTAATATATTATTAAAATACTATCCTCGTATTGGAATTTTCGTTTGTTATCTCAAAAACTATATTTTGGGTTTCGTCCGAACGATTGACTAGTTTATGAAATTATTATTATCATTTAGTAATATAGATTATAGCATACGTACCTAACTACGTCATCGCACCTTCCTACCTAACTGCACTTTTGTCGAGAACATGCGCACCTATGTAGATAATAGGTTGGTTTAGGTACTGCTGAACGGATTGCACGAAATGGATGTGAATTATTTGCTTGGCGTTGACGTGTTTACAAGTTCATTACCTGTTTACACGCACACAAAGTCGAATACGTGTACCGCACGTGAACATAATAATACAGAATGATTCATTAATTATTAATTGCCAACACAAATAATCAGCTGTACTTTGTATTTATCATATTTTTGAAAAAAATTAGTTGTGTAGCTCGAAATTCCGATAAATTCATAAAACTTAATTTTTTCAAAAACACTCTTTTCTCTCACAGTTTCACTACCTCCTTTGAAATTATTGCGTTTTGTTAATTTTTAATTACATTTAATATTATATTCAGGGAGAAGCAATGAATGTATTTGTTGTACACTTATACGTGTTTTTATTATTATTTTGGTTGTCACCGCTCAGCTTTTGGAGCAGTTAAAATACTCCGGTCTTAAAATTCCATAGGTGGATTTAGTTGACTGTTGGTGCTACTAGAAGGGAACTTGGAAGGAATTAAATTTTTCCTGAACCTCAAATTTTGGCCCTCGGTGTATAGCCTATTTTCCAACCTTCCTAAATGCGTTACCTTGATTAACTTATAACGGTAAAATATAAGTCACTTAAAATAAAATAACAATCCACCTACCTCATGTATAATAGGTTAGATATCTATTGAATAGTAAAATAATTTTGATCTGTTTTTCTAGTCCTAGCAATTTTCCCCCAAAAATGAGATACTTTGGAGGAAATATTGTTTATTTCATATAAAAAAAACAAATCATGACAATTATCCTCCACTATCGAAGTAAGAAATTATCTCACTTTTATTAATTTAAATAGTTATTTATCATTTTCTAGTCAAAAGTGTTTACCGCTCATGTTCAGTATTATACATTTTGTGTATGTACCTACCTAAACATCAAACATGAAATGAATTGAAATTAAAAATCATTATGGTAAAATGTATGAAAATAATATTTTTTTATGATAATTAAGAATTAAAATAACATAAAATTAAAATAATATGGTACTCAAGTTATTGTCAATTTTAGGTTTATTACTTAATTATTATATTTGTATTGCTTTTGCCATCTTTTCTTCCAAGTATATGATTTAAGATTTTATCAGGGCTGTTATGAGTTTTTTTTAGTAATACTTACGTGAGTAAATTTTGAAATAGGTGAATAGAAGTATTTATTATATTCTGTGGTATTTTTTCCCGTGTTTTTATAATTTCATATAATTATACCATCATATTTTGAATGTACTTATTTGTGATTTGAGTTTTCCTTGAAGTAACATTTTAGCTAATTACATAATATTAACAATGTATTATAGGATCTGTATCTATGTCTTATACTATGCTTAGTCAAAGAACAAAATATTCAAATAAATATTTAATCAGGTATTACTGTACAATATAAATTATTATTATAGGTACTTGTATAGTTGTATTTCATTATTGTTTATTATTGTATTATATTACAGTGTTTTCTTTGGTTAATTAATAGATGGAATGTGCAAATAACACAATTTACATGTGTATTTAATTTAAACTAAAATATGTAAAAAAGTATTTAATTATCACTATTGTCTATTGATACAACAGTACTCAGTAGATAGATACCTATTAAGTAAGAAGTAGGTATTCATTAACAGTGTTTATTAATTGTGATATCTTTTATGGTTACACAGCTTACCTGTGTGCTTAATTAAAATAATGTAACGTCTGTTAATATCAGATAGGTACCTAATAGAATTATTAATTAGTTATTATTTACAAAACCACCATAATTACCTATTGTTTCCCGCCGTATATAATTTAAATCAATATAATGTACTCGTTGTGTTTGTGGTAATATTTGATTATCACACTTTAAACTAGTTGAGTTCACGGATCAGTTATAACTTAAAAAAACATAAAAACATAATTATGGTATATATTATTTAGATACTCAGTGACTCAGATGAACATTTTTACTGCATTATAGACATTTATAGCAACAATAATTTATATATTATTATATAAAAACTTGTAATTATAATCTTTATAATAAATTCAATGTAATGAAGTACCTAATAAGTCTAGTGGACATTTAGTTGATACGGTTAAAGTGTATGTATTCGATATTACTATTAGTATTATTATTGTAAAAAATCAATTATTGTTATTTAATATTATGTAATTGTTCAGTTATACTTTTATAATGTTTATATGTTTTATTGTTTTCTTTATTAAACGTGTGAAAAACGGATAATTACGCAGAAATAGGTATTAAATATATCGAATCAATAAACAGTAGAGCAAAATTGCACATAGGCACATAGCTCATAGGGTAATTTTCAGAGAGGTGGGGACAAAAAGAAACTAGATTCTAAAACCTATTATTCTGTACGAACATAACATTTTTAGTTCACTATAAGGGATAAGTATCTACTATCTATGGTACAAATCTATGTCATAGACTCTATGGTATTAAATTATGATATTTATATTAGTACTATTTCAATTAATAGGAATTTAAGGAATTTGCATAATGTGTTATTGTTTTATTGTTTTATTTATTATAACAAAGCATTATAAAAAAAAAAATTGTGAGTATGTGTTTACTTTTCGATTGAGTCAAACATTTTTTTTGATAAATATTTGAAGAAAAAAAAATGTTTTAATTTTAAATGTCTTACTTTTTCCAACAAGTGAACCACATTAGAATGTTAAAGTATTTAAAATTGTATGTTATCCTTCGCTAATAAGTACTTTAATTTATATACAAAGTTTAAACTTTAAGATTACGGACGTGATCATATAATTATGTAAGTTAATCATTGTATGACCAGTGTTTGGCTAAAGACTAAATTATTTACTCACAGTTTATTAGTATGTGTTTTTTCATTCAATTTTAGAGGTTATACATTTTTTTATTCATAGAATCATGTGAACAAAAAATTATTTTTAAAATCAATTCCATAAATTAAATAAAAATTTCACTAAGAAATTATTTTAGGGGGAAGGGGCTACTTTAGGCAATTATATATGCCGATTTACATTACAATTTACTGTCCTACCAAATTATCGGAAGGATGAGAACAACAGTAACAGTTGGATTCCAAATTAAATGAATATTATTTCATAATAAAATATTGAGATCTTTATCGGCTTATATACCGTAGAGATAATTGTCAATTGAAATATTTTACAGCTAAATACGGTTCTGTTAATTTACTTGTCCAATCAATTTATTATGAAAACGCCAAAATACAGATTATCACCTGAATTATTTTTAGATATTATAAGAACTTCCTTTTTCTCAAACGATTTTTGACATATTTTCGTAATCAGAGCCAGATTTAGAGTTGTGGGAGCCCTAATATTTTTTAAAAATAGGTTAAATCATTTTTTTCTTTCTTGAGTTTTAATAATGTACTGCAAAAAAAATAAAATAAAATCACAAAAAAAAAATAAATACAAGAAATAAACCAAATTAAGATATTATGACTTTAACGAATGACATCTTGACAGCTTTTTTCGAAATCTAGCTCTCAGAGTAAATCACTCTCATTGCTGAGTAGTTATAACATTGATAAGACCTAAGTAACTGTATAATATACAAATATTGTGATCTATATTAAAATATGTCCATTTAAAATGGTTGTAGGTACCTATGTAATAATAGAAAAACCACTTGGATGAAAAATAAAATTTCAAGGTAGAAAATTACTAGAAATGTTTTGTTTTATATTGACCAACTACAACCTACATAATATTTTATAAAATATAGGTATAACCGCTGACTTGGACAATTATTGTGTAGCTACAGTAAAATATACCATTCTGTATACTTATATTATAGTTCTGTAATGTAGTTAACAGTTTTGAACGTCTGTTGCTAACCTCCCAGGGAGAGGACTTCAAAACTTTTCGTTCCAGACGTCGAAATTTGAAAACCATCACTAACGAGTGTGCACATATATTTTAAGTATTATATATAGCATAATATATTATATAATATATATTATACATATATTGGCGTGTTTTCCCGTATACAATTAACACGAGAGTTGCGGGCGGGCAGGTGGCCCGGAATTTCCTTGAATAAATTATAGTCACTCTGTAAGTGAAAAGTAATGTTGTTGTCTGTTGAACGAGGGTTGTTTGTTGATGGCGAATAAATTAACCGTCCCGGTGTTGTATTACAGGCATGCACGCCAAACGATGAGCAAGTCGAGAGATGAGTAGACAGTGCGCAGCAAATTGATCGCCACGTTTAGTGGTTTCTGTATCAGGGAAATTATCTTGCTGGCAATATATAATATGCATATATAAAATATACATAGATATATAATATATTTAGGTATATAATACATATATAACTTGAGCAGCTCTCGTGCACGCCGTACATCTTCTTCAAACTTCAGCTAACATTGATTTAAATTCAAAATTGATATAACTGCCTTTTGTACAACCCTTAAACTATTACAAGTTTATTTCACAACCATAAACAAAATTAAATTAAATTTGTACAAGTGAAGTCAAAACAATTTAGGCATTGGTACTACTATAGAACGATACCTACCATTTTTAAGGATTAAATATGAGCAATTTTCTACATTCGATTTAAGAGCATGCAGATTATCGGGTTACTATGTGTGCTACAGGATTTTGTGCAAGGTTTTTTAGTTTTTTTTTATTCCAAAAAATGGAAAAAAAAACCGTGTATAACTAAACTTTATACGCATAGTCATACACAATTGAAATAATCAACATAATACAAGTAAGTACACCTAAAATAATATTTCGCAGTCTGGTTTCTTGTTAATTTTTACTCTTGAAAAAAAATGTTTGATACCTATACATTATCACATCTTCTTATTTTACAAAAAATTAAACAATAATCACTAGTCACTACAGTAATAATAACAATATTTATAAAGATAATGAATAATAATACAAAATATATGTATGTGTATGAAAATAAATGACATTTTGTATTGAATTATAATTATACCAAATTACAAAATAATGTACCATTGTACCTGTACTATTACAATAATTTAAACATTCCCAACACAAATTAACTTTTTTTTTGTACATATCACCCTTATGATTCTTTTAGTAGCTTAAATGTTCAAACTATTAAATCCAATCATTAAACTATATTATGTACCATTTGCTTCAACTTTTCTCTTTGTTATCTTGTAATTATTACAATGTCATACATAACTGTCGAATTTTAAGAGGATGCGCATCAGCACACTATTTGTTTTCTCTATATCTATCTGACCCGTGCCTAAACGTTATACATTTTTGTGTAGTAGAACCAACCTAGTTTGTGTGGTTAGCTTTAGTATTAGAGTTTATTGACCCATTATGAAACTTAAAGTTACGAACATTAAGAATATGTGTTTAATATTTGATACGATATTTAAATTTTAAAATGAGCATTTTTCAGCTATTATATTTTACATACTCATAACATGCATATAATATGAAAAAAATAAAAGTACAAACAAAGATAATGTTCCTTACTGAACGCAAATAAATTTTCCAAGTTACGCGTGGGTTAGAGAGAGAAAACAAATGTAGTGCGCTGACATCCTCTTTAATAATTATTATTTCGTACGACCCTAGAAAATCGTATAAAACATTACCTATATAACCGTAGTTCTTTGCTATCGAAACCTGAAGGCTGAAATACTTATTTATGTTATGAATTATTTACTGTTTATATATTTTAGTAAACATTTTGTAATTTTCTGTTCTTTGCAAGCGTTATATAAAATGGGCATTATGTGACCTATTATAGTATTATCTAAGGTTTAATCAACAAAGGAGTGTTATTATAATATGAAAGACCAGCAATAGTTTCATAAAAAATCACTTAAACTCCATGTTAATGCAGAAATATTATTAAAATTATTCTTCAGAATAGTAACGGGAAATCAATAACTTTTAACTTCTCAAAGTACCAGCATGCTGGTATAGTGGTATATTGCAATATCTATAGTTTCGATTGAGTATTTTACCAAGTAAATGCAACAATTGTGTTCGTTTTGGGCATACACATAATAATCACAGTTTTTGCAATATTTTATCGGATTCGTGTTATTTACTGTAGCGCACTAAAAATATGACATTATTCAAATTGATGATGGGTGTATCTCCATACTGTCATACTATTATTGTGTCTGATTTTTACACATCGTATCGCTTCATCGTAAATTATGTCGATTCAACAAAATATGATGTTGGTACGTCAAAAACATATTATGTTATAATATAGCAATACCTATGTATTATAAAAATGATTGTCGGGACTGAAATTGGGACCAGGATGAAAGAAAGGGGCCTGAGATTATAGAGGTTTGCGAGTGACGAGTGATGTGATACCATAGTATACAAAAAGCAATCTGCAGTTGTCGCAGCACTTTAACCTCGCACACCATTGAAGCATAAACGATTTCCGAGGTACTTAAATATAAAATCATTATATAATATAGCAAATACTATAGGCATATACAAACGTATAGATTCAAAAAATGGTACAGGGAAAATATCTAAAATTATGCATAGATTAATGTTCACCAAGCAAGTTCCATTCAATTGAAACAAATATGTCAATAAACATAATGTATATTATTTGTCACTAATCAATAATACATTATTCTGATATAGTACACAACCTTTAATTTTGGGCTCTTATGTGTAACAATGGAATTCAAACATTGACAGTATCGAAGACTGATTGGCGATACCTGCAGAGAAGAGGATTATAGAGTTATTTGGTCACTTATACTGGTGATACGGACATTTTTGGTATCAAGTCATGATGCCAAGTCTTCAGATAACTCTTTCAAATAATATTATTATTCCCAAAGATCGGTAAAAATAATCCTGGAGACCATGTAACTTAATTGAATTTGAGAAATTTAAATAAATATAAACATGTCTATTATAATAAAAACAATAATTTATTATCTCAATACAGTTGCTTGAACAACTTAAAACGGCCACACAGTTATTTTGTAAATGTTATAGTATCGTATTCCTTTTATTGTGTTTTGTTGAAACTATACATATGTATATATTTGTACAATTTGTGGTTAGTGGATTCTCATCTCGTTAATGCAAGTCGAGCAGGGGATTCGCATGATGGTATATTGGTATACAATTGGTATCAAACCTATACCTACCTCATAACATGTAGGTATAAACCACGAGTGTATGTTCTCGTATTCAAAATAATATCTTATATTACAATATCGGGAATGTGTTATTCGTATTGATTTACAATATTTAAGACAGGACCATAAGTATACTCTTCATGCTCACTCAAGCAAGTGTCTGTGATAGAGTACGAGGATCCGAGAGTGAACATCTGAGGAGACACGCTGGGTGAGTCACACGTATGATAGCCCTGTTGTTCCTGCCGATGATCTTCCTTTGATTTAATCTTGATGTATCGTTGCCGTGGAGCTTCCCTGTTTATTATGACAACAGATTATAAAAACTGATAATTTCAAATTCTTATTCTTGTTTTGTGGAAAATATGATTACTGTCCTGTAGTATAATATGATGGACTTCTTATTGATTTTGCTGGTCGATAGTGTTTCGGATTGAATAAGCGTAAGTATATGGTACAATAATCTAAACATACATTGGCATGTTTATTATAGGTACAAATTACTATTTATATTTTTTTTTTGAGCTTTGCATTTTGCTATCATCTTTCATAGTTTATTCATAAATAATTAGTCACCTAAGTCGCACAACTGGATTTAGTGATAAATGAGTGGATCCTCGTAATTTATTAACAAATGTAAAAATTGTTTCGGCCTTACAAGTCTTTGGGGTCAAGCTAAGAAACAAATCAATAACATATTTTTTGATATTCAAGGGTTTGACGCATCTAAACGCACGATTGGTAATTTTTATTAAATTTGATAACAATTTATAATACCTAGCTAGTCCATATTTATATGTATGATCATCGGAATCTTTTTTAAATATTAACCGGTAAAAGTGTACTATTGATATTTATAGAAAATAAATCAAAATTGACAAATGACAATAAACACTATGTACACAGTTTAAAAATAGTCAAAATATTTTTTAAGAGATTTTTTTATTTCAAAGAAATTCTAATATAAACATTTTGTAAAAATTTAAAGTTTCAACAGTTACTAAATTTGTTTTTGAGTTAAAAGGATAAAAACATAGATATCATCAAGAATCATTTATTATTTTTGTTTTTCCTCGTTATTTTAATATATTTTTAAATTTTAAAAAAAGTCTAAAGTCACGATGAATAGTAATGTAGGTAGGTGTTTATTTTTTTAAATCACTCATTGTGACTTTTATACCTTATATTTTCATTTTCAGAAAATAATTATTTTCAAAGAACCCATAAATTGGAAGGACTGAATCATGTGGATGGAACTAACCTTCTGTTTATTTGTGACAGCAATTTTGGTATTGGTGCTTTTTATCTTGAATATAGATTCCGCGGAAGGTGACGATGTACCTAAATCCCGATGGTCTAGACTGCAGAAGTTATGGGACGAAGGCACATTTAAAAATAAACCATTGAAAGTTTCCAAGGATGTGATATATGCTATGATGCAGAGAGGAATTTACTCACTAAATTCCGACGTCGAAAGAGACGACGATGGCGGTGAGGTGCGTCTGTGGACCCGTGAGATGCTCGAAAAGTCGTTTTTCAAACTAGAGCAAAGTCAACCTAATATTTTGTTGCTTAAGAAAATTGCAAATGATTTTGTTGAAAACGTGGAGAAAAGTATTGAAGAATATGAGGTCAGTGTCTTTATTTTATTAATGTTAGGTACTTACAATTGTTCACAATACACACTATATACATATTATACCTGATATAACATATTATTTTGGTTATTTTTGTTATTGGTATACCTGGAAAAAATATAATAAGAGAGTATTGAAGAGGATTGAATATAAATAGAAGCTAATAACTATTATAACGGTGTGTTCATTGTCTTCCTCATCCCATGTTACATTTTCCTTTTACATTGGAAAAAGAAAGAATTTACAATAAATTAATTTACACTAAATTATTTAATTATTACTAAATATTCGTATATACAGAGTATCCCGTGAGGATTTACCCATTGCGATATATCCTGTGATAATCCAAGCTATTATGTAGAGTTCATTTTTTTGAAAATATTGTTGTTTCAACATTTTAATTTCATTAATCTCCTGATTTCTAATAATTTTTCAAGTTTGAGAAATACTGAGAATTATTTGAGACCGTCCTACTATTATAGTAGTGTTATGGACTATGTTGAAACGTCAATATTTTTAGAAAAATGAACTCTACAAAATGGCTATATTCAATTTTTTTTCAATAATTAATTAAAAAAACATATTTTTTAACTTTTTTACCAAAACATTAAAAAAAATTAAAACATAAATTATTTGTAGTGCTTGTTCCTGTGAGTCTTAATAAAAAACCCGAATTATGATTTCTCATTATTTCAGGAGATATCGCAATGGGTAAGTCCTCACGGGACACCCTGTATGTACATTGTTTTCTTAGGTACCTAACAATTTTAAACGAGATAGATTAGTTCTGTTTCGTTGATGAAATTGATTAATTTTTTGGACGTCTCGGGAGTGTGTGCTAGTATCTTATATAGGGTCTCCAGTAATTCCAGTTTGATTTTGAATTTTATTGAACTGGCGACATTCGAGTAGTATGTACTTGACCGTAGGGCATGAGGGTGAGCTTTCTTTGGCCATGAGGTATCCGTGTGTCATGCGGGTGTGGACTATTTGTAGACGGACAATAATTACCTCGTCCCTTCTAGACAAATTATTATTAAGGTTAATTCATTGGAAAAGTTAGTCGGAAATATAATATTTCCAATTACATAATCACAACCGAATGTAAGTAAATATGGAAAACTGAATTTCACTATGTTGTATTTAAATCTTAGTAAGATACCTAGTATAGTAGTATACACCGAACAGCGTATGAAAAAAAACCAACTAGAAAACAATAGATATTTAAGTATAAATTAAAAATAATGTATATTATATTGTGCAATATATATATATTATTACAAATTGTAGGTACCTACTGGCTACTATGTATATAGATAAAAATATATTATAATATAGTATTATTCATTTCTTTTAAAATTATAATTATAGTATAATTTTCAATCGTTATACTAGTATATTTATTATATTTTCTATACAACGGATTTAATTATTATATTGATAAAAAGGATAATCTATGCAAATTGAATAACGATTTGGGGTGGATCACTGAGGCTCATCAGCTCATAAAGAAGGAGATCCAAAAACAATTGTGCGAGACAGAGAAGAAAATCCCAATAAGCGACAACTGCAAACAAACCTGGATAGCGCCATTGCCATCCTTTCGATGCCCAATAATTGCAGACGCCAAAGCTGAGGACGACTTCTTGACCACATTAGATCAATTTGAGAAATCAAGAGGAATCCCATAGTTAGCATTTGTATGACTAACAGCAAATATAACTACAGGACATTTATATTAGTGATATAACACTTTATTTTAAATCGTAACATTTTTTATTCAATAATAATAATTACTATTGCTATTTTAATTGATTCAAATATTTATAATAATTTTGTTAGTTTTATGTAGCTTTAATTCAAAAATATGCATTTTGAATTATTTCATACTTATATACTTTCGATAATGATGAAAAAATGAACTACCTTTTTTAATTTTTAATTAAGGTCCATGCCCAATCTTAATATCTAACTATCTATGCTTAACCTTAAAGTTACATCTTAATAATTATTGTCACCTAGTGCCGACTATGCTGATGAAAAGTTATACGATCAATACATAATCATTCGTTAATTGTCTCAAGAAATTTACAATCTCGTTTAAATTTACTTTCTGAATGGTACGCAAAATGGTGACTAAAATTAAACCAAGGAAAATTTGGTCATCCTTCATTATAAGACTGGAGTTTGTCCAAATATCAACCGTAAATAACCTACATATTCCTCCTCTCGAAACTGTAAAATATTAACGTCTAAATCTCAATAAAAGACAAACTAGGCAAAATTATATTAATTAAAGACGATTAATCCTTAATGCACGCTCCCGATATTTAAAAATGTAGCTTTCAAAAAATAAATTCACTACTTTAAAAACTAAATTATTAATATATAAATTGCTCTTAAGGCTGTCATATGGAAGTAAGGAATAAAAGTATGGACATAGGTTAAAAAACCAAAAAACCACTAAAATTTACTATTTAATAAAATTTAACATATCTCGTCACTCCCAGAAAATCCTCGCCATAGGCTTAAAAGCAAACTCAAGTGAATCCAAACCAAGTATACCTATCGCCTATCACTAGTGGGCGACTCCTTAATACCGCAACCCCAATAATGGTTTTATCCCTTACCAAACATATAATTATTGTTTGTGTAGATCTATATTTCATACATAAATAAAAAATAATTTTTTTAATTCTATACTATATCAACATTATTAATCATAAATATAATTATTGGTATTTTAATTTTTGATGTGAGCTATACCGAAGAAAGAATATTTGGTAATCATAATCTTTTATGAAGATTTTATTCTTTCAAATTCAGAATGATAATTAAAATTTTATTTCTGAAATATTTGACATAAATATTTAACTCCATAAATTGAATTTGGATTAAATTGATTACCAAAAAATACTAGTTTTTTAATGCATTATATATTTCATTATTAAGCACAATTATTATTTTTTTAACATCAAAATCCTCTAATATCTAATATCTAATCTCCATAATCCCTCTAACCCTATTAACCCACTACGTCGACTCAAAAGAAACTGGGCTAGAGACCTTCTGTAACTCATCTTAGTACAAATTAGTTTCCAATACTATTTTTCTTTCTTTTTTTGAAGTGGTGTCAATGGGCTCCTTCTTCATGCACGATATTCATGCGTTGTAACTTATTGTTCAGACATTTTTACTTATTGTATTATGTATACAGATTGTAATATTTTCTTAATAAAATAAAAAAAAAAACATCAAGATTTATTGTAACATTTAACTCTAATTTATTCATTTATAATTTTTAAAATTCTTTTAAAAAAAAATTAATTTAAGTATAATAAAATTTAATTAAGCAGTATTTCTATTCTAAAATCACCTACCTATTTCAATAACTTTTTTTCATACAGATTATCCTAGTTTGCATGTAACTTAATTCGAGTAATGAAATTAATTAAGTTTCTTTAAATGTCGATAAAAATGTTTTCACTCTGTCAAAACATTAAAAAAATGAATACAAGGTTCCTCATAAGTGGTTCATATTATTATATACTATTTAATAAACATGGAAAATACTGAGCCAAAATCTAGAAAATTTGCAAATTACATTGTAGCAAGAAATTCATAAAAATCAAAGATTTATGTGGTTCAATTAAAAACTGTAATCATTTTTGATTTGTTCAAGAAGTTTACTTTGAATCGGTTGGATCAATATTTTTAATAGTTTTATGCGTATTTAAAAAAAGAATAGATTTAAAACGTTTATCAACATCAAGAATTCCTAAAATTTGCTAAAATCTAGTTGTTATACTTAAAGGGTTATAAGTGAAAAATTCCTAGTACCTACTTATTAAGATTTCCGAGACAAAAAATGAAAAAAAAAACAGGTATACGCATACCCTTAATTTAATTTTTAATTATAACTTTTACCTTATAAAATTAATTTGATTTTTAAGTACATTAAAAACGAATGGTCTTAGGTTTTTTTGTTAACTCTTAAATGTTTTTGATCCAATTGTTTGAAATCTAAGCTACCTTTTTACTTTATATTTATCGGTCTAATAGAAATGTATCTGAAGATTTTACATTTAAATCATTGATTTATAAATTTTACTAATGTATATTATGTACCTACACTTCAACGATATTTTTAAAAAATTCATGTTAACTCACGGCGCTCTGTGTATGTAATTTAACAGCACATTACACGAATTTCATGATATCCAATAACTAAACTTGCAGTGAAGTTGATAGATATTAAAAATACATTATTTTTTTTACAGGCATTTAAAGTTCAAATTATGTTAAAATGTATAAAATGCTCAAATTGTATAGCTAAGTATTGGAAATTCAAACCTATAGGTCCAACCGTAGGTAGGTTATTCTGTTACCAAAAAACATAAACAAAGTTTTTTTTTTACTTATTTTATGTGAAAATTTGGACGAAATTACTTATTAAATAACCAAGTTGAATGATTAAAAAAAATGATTGAAAAAATGTTATTCGTAGATACTTGAAATGTTAGAGTATATTATTATATTTGATACACACAATTATTTTTTTGTGAAAATGAATTTAACCTACTGCAGTAATCACTAATGCTTAATAGTAAAATCAATTTCTTTAATCTCAATAATACCATCAAATGCACTAAATTACTAAGTAATAATATAAGCTGACATACTGTATTTACTCAGAACCGTATACAATGATTTTATATAATTGAATTTACATTTAACACAATGCATTGCAGTGACCCACTTGTAACCTACTGCAGAGCGACACCTGACCTTTAACGAGCAAAGATTTGTTTTTTTTTCTAAGTATATTTGTCAAAAAATTTAAGTTCCATATTTCTGAGACGGATTTATAGTGCTTTGCGCCTTCGTATATCCAGTGACTTTTCGTAGGTAAAAAGTATAAGGCTGAAAGCTGTGTTTGAGTGTCATCCCAAGTTAAAATCAATTAACTTGGAACTTATCCACCAAGTTAGGCAATCTTAGTATATTTAATAATGTGACAACTTCGACAAAGTTAGTATAGTACAAAGAACCTTGATCAACCAAACAAAATACAAAATATATCAAATGTAATTTACGTATCTGAACGTCAATAAGCATTGTATTGGTTACATAATGTATTTATGTACAACAAAAATGAGTGTATATATTCAGTATTATTATAAATACTATAAATTATTTTTATTTTTTGTGTCTGTGTACATAATAAGTAGTCGAAATAATACTTCTATTTTCAAGTTCAGTACCTTTTGTGGAGGGAAGATGAATTTAGTTGGTGCATTCAAGAGATCAAAATTGAAAATTTCCAGTAGTTTTCAAAAGAAACGGAAAAAAAGGCAGAAGGGAATTTTTTTTACCCAAAATCAGTTTTCGATAAAACCAATTTTTTGTTTCTTGATGCGATTCAAAAACGATTTACTATAAATATAATAGACAATAACAGTCAAACGTGGCATAATTATGTTTACTATATAAATTCATTACAATAAAGGTCATTGGAAATTTAACTAATCAAATATTACAATCCTTTTACAATCGATATTGTTAAAGCTTATTGAATATTATTACCATTTACCAAATGAAATTTTTGTACGTTTGACGTGTGTATATGTTTTAATTAATGCCTGGCAGTACCTATTGGCTATTATTAATTATTAAGGGCCGATTTCACCAACACAGTTAATCACGATTAAAGTTAACCGCGGAGTTAATCGGCCGAATTTGGCTGGTTAAATATCTGTTATCAGCCGATTAAGCGTTAACCGTGATTAACTGTGTTGGTGAAATCGGCCCTAAGTAGTAATAACTAATAAGTACAGTAAAAAATCAAAGTTATTAGTAACTACTATACACAGAGTATCATTGTTTTCTTCATTGTTCACGAAAAAAAAGACAGTTACGTAGACATTATAAATATATTATAATATTATGGTTATGTTAAAAACTGAAATACTAAATTATAATTTATTTGTCACTCTGTAGCACGTAGTCAACAGGTAATGTGATCATGCTGTAGATAATAGATATGTTTGTGCCTTGCTATATTAGTACAATTTATTAATGCTGAGATGACACATTGCAATCTCGGGTGTGGCAATTCGTAATATATAGCTATAGGAATATTCTGCATTTAGTTTTTTATTGTAGTCGGCATGTGTGATCCATTGCCGCTGTACGTTAGTGCGTTGTAATTGTGTCATTATAGGTACTCATTATTTATTAATGTTCACGGTGTTATAATTTGCTTACCGATTTAAGACTTAACTTAAACGCCACTTGATTAATACCTTAATCTCTTTCATTCAACGAGTTAAAAGGAACATCATTTTAAATATATTATTTTAATTAAAAAGATCAATGCAAAAACCAGACCATTCAATTTATCAAAACTTTTCAGAAAGTTAAAAAAAACCGTTTTAGTTTTTGGCGATACTTATCTTCCATTTTGACCATAGCTTAGTATTCATTCATTTTATTCATGGTAGTATTATATTTCCGACTCGAGTTATTGCATCTGTCTAGTTCTTGCAAAGATAAACTAGTATTTTTTTTCTTTATTAAATATTTCTATTTTATTATATTAATTATTGGTAGCCATTATAGATTACGAAGATGCTACTCAAATTCTATGACAATTGACAATAATGTATATATTTCTGATTTTTTATTTGCTAAAATACTGATTCAATACTCATAGTTTTATCCATTAACAAATACATTATAAATACATTAATTGTGTACCTGCCTGTATATAATATAATATTATGCATACTATTTGTCATTAATATAGGTATTATACCGTATTAATGTCAATAACTATTTTTCTAATCAAATTTTTAAAAACATTTTTGTAAGTACCTACAATATTTAAAACGAATTGTTTTTGTAGACTTATGTAGTTAACAAAACTAAAATGTTAACTATTCCCAGCTGTATTTAAAATTGTAAATTCATATGCAGGAATTGTTTCATGTATCAGTCATTGCAAACTAATGAAGAGTACAATTTGAAAATTGCCATCAGTTTTTTAAACTTGGAGGCTAGACCTATTCTTATTTTCGTGTTTTCGTGTGTTTACGTAGGTATTAATACAGGTAGGTACTATAGCTACCAAGGAAGCATGACTGGTAAGAGTAAAGAGTCCCCTGACACAAAAAAAAAGTAGGTACTAAGGTACTTATTATTTACTTCAAATAAAGTAATAAAGGTATATAATATTGCCTAACTGTTTAAAATCCGGAGAACTCGCTTTGCTGTATAATAGGTGTCACATGTATCTGGTCATTGTAATAGACAAGCATATTAAATTTAAATGCAATGTCAAATAAATAAGTCATTGTTCTTATATGAATTACGATTCTGAGTAGAGATGATTGACAATCAGTTTTCAATTTAAAGTATATTTCATGAAATAATTCTACTGATAATATAAATTTATTTATTTTTCTAATAATGAGAGGTAAGTGGTTGAACTAGTTTTTATCATTTTATGTAACGTTGTTTTGCACAATAAACTATTATGGAATTAATGAATTTAGGCAATTGAGTTATTAATTGATTTGAAGGACAAATATTTTTTTATTTTTTTGCTAGAAAAATATGTTGGTTTCTTTTACTTTATCAGTATTTTTTTATCAAACTATAAAATAATATACTCTGTAATGAATGATATGCTGATAAAATTTCAAAATTAAATTATTATTTTTAAACGATGGGGGGGGGATTATTTTGATTAAACTTCAAGGCTTCAATTTATATGATTACCTTTTGAAGAATTAGTTAAAGGCCCCACTGCGTCCCACAACTTTATTTGTGTACTTGTTTATTTATTTATTTATTTATTTAATATGACGGATGGAAGTCCAATTAAAATATATTACGCAGTATTTAAGAGTATTTGAGTTCAATAACAGTTTTATTATAATATACATACATATAACAGGAGAAAAAAGAAAACACAAATTTGTACTTGGGTTAAAGTACAACATAGTCAGGTTAGGATAGGAGAAGGGGGTGTTTAAGTTGACATACTTCATAGAGTTAGTTAGAGGTTCATTAATCTGGTAATCTGTGGTACATGACGGTGGTATAGTGATCGGAATAATGTTACTGATAGGGAGCTCAGGAACTCCAAAGTTAACGTGTTGAAGAAGAATCAGTTTTACCACAGATGAAAATCTGATTGAAGCTTAAGTCATGAACAAGACTTAAACATCGGCCTATTAGTAATACCTACCTACTACCAAGGATCGTAAGTTCATGTATATCATATCAATCTTACAGAGTTGTATTAAATGCGATATAACATATAGAGAATATCTTCATGGTGACAGGATTCAATATGTGAAATTTTATTTTACCTGTGGGTCATTGAACATTTAACATATTTTGGCTGAGTCTTGCATTTTTCACGTTTAAAGTTTTTTTTAAAGTTATTGTAAAGATAGTTTAGATATAAGTGATGAAACATTTTTTTTATGACAATAAATTACAAAATCTGTTTGAAAACATTAAACATACCATTTACATTTTAAAAATATAACTTATCAATATACGCGCAGATGGTTAAATGATTTAAAATGATGACCATGTTAAGTCTAATAAACAAGTTAGGAAAGATCTTCAGGAGAGTGTTAAATTACCGGTTTCTAAGTGCATTTTAATAGTTTACAACTCAATAAACTACAAATCCATACTCAATTTAACAACCTTTATATTTGTGTGCCTACTTTTAGCCTACTAAAAAAACCTACTCTATTATCTATTACCTATGGGTAAATATATTAGGAAATATTGATACAAACTCAAAATTAGTTATAACTAAAGAAGATTTAAATTTGTGTTTAAAATACGTTCAATTTGGAACTTAGAAAGAATATAATGAATTTGATAATATTTTTAGAAAACGTTCTGTTACATATACATTTTATATTATTATTTTTTATTTATAAATTTTCACTATTTTGTAAAACTTTTTTTGAATGATTTTTTTTTATAATCTTAACGTTGGCTTAAATTTTTCTAATGTTTGAATTTAGGTACTAAAAATAGTTTTTATTGGTTAAACAAATGTGGTGACTAAGTTTAGGGTTGGACTTTGGTGCATCTGACTGAAATGGACTCTGTTGACAGCTGCAAGTTTCACAAATTAAATGATTTGTATTACTTAGTTATTGTATAGTAGTTACTTACTGATATATTATTGTATTAAAATTGAATTATTTATTCATTTATTTTTCATTTAATATTGCCATTTTGTCATAAAACGAGTTATTATTTTAATTGTGATAGATACTGTTCATATAGTGTATTATGACTCTCATTTGTTGATTTTATATAGTTTATTATATACTTAAGTTAAATGTTCATTGTTAGGTGGTATAGAATGATAATTATAGTAATTTTACAAACTAATTGCAAACAATTAATAGGTAAAAATTATTCAATGAAATGATTTCTTTTAAAAATGAAGGGGTTAAGATAGGCAACTATATATACTATTCCGCGTAATATTTTGAATTGTCTCTACGACCGTTGTTAATAACTGCCGACTGGTGTTTCCAATAGTCCGATTCTAACTCTAATTTTATTTGTTGGCTAAAATTCTGCTTGTGCAAATATTTGTCAGCCAAAATACTGTCTGTTGAAATATTTTTCAGCTAAAATACGGTTCTGCCGATGCATACTTATTAAATTTATCCTATAAATTATTTTTTGGCTTAAATATTTCAGTCTATTTTACGCGCTTCCCTACTCAACATTAGCTCATAAATAAAGTTAATAAATAACTACTAAAATGACCAGCTATATTGTTCCAATTGATTTGACCAATAATATTAAATTCAATAATCGTAATTATATTATACATATATAGTTCTCTGGAGGTAAAACAAAAATAGAGTTAAATCATTAAAAAATGCAAATATTATTTTAATCTTTGTTTAGTCTGTCTATAAAATGCATAACAAAAAATATATTTGATTTTTTAGGCTACTTTGAACGCCTTTCCTCTATGTCTATTGTCTATACTAATGGTGTTATAAACTGTGGAATTTCTTAAATATTATTCAAATATAATATTATGTTGGGGACTTGAGGAACATTTTTTTAATTTAAATTAATCTGACCTAACCTGTTATTTTATTGATTTCATTGCATATTATTGGGTGCTCAAGGACATGAACATATATCGTTATAAATTATAATTGTCAACTTATTAACTGTTTTGAATGAAAACATTTATTTTTCATGCAATAGAAACTCGATTGATCGTCACTACTATGACGGTTAACAGAAAATTTGCCATACACGTATATTATATTTAACAAAGTTTGTAGCTAAAATGTGCTTATTATCATACAAAAACAATATTATACAAACACACATACTAAACAATATAGTCCGTAATCTTCTTTCGTTTCTTCGAGGCTCGATCTTTTTGAGTGGCAGTGTATCATGAACCGTAAGTATAAGAAGCTAGTACGAAAGGAAAAAAAGTTTTTTTGACGAACAATGGTGGATAACAGAGACAGTCAAAAGACTGAAGGTTTAATAGAGTTGTTACTGTACTGTATCCAAACCAGAATATATTTTTGGGAAATTGTTCGTATACAAATTTAATTTCAAACAAGTAGATATTTTTTTAAATTAGGGAGTTGTTTATCAACTTGAGAGGGAAATACCACTGTCACTCCACTGCGTTAGTGAAAATCTAAATAAGTAATAAATAATAATTAATAATTAACTTTTTTAATTTTTTTTATTATGGTATCGAGGACTGGAGGAGGAACTATGGTGCCAGTACTTCTCCTCCAACCCCCAATTAATATTTAACTAGAGATTTGATTTTTACATACAGCAATTTTTCTAATTAGCAACATTTTATTGAAAATGTGTTGTAAGTATTTAAAAAAAGTAAAAACATCAAAAATTATAACGATAACATGTATTGTTTACCAATTCATTCAAATGATGAATATAAAATATTTTGAAATATTTTAATACTTTTCGTGATAATGAATGTTTACTATAAAAATAATTAGTGTATTGTTCCATAGATATTATATAACGTTTATTTCAATATTATAGTATTTGTTTTACCTTTTACGAGTAGACGGTTAGAGAGAGCATATAATTTTATTTTATAAATTGTTTATATTATGTTTATCAATATATTTTTGTTTTAGAAGACTCTGAGTGGGACGATGAATGTATTGATTTGATTTTACAATGATATGTGTGTGTTTTTTCTGCCCAAACTTTATTCCCAATAGAAAAAAATGATACTTAAAGCTTTCTGTTAAAGATAAATAATTACCTATATGTACACACTTTTTAAGCTATTTTAAGTATAAGACATATTATATGAATTTTAATAGTTTTTTTTTTTTAACTACCTATTGTAGATAAAAAAATGTTCTCTCATTCAATAAATTTGAAAATTAATACAAGGCTAATCATAAATTGTTTTTAGTGGAATTAAAATAAAAAGGTTTAGTGTAAATTCACAACAATTTTAATGATCATTTTAAATTCGAATTTTGACGAGATTCGTCCAAAAATGCTAAAATTTGCAAGCTATTGAATATTTTGAATTTAAAAATGTATGAAATGTTCAATGTTTGTAGTTTATACTTGAATATTAAATACAATGTTCCTCATAATACTCATTAGTATTTCAAACTGTAAACATTACATCCAAAAAATGTGTTATCACAATTCTCGATTGTGAGCTTAATTAGACATTCACACAATCAGTAACGATTTTATTTATTTTGTTGTAATTTAAAAACATTATTCTTGGGTACTTGAAACTTTCAAAGTACTTATATTATAATATTTTATACATACAATGATATTTTCAAGTGCAATGTTTTCCGCAAAAGTAAATTTTACCAACTGTATTAATAAAAGTAAAATAAATTACTTATTGGATTAGAAATATCATAAAATATACTCAGTAGTAAAGGTTGACGTCTTCAATCATAATCGTTTTTTCGAAGGTCATAAATGATTAATCATTGAATTAAAATTGAACGCAATCATTACAGTGACCCACTGCATTCGAAAGCCATTAAATTGTGCCTTGTCGTATTGAAATAGATCTACATGGCATACGGGGGAAGTATGTTTACCCTGGTCTAATAAAAATGACTGAAAAACTATATGTTTTTAATTTACTGACTTGGGACTTAATCATAACACTGGAAAGGCGTAAAAGGTTGAAATAGGACGCAAGAAAGTTGTAATTATTGATACAAAAATCTAAATATTTTATAATAGGTTTTGTCTTCATGTACCTATAATGAAAGTTCTTAAAATTAAAACTCGAGTGGCATGTCTAGACTTTTAACTAAAGTGATTTCTAAGTGAAGCTTTGAATGTTATAATACAAAATTAAAGTATAAAAACACGTTTTTAAAGTTCATTATTGCCTCAGATGAAAACAACGATTTAATCACACAAAAATTGTTAGTACACAAAATATTTTTTTAAATTAAATTCCGTCGAACCAAAATCCTACAGCTTGGGATAAGGTCTATAAATATTAAATACCACCCTATGATTAAAAAATAAGTAGGGCGAGTATGCTCGGTGAATTAACTTATGTATTTTATAGAGTAGATTTTAAGGCTTAGTGGGATAGTGCGTTTGCGTTAATTAATATTCGATGTTATCGTACTCGTCACGAAAGCTGGAACTTAGGATTGGTGTTCCTGGAAATAAAAAAAAAAGCCCAAAAAGTGGCCCAAGGATCAAAATATTTCAAGGTATATTATAATAACCTTTCAGTTATATTTTTATCTGATCAGAAAAATTTAATTATTTACATAATATCTACAAACTGATGGTTAAAGCTCGAAAATAATTTTTTTTTTATAACAATTGTTATTTATTTTACAGATTTTACTGCACGCCACAATTTATACGTATTTGGTACTGCCTACCGAAGATAAATAAACATGAGGGAACGGGAATATTTAAGAAGTCACTGCCCGTTCAGTTGGTGGAAACCGAGTCTAGTATGGATGGTGATGTCGGCATTATTATTAGTTAATTTGGGGTATGGTTCTATAACCTGTGGCCCGGGTATCGAATCAGCTGGAGGTAAGAATACGAATTGCGAAATACGAATACGTTTTAAAAGAAATAGTAACATGTATGTTTTTCGAGTTACTGATATCATAAATCTTGTAATAAATAACGCCTTATATATTTCATATACAAGAATAAATATCTGAATCGGTATAAGATAATAGATTATGGTCAACAGGTATTCACGATTACGACGATTCGACCGTCACAATCTTTCAGAAATAACGAAATATTGGTATGAAGTTACAACATTAAATGTTGAACATTTTATCCTAAATGTTAAATAAATTATGTAAAATGTACAATTTTGTCCTGGAAATATTGAAAACTTAAACGTCTACCATTAAGATTTAAAAAATAAACTAACCTTATTAACTTTATTATTGAATTTTTTTTGTTTTGTATTTTTAACTCATACTTTGAACAATATAGGCTCAGAAGAAATTAATGATTTTACAACAATTGTACTCACTAGAGTACTAGACTACTCGTTTATTATTATTATTTGTCTATAATTTTAGTAACCGTTCCGAGATATGATATAGTCATCGAATACGGCTCCGGCACCCCCTTGGAAATCACGTGCGTGTTAGATCCCGACAATGAAAAAGTGAAAAACCTGTTTCGGAATGACACCATCGACGGGGGTGAAGCTAAAACGCCGAGTCAGATGATCATGTTCTACAAGAACGCCGAACGCGTGTCCAAGCAGTATATGAGGATTATCAATGCAACAGCTGCTCAATTGCGCATCTCCGATCCACCGGCTGGCCGAGATACCTATTATTGTACCCTGTTACTCGACGACCAACTTGGTCCAAACCACAGCTTATCCACACCAGCAAGTGATTCGTCGATATTTTCAACCCCTCCACCGACGACCTTGGAGACTAGTGGACCCCCTTCGTGGGTGTCACAATCCTCTGAGGTCGGAGTGTGTCTCAACAGTGTAGCCGTTGGATGTGAGTTACCTCTTTATTTAAACCCATTTTTTTTTGCCTGATGGTGTTTTCATGTCTGTATAAAACAATACTTATTGTGGTGTTTTCGGAGTGAAAGGTGAATGATTATTTGTAACCAAAATCTTTCAAAACTAAATAATATATGTAAGTATTTACATAGAATAGGTACTTACAATGATTTCAAATGATTTCATATGAATTCCTATCAAAATTATGATATTTCCCAAATGTTTAAAAATTGATCGAGACCAAAATATTTTGGATTATTATGGCAGCTATAATAATCCAAAATATTTTGGATTATTATGGCAGCTATAATAATAATTAATACATAGATTTTAATATAAAATTTTAGCTCAGAATCTGACTTTTAACTGTGTTTAAATGGTTTTTCATTCAAAGTATTATTTTTTAGATAAACCAGCTATAATCACAAACTTCTCTTGTATATCTTACAATTGGGTAAGTTTGAAATGCAATTGGACCAAACCAGAAAACCCAATTAGAACGACATATAAGTTATTCTTTAAATTACCCGGTTATGCTGGAGACAGGTATTGTAGAAAAGTAATTTAAAGTTGAAATTAGTAACTATATACAAATATCATTTTTTCAGAACTATTATAAGTTGTCCTAATGATGCAGATTCCAGAGAAAATAATTGTTGTTGGGATTTATCTACAATACCAATGTATAGACAACCATACGAATATTACTACTTTACATTAATTGGGGATAACGAATTGGGAAATTCAACTACAATTATTCGTTTTCATCACTACGCTAATGGTACATTGCATATTGCTTAAATTGTATTTAACTATAAATAACAAGCGTATCATTTAGATTACGACCATTTTACTTAAAAATAATAATCCTGTAAAAAATGACTATTACAATTTTTTTTACATTTTATTTAGTTATCCCAGCGAGCCCTATTAATATCACAGTGGTGGACACAACACAATCTAGTGCCTTGCTAAAGTGGTCTGTAGGTGCTATGACAACTTTTCCACGAGAACTAAATCATAAGATCGAATATAAATCTCAGTGGGATTCCAATCCTGAACATTGGCATGTGAGTGCTTATGCAATTTCCAATAAAAATATAAATTATAAAATGGTAACCTTTATTTTTTGTAGTCTGTAAATGTGAGTGACTTTTGTAGTTCGCCATCAACTTCCAATCAAACCTATTCTTATTCGGATTGTCGAGAACGTGACACTGGATTTTATTATTTCAATGTAACTGATTTAAGATACCCGTTCACGCATTACGATTTTCGAATATATGTACGTTCTTCAGTTGCTCGTGGAGAGGATAAATGGTCTCCTCCCGGTTGCATAACTTTGAAAACTAATCCTTCAAGTAAGTTTATTTATGTATTATTATCTATATCAGGGATGGCGAACCTTTTTGTGCCACCGTGTCAAATAACAATTTTGGTTGGACTTTGTTTTCCCTGCGCGTCAACTAGTTCGATAACTCGTCAATTTTTTTTTTCAAAAACTTTTATATTATCAAACTTTTACACATTTGTGTGTGTTACTAAAATAGTGTGCACGAGTCACTCTGTGACATGTGTGCCATAGGTTCGCCATCCTTAATCTATATGGTTACACGCATACCTAGGCTGCACAGTATGATAATTGAGTTTGTTAAACTTAAACATTTAATTAATAAGTATGCGTTTCGTAAATAATATAATTTAATTGATGTTTAATAATTATAATATAAATTACGTATAGTACCTAGAAGACCTCCACGAACTGATGTTGGAAGCTTTGAGTGTGTTACTTCGCCAGTGGACAAATCCAAAAGAGACGTGTTCATTTACTGGCAAAATATTGAAGACAACGAGAAATGTGGCGATTCATTTGAGTATCGTGCTTACTTCACTTCTACAACTACAGATAACAAAACCATGTTAGTTCTATTTTTCAATTAATTTCTTTTTATATATTTTAATTTATTGCTCAAATAATTTATGAATTGAACATTTTTTCACAATTTAGTATTCACCGCAGTAATGAAACATATTCGAATTATGCCAAGTTTGAAGGACTCAGTACTGACATTGCGTACAATTTTACAGTGTTTTCATCGAATAAAGAAGGTTCATCAATCGAGTATTCAACAATTTTTGTTCCCATTGAATCCGAAAGTCAGTACCTGTTTAAATGTAATTCAAAATTGTTTGAATGAGTTTTAACGTTGACTGTAATTAGAAATTGACTAACCGCTATCATTTACAAAAATCGCATTTGATGAACGAGGTGTATTTGAACTTTCGTGGAAAAATGCCAGTAGTCAAACAATATTAGCACCTAATCAAGCCAATGATTATACTATATTTTGGTGTGAAAATGATAAAGACAGTAATAATAAATACGAGTGTAATGTATGTACAACTTAAATATTATGTGAATAATAGGACATCTTGTAAATATTCTAATTATGCATATTTTATATAAAATGAAAATGAGTCATATATCGTAAAATAATAATTTAAGACGAAATAATCTTAGTACCTATATTGACATAAAATGTATCATGCATTAACTTGAGTTAGTTAAGTTAAGTTTACTTTAACAACATTGAGTTGTAAGTTAATAGTAAACAAATATTACATATCATAGTATATACGTACTCAACCACGGAGTTTAAATATGAATGTAGATAATGTAGAAAAAAAGTATTAAGAGGATGACGCATTTATTTCCTCTTCAACTAGTGTACCTTTGACATAGCGAATTGGCATTCAGTAGAACCAATTTACAGTTGCTAGCTTTAACATTAGTGTGATACAATTATTGAATAATTATACGAATAATATTTAACTTAAGAGGACACCACATCCGCGTCTTATAAACGAGTTTGTACCTACTCATCGTAATACATCGTGGTTGAGCAATACAATAAGTAAATAATTGGTTTAACTACTGTTAAATACGTACCTTTAAACATGATTTTAACATCACTGAAGTTATAACTATGGTTTATTTAACTTTGTCAAAAAGTTAATAAAGACAAAATTAATAACTTACTTTTAACCAGCTTTGGTGTGAAAGTATAAAATATAAGTTTTTAATAGCTTTTAAAATATACACTTAAATTTTAATGTTTTTTCAAAGGCATAGCTTTTTGATTATATTTGTCTTCAAACAGATGTATCCACGCCTAAAAAAAATTTATAACTTGCAACATACCGATTACCTATATCACTTAACTGATATATAGGTACCTATATCGTTCTCATGAATTGTGATTGTTCCATACAGGGTTCGATGAACTGGACGCATATACCAAGTTCAGAAACTTGCTTTAATATAACTGTATCAGATAAAATGAAAGTCTATCAATTTGCAATAAGCGCCAATAGCCAAAGCACACTAAAGGCTGATGTTACTAGTCCTTATCAACCCATTTCTAGCAGTAGTGGGATGGTGTGGGTATCATGCACAGTACTACAAAATAAAAGTAAAGACATTAGTATACTTAATTTTATTACATTTGGAGATTTTAATATCGTATTTATTACTTAATTGTTATTTTTTTTATTAGTCATTGGAAAAATAAAAAACGTTCGTATAAATATGATTGGCTCGACATCTATGGAATTGAGTTGGAATCTTGACTGCTCTGATAGAATAGGTGCAGTTCTAGGATTTCGTATATTTTACTGTCCAGTAGTATCTATACATAATTCTACTTGTAGAGGTAAGAAATTATTATAATTATTTAATTTTACCTACGTCGAAAACAAATTTATAAGGAATCTCGTTTAAAATTTTAAAATCTGAGATACAAAAGAACATTTTTTATGAATTTCTAACTCAAAATAATTTTTTGTGATTTATACGAATTTTGTCGATATTCTAAATTCAAACGTTCATTTTAACTTCAAGAAAAACAATTCTTTAATGAACTCCTATTATTATTACCAAATGAGTCGAGAAAATCTTTATTCTTTTTTGTGAATAAAAATAAAAATTGAATTTATTTTACATTTTAGAACCTATGTTAAATAAGACTGTTAGTGGTAAGATGGCACACGATGACAGCAGAGGAATTGCCAGTATTACAGATCTCAAGTCGCACACAACATACGTGGTTACAATCGCATTAGTTACAAAACATGGTGAAGGGTTATACAGCGATCCTTTGCTCTACACCACTCTAGAAGGAGGTACATTTGAGTATATGAAGTAATATTGTGTCTAGTTAAATGTTTACTCAATCGGTGGAATATTATTCGTGTTCATAAATTAATGCTGTTTAATATTCAGCACCCGATATTCAAAATCTAATAATAAATGTCACGAGACTGACCAATACAACCGTGTCTCTTCAGTGGTCGAATGCTAAATTCAAGAATGGTGTAGTCCGGTACTACCATATTGATTATTATTCGGACGATATATTTCAGCAGCAGGATTTGATTGATTCATTTGACGAACAGCAAGTCGTGAATGAACAACGTCGTATTACCGTTCACGATACAAAGGTTTAATATTTTAATACATATTGTATACAAACATGACGTATATATTCATTAGTCGTACATTTTAGGTTTTAAGAAAAAATTCGATAAGTGTGTAATAATAATTTAATACGATTAATTATATTTCTCAGTGTCGTCTGGATCACTTGGAAAGTTACAGAAGCTATACAATTACCGTCACAGCATGCACAACAGTTTGTTCAGAGCGTTCGCTTCCCATTAAAGTTCGAACAGCTGTCGGGAGTGAGTTAAAGATGTTGAAATCATTTCAATACGATTCGATGTTGTAACGTGCACATTTACGTGTTATTATAGTGCCAGGAAGGGTTTCTCAACCAAATTTGTTTTACGAAAACAGCACTAGGATAGCTGTATTTTGGCCGAAACTCATGAAACCGGCTGGTCCGATTGATTATTACGAATTGATTGTAATGCCTTACAGTAGGCCCAAAAATGCACGAATTACATATTGTGGTTTTTCTTCATCCACCGATTTGTCCGACACACAAATACAGGAAAACCCGAATAATTCAATGTACCAGAGCGTTTGTAAATATCACTGTGCCTACTGGATTTTAGGTTTTTAGTAAGATTTGATTGTTTTATTTTATTCACCTAGCAAATGTGTTCCATATGCCTGTTCCGGATTGTAATAATGAACGGTATAGTGATCGAAAAACGTTGTCATTAATTGTAGTACGAGCTGTGAATAACAATCCACTTAATCCTCATAGGCCATATTATGGCCAGTGGTCGGTTCCTGGATCGGTCAGTTGTGTGTTACCAGGTGATTTTCTGTAACAAATTATTTCTTTTAATCGATTTAAACCAGTCAAATAAAAATATTTAATGAATTATTAAAATAATAATATGCTTCATGTGTAAAAACCAGTATATTACGATAAAATATACCAACTATTTGAACACAAAGTCATAATACAATACCAGTTGGCTACAACATTTATGTCTTACCCATGTATTAAGTTAAAAAGAAAAAATAGCATTTAGGTGTGTATTTTATTTTTGAGTTGCTGAATTCATAAATTTTATAATAAATAAAAATGGCTTATATAATTCATATACAATAGTAGGTTATAGCCGTTATAGGTATAAAAGATAATACGATATACACGGTTAACAAATATTTACGATGACACAACCGTCATAAACTTTAAGAAATAACGTACCTAGTATTGGTATATAGTTACTACATTGTATCCTAAACGTTAAATAAATTATGTAAAATGTAAAATTTTTTCCTGGGTATATTGCAAAACTCAAACGTCCACCATTAAGGTTTAAAACATAAATTACCCTTATTATTACATTTTTCGATCCTTTTGTTAAGATGTATTTTTACTCATACTTTGAACAATAAAGGCTCAGAAGAAGTTATTGATTTTATAAAAATCTTACTTCCTAGCGATAGTTCAAAAGTTTGTAGCATACATAGTCACTACATTTTTTTTGTAAACGTTTATTGTGGCCTAGCGCGGTGAGGTGGTTGCCCTCAGTCACAAGTTCTGAGTGCAAGGATCGGCCAGTGTCACTAATTCTCGGATTGGTGACCACCCCGATGTGGTGTACAAAATTGGATGAACAGGTGTAAAATAACGATCTTCTTATTTTGTTGTTCCCAATTCAAAAACGATAACCGTAGAAACTTTCCATTTTTACCATACTTTCCTATAAGCATTTACTGGTTGAGAGCAACAAATATATTGTTTATTTTAAGTATATTCTGAAGTATTTAACATTTAAGTATATACATTAAATGTAAAATGCACATCATCAAACCCTTATTTCAGTAGCAGTGCAAAAAAATGTTTTAGATAAATATGTTAAACTTATCTTGTCATTTATACAAATATAATCCTATATTATATTAGTTTATGATAGTGATTACTTCAACTTATTTAATGCTGTTTTATACTCAGCACCAATTCAAAACATAATGATAAATGTCACGAGATTGACCAATACGACCATATCACTGCAGTGGTCGCCTCCTGAATTCACGAATGGTGTTGTCCGTTACTACCATATTGATTATTATTTGGACGATACTATATTACAGCAGCATGATTTTAATGGTTCATATTTTGACGAACAGCAAGTCATAGATGAACAACGTCGTTTAACGGTTCATGACACAAAGGTTAGAATTTTGATATATATGTAGTATATAATATATACAGTATGTAGATGTACCTAAATCGTTGTACTCGTGGTTTTTTAACGATTATTATCTATGAATCTAAGATAAGGAATTTTAAAAGAAAAACCTCGTGTCTTTTAAAATGTTGAATGAAAATTTTTTCAATCATAATTTCATAAGTTTTTCAAGAAACCACAGCATCGACGTCTTACTAATCACCTCGATACCTCCTTAAACTTTTGAATATTGACCAGCCGTAGATGTGTGACACCCTTTATAGGCGTAATTTATTTAATTCAAACGAATGATTGGTATACCCATCTTCAGCGAGTTAAAAATTCAGCTAGTAATTTAATAAGATGTAAATACATATATACCTTAGATAGCTGACCTTATATCATAAGCAGTGGATGGAGATGAATCTCTAAATTAAATGCAAGTGAGGTGAACCGTTGCACATTTAGCCGTGGATAGCTGATTAGTTTATACTTATAAAGGTAGGTATATCAATTAAAATAGATCGATTTGCGACATTCCTCTTCCTCTGTTTATTCTTCTAATTCAGAGACTTGACTCTCATATGTGCTTCAAATTATCGGGACATTGGACCTATCCATTGTATACCTATACGCTAAGCTATACCTTATAAAGTAGGTATCTATATAGTATGTATAATATATATATATATACTTTTTTAATATACTGTTGTATCGACGGCGGATGTGAGTGAGTCCAATCTCAATTTATTTCAGATCTACCAGGTGCCTTGGAATACCATCTATTTTTATTCTTACAATTCTGAGACAAAAATTCATAGGTATTTAATAACAATTTAATACTATTAATTGTATTTTTCAGTGTCGTCTGGATCACCTAGAAGGTTATAGAAGATATGCAATTACCATCACAGAATGCACTACAGTTTGTACAGAGCGTTCACTTCCCATAAAAGTGCGAACAGCTATTGGGCGTGAGTTAAAACCTTTAATATCATTCAAATACTTTTCAATGTCTTACATACACATTTATATATAGTGCCAGGAAGAGTTCATCAACTAAATGTATTAAAAACCAGGAATGGGATAGAAATATCTTGGGCAAGACCCGTGAAACCAGCCGGTCCAGTCGATCTTTACGATTTGATTATAGTGCCCGATAGTGGACGCGCAAATTCACAATCTACAAATGATAGTTCATCTTCATCCACTGCTTTAGATTCCGTACAAATACGAGAAAATCCAGACAGTAAAATATATCAATTTATGCCAAACTGTAAGTATCACTGTACATAATAGGTTTTTAATATTATTTAATTAAATTGTTATTTTGTTTTTGTTTTACTTAGCAAAGGATAAATTCCATCCTCATGATCATTTACCTTCTCCCAACTGTTTTCATAAATTTTGGAGTCAACAAAAGTTTTTATTTGCTGTACGAGCTGTGAATAGAAATCTACTTGATCCTCAAAGTCCATATTATGGAAAGTGGTCTGTTCCAAAGCCGGTCACTGTTTGTTCTCTCAAGTAATTTTATATTGAAAATTTCTTCTAATAAATTTCAAATTTTCAAACAAGAGTATTTAATTAATCATTAAAAATATAATATGCTTATTACTTGTTCCATAAAAATCAATAAAAGGTAAATATTTGAACACTAGGCTAAGGCATATGGTGTACCATTAATAAAGTTAAAAAGAAATAATAACATAGGTATATATTTTTTGAGTCACTAAAATCATAAATCTTATTGTAAATAAAGTTAGGTGGTATAAGCGCTGCATATTTATGCTGTATTTTATAAAAAATAATTGTTTTATCTGTTCTTGAAAGATGGGTGCAGTTGTAGAGAAGCAGTCTCAAGGATGAAAGTGATGGACAATGGCAGAGCACTGCGAGAGAACTCTGTAGTTAAGTTTATAAATTATATTGTGAACAATTATTAAAGAACTGTGGTCTGTTATAATGAACATAATATCTTATCAGTATTCATATATAAGAAAATATATTTAAATAAATATTGATATATTGATTATAGTATTGATCACCATTTAATCATCACCTTTTGGTTCAGTAAAAATGCTTCGATTTTCTATTTCAATATTATTCCTGGTGGGTAAGCGAATCTAGTTGAAATGCTAACAGTTTTTATTAGTTTTAAAAAGCTTCGAAAAAACCAAAAAAAAAAGTCAAGGAAAACCTGTGATTTTTTTCACAACACCAGTTGGTTTTGACGAAATCGATTAAGTTTTTTATGTATAAATGGTTGAAATTGGACGCAAACAGGTTGCAATATTGGTATAAAAATGTATTTAAATTTTAAAGTGTAAAAGTATTTACACATAATATAGCCTTAGGTTCTAAAGTTTAAATTCGAATAACAAGTCTGATCTCACCTAGCGAAATCGATGTCTAATATTTTAAAAACTTTTAATGATACCTACGTCATTATAAAAGTACAAAAAACGCTGTTTAAACTATATTTTGGGAGATAATTTTCAACGATAAAATATAATAAGCACGGCATAATATTTTAATCTGAAAATAATAAATAACTTACTTTTATACTGTATAATATAATTTAGTTATGCATAGGTACTGAATTTGAATTTACATAAATTCAATTACAATATGTACATTAAAATAAAGGGAAATAATGTTTGGAAGATAATGGGAATTGCCTATCCTAAATATATTTTCCAAATATTATAAGATAATTATTAATAAAGTATGAGGAAACCTGGGTAGGCAATAGGTACCTATTATTTTTATTTGGATCAATTTTACATATTATTTATTTTTACAGAAAAAAAAATTGTGCCAAGTTTCTAATAGATTATTTTAACATAACAATGTCTCCGCTCAAACTAACAGAATCGTTTTTCGTACTCAATTATTTATTATTTTTTGTGTAATTGTTCAATTGAATCAATTGTCTAGTTTCGTGGTTGTAAAAATAATATTAATACTCTGTCGATTTGTTCTCGAGTCGCAAAGTATACATCACCTGATGAATTTACCACTAGATGTCGCACATAATATGAGTTTTTTAAGTTAAAATAATATTGTTATATTCATCTTTAATAATATGAATTCATCTAGTGTTCATAAGACCTATGGAAATTATGACAACACTTGAATAGTGTTTATTTATCAAAACAATTGTTAAAGCTAAAAAATGCTGAATTTGAAATTTTTTAAAATAAAATACAAAAACACAAATACACAATACAAATTTACATTAAGTGTGTACCTATTATTATAATAATATTATCAATCTGAATAAAAAATTATGCTTTGTAAATATTAAGAACACATTATTCATTCCACCAAAACCAGATATGGTTAACAGGAGGGGGGATGTTAACGGGTCAACACCGAAGTCTATAAAGGAATTGAATTATTATAATGTTAAACAACGATAGAAATAAATAATTGTACCTATTATGTAGGTATCCATGGCTGATCTCAGCTAGGCATGGAGAAATTTTTTTTGGGTGAGGCCTTAAAATATAATATTTTATAACTGGAAGCCCAAAATGTCATACAAATGCCCGAATACTAACCTACCTAAGGCATGTTCAGTTACCATTTGAAGTTAGTGTTTCACGAAACAAATTATGTACCTGAAAAGTCATGTCTAAGAACACTAAAAAAAGATGCAATTTTCAAATCCTCCTCGCCCCAGTTATAAGTTATGACTATAAGCTATTTTTTCTTCATAATAACAATTTAAATTTGAATTACTTATCTTTATTGTTAAAATGAAAAATATTACAGTAGGAAACGGTATTCACTTCTGTATTATATCTGTCTGAAACAAAATGCAAAATGTAGCAACTTGATTTGTGACCAAAAGTGTACCTGCAAACAGTGCAAACATCATTAGTTACGAAGCCTGGATAAATTAAAATGTAATTAATTGCGTTCAATCACTTAAAAGTAAAACGCAAAAGAATCATCGTGTCTATTAATTGATAAAATATAAATTAATATATAATATAATTACCAAATAGTGACTGTGTGAGACGTAAATGGATTTCATTTTTATTGCAGACAATTTTTCTTTTTTAATGTTTTCAACTGTTCAACATTTCAGCTTCCAAGATATAAATCATTTTTAAGATAGATTATATTTTAATGAGCACGGATAATGTTGTTTTTCACTATTCAAAAGGCGATATTGCCTTTATATAAATTAGTTGTTTTAATAAAGTATACACAATATAATATAATGATGTTTAGGTACTCTGCAAGCTCACTTGACTGTTACTGTGTACAAACGAGGTTGATAACTTTCACTACTTTTATTAAAACCATATTATTTAAAACAAATAAGTGAGAACAAGTAAGTGGGTAAATACCACCCTTAGGTATGTTGTACGTACAAAAGGTGTCGTCGAGTAGAGTCGAGTATACGAAAAAAGGTCTGTCAACCTATCTATATTTTTTTACTTTACTGAGTTATATGACATATTTTTTGATATTGTTATAAAAATGAAACATTATTTCTCTATTGATAAAATGGCAGGTAGAATTATTTTTTGTCAAAATCGTAGAATTTATTTTATTATTATAATAGCTAGTATAGGTATAATATATAATATATATTTATATAATTTATTATTGTTATTAACTTTAGTCAATACTGACTTATGGTCATTACTATAGAACAGTGTGAATAGGATCATGAAAAAGATAGGCCATAAATTAAAATAAATCCAAATAACTTAAAAATGCCATTGAGTACCATAATAAAATATATTTGAAAAAGTTTCTATTCCTCATGAACTATATAATATTTTGTACAACAAGATAACTCTATCCTCGTTATTCTTACCTTAATATCTAATTTTACAAAAATTCGAACTTCAAATGCTCATGAAATAAATTTGGTCTATGTACCTTTATTATTTTCAAATAACTTCATTAAAAGAAAAATATTGAGGAAATTTTACTTATACAAATTTTACTAAGGAACAAAAATGGTTTCAACAACATTTATACAAATAATTCAAAAACTTCAAATGTCTATGAATAGCTCAAAAGGAGTCAAAATATTTTAAAATTGTACCATAATGTATAGAAAATCATAATATAAACATTAAGTAAAATTTTCAACATAATATATGGTTATTTGTTTTTGAATTACATCAAAATAAGAAAATCGATTTTGTCAAAAACTGGTTTTATGTAGAAGTTACCGTTTTTCTTTCACTTTTTTTTGTTTTTTACTAATATTAATATGTTTTCCGAAGCTGAAAATCGGCAGACGCACTATTTATGATCACTGTACATATAATAATATGAGTATTTGATAATTGTGCGTCAGTACTCAACACAGTATTATTTATATTTTCTGCGAATAAGGAAGTTTAATGCAATTGAAGTATTAGATAACTATTAACTGATAATTTGTTGCCGTGGCCGGGAAACCGTGAATTCATCCCAAGGCTTAATATTTCCTTAATTATTTCAGACGTAAATTATAATATGGGTACATCGACATTTTTTTCTTTTTTAGTTTATACTTTATACATTAAGGACGAATTAGATAATTTGCAAACCAAATCAAATTACAAATCTATATGAGGTACATTTGAACACATTTGAATGTTTAACATAAATAAATAATAATACACCAGATTAAGTTTTATACAAACATTTTTTGTATATTTAAATTAAAAAACAACTCATTCATGATCAGTTTTTTAACCAGATTAACACTTATTATGTAAATTGACTTCACAAAACAAAAACACGTTTGCTTATAAATAATAGTTAGGTAAGTTCAGGATAGAGCCGGCGAGTTACCGAGTTGAACTCGGTGGGCCGGCTTAGTTGTTATATTTATTATTAATCTATGTCAACATTACTGCTTAATATAATATGTATAATTTATATAATATGATGTTATTGTTAAAATATGGATACCTATTAATGACTTTATCTTATTGAAAAATGGGCCGTTAACTTTTTTAGGGCCGGTTAAAATCGTAAAACTCGGTGGGCCGACACCTTGCCTATCCGGCGCTGGGTAAGTTCCAGATATAACTATACTAAAGTGTTAACAATTTCTTATCACAAATTTGTACTTTAATAGTACATAACTACACTTAATACTTATAATGAAAATAATAAGTTAAAATCCAGCCATGGACTATAAGCTATCGTCTAATGAGGTTCGCAATCAATATTATAATTTTCAAAGGACATTTTGATTAAAATAATTTAATAAAACTATCCACCCATTAAATATCTAACTAGGTACACCATGAGTTATTATATACCTATAATAAAACAATAAGTTGTATTTAATTGCATGTAATTATGAATTACATTAAAATGAAGGAGTTATTATCTTGTAAAACAAATTTGTGAACTATACGATTTAATGAATAGTAACTTACCGAACGACTATAATTATAAAATATTGTGATATAATGGTAGGTATAGGTATTAAATACATTTTTATAAAAACATATAGACATATAATAGAACATCGTTTCAGTTTTCATAAGTTCGGTATAGAAAATGGAACATTTTACATTGTCGGGAGAGGAGGGTGACACAAAGTTCCAGGGAGAAAAAAGCCCCTTAAGCCCACACACTACATCTTATTTGTTGGAAATAATAAATCATCGATGTATCAGAAATACCTACTAATGATGTTCATTAGATATCTTTTAACATTCTTATACTATTGATTGAATATAACTTTGTAATATAAAATATTATACCGACTAACCTACCTAATGTGATATCATCTATCACGGTCTGTTCTACTGACGGCTGTAGAAATATTTAAATAATATATATTCATGTATGTGTAGTAACAAGTATTGTGCACATAGGTGTACTGATTTAATATAATTATAACTGTAGACATTTGCATCTTTAAAACATAATTATTATGCTGATCAATCTTAAATCGTGCCCACGGACGGAAAATAATTGTAAACTTACTGCACTCAATACATTTTGAGGTATAAGTTTCTAGGTAATAATTCGGGCCCAATTAATTTCAGGAATAAATGTCTATGTTATACATTGCGCTCTAAAGAGGCTATTTTTAATATACCAATGTCAATGTCCTCTAAAAATTGTTTTTTGATTTAGTTAAAATAAAAAATGTAATGAAAAATGTAAAAATGTAATTTAACTTTTTTTAAATTACGTGGATGGATATTTTTAGTTATTTAATATTTATCCATCGGGTTAATTATATAGATAATACAGAGTAAAAAATAATAACAAAAATATAGTAAGTTATCTACATTTGTGTATCAATATGGTCATATTAAATAATTTTAACATATTGTGTCCTCATTTTTTTATGTTGCTGAACATTTTTTTTACATCGGCTAATTAAATTTTTCAATTAGGTACTACAGTCGCAAAATTACTGGATACCGTGGTTTAATATGACATAACATTTTTTTAAATGCAAATTATTATAAAAAAAAGTATTACTATCCAACACCTGAAAATATATCTGAATATTTCAACTGAACTATGCGCACATTCTGCAGTAAAATAATAAAATAAATTTATATAAATAAAATAAATTTCTTTATTAAACATTAGAATTACATAATTTTACAAGGATGCTCAGGTTAAATGGCATATACTGTTTGTGTAGGCAGTTATATAAGTAAAAAGAAAAATTTATATTTTATAAAAAAAAAATATATTATATTTTCAACTATGTAATATTTGAACTGTAACAACTTAAAATCGATATACAGTCACTTAGCTCAACAACATTTAATAGTGGGTAAATAACAAAACTTGATAAAAGTACCTTTACTATCGCTATGCCATTTTGCCCGATGTAGTACAAGTTTTATTGAAGTTTCTTGACACAAAAGTATACTTGTATATAGGCTTATTTATAACAGAACTAAAGTATACTTGTAGCCTACTTTTTTTTCCGAGCAACTTAAAATCAACAAACATTAATATCTATAAATTAAATATTAAGTTTGATAAAAAAAAATATGTATATCATACAAAATGCAATTTTGTTTATCAATTTTGTGTTAAGGTACAATCGTGGAGCCAAAATATGCATAATCGTGTACTGGCGGTTATAATAATAGTCATTTAATTGAAGAGGCCTCGGAACTATAATATTTATCACTATTTCTTATCGAAACATCAAAGTATCTTACGCCCTGGTATGGTATATTAAGTCAATATCCCCTACCTGTTTAGGAACTTAAAAAATGTTGGGTGCAATTTACTATACCTATTTTAGAAATCAAAAAATGCTTTTTTACTACCGGTTCACAGTGGGTGGAATTTAAAATTACCTATCATTCTTTAGTTCTTTGTGTATATTCAAAAAGATATTGATAGGTATATTTGCGCAGAAAAACACGATTGAAGGATTTTTAAAAAGTCTTTTCAAAACTAAAAACAAACCAAAAATTATATTTATCACAAACGGATTTAATTTCTAATTGTGTATTGTTTTTTGATGATCCAACAACAAAATAATAAATTTTTTTAGTATTTTCTTTTACCGACACAATATATAAATAATGAATATATTATAGACTTTAAGACATATTGTATAAGTTACATAGGTAGCTATTATATGTTTTTTATAGTAGTTAACAACATATTATGCAATATAATATACTCATCAATAATAGAAATAAAGAATAATGTGAACAGAGATTTGGTAGATTAATTTATGTTATATAATATTTTATATTTACCTATAGAAAACTCATACATTATGTAATATGAACTGTAATTTCTAATTACAAATATGTAAAATGTAATAATAACCTTGTTTCGAGAGCTTACAAAAGTTTTAGGAACCTATGTTTATAATGTTTATAATTATTAATTAAAATGTATTAATTTTTTTTAAACATTTTATTCAATTATTATGTTCAAACAGTTCATAGATTTTACTACGTACCTTCTAATTATAAGTTGATTTTAATAGAATATTTTTTCTTTTAGATGATAAGACATTTAATTTCTATAAACATATTAGTTATTTTGTAAATTTAACAACTTCAAATAAAAATGAATGATTGATAAAATGAAATAATATAATAATTTATCCACAACTTTTCGGACAATTTTTGGCAGTCGTTGGATTTCATCAAGTTTCTCATAAGTCAACCAACGGGAACGGGTTCATTCTGTGTATTTTTAAATAGGTTACCATTTAAATTTTTTTTAATTTATTTTTACTGATGAATTATAATATTTTATCTAATTAATTTTACGTTACTAAATTTAATTGATTTTCATCATTATTTTTTAATGATTATACGAACAAAACTGCGGTCTACATAGCTAGTTTTCATATAAGTAGTTAAGGCCTAGTAGGGAACACATCACAACTCGTTACATATTTTATGAAGATATAATTTGTATAATCTAGCAGTACTAGTTTAGAGATTAATACATATGTATATAAAATACACATTTAAATTATTTACCCTGATTTTAAAAATAGTAAACATGAATTTCATATTGTTTATGATTTTGTATTTATTATTATGATTTATACGTTATGGTAGGGACGTATTAAATGAGGCGGTGGTAAATTAAAATAGGCGAAGGTACAAATGTACCTTTACATAGTTAGTAGTTACTAAAATCGATTCATTAAATATATTTTACGACGGGTATTTTTAATTGTAGACAAATTACTTACCGTCAAGTAAAATACAAATATAAAAGCTGAAACTAATCGATGGACATTTTATCTATAATATTACGGCTGTGAATTATAATCTAAATCTCACCAAAACAGACTCCCAGTTCTCCCGGGACATAAAAAAAATGTATTCAATATATTTCAATAGTACCTATTTTTAAAACGGATAAAAACAATTATTTTATCTAATATCAAAAAAATGCTGTGTAGGTAAGTATATCGTGAATGACGTACATAATAAACTGTATATTAGTGTATTTTGTAAGTACACAAAAATAGAATTGAAATTAAAGTCATAACATAATTAGCAAATAATATTTGCTAACTATGATAATTATTTTGGAACATGTATGTCTGTAAATTTATGTCGTGATAAAAATATTAACAAGTAGGTATTAAGGGTAGGTACCCAATAAAGTTTTCACTTACTTACTATAAAATATATGCATGTATTTCAGGGTTTTTAATGGAATAGTTAATAATTTATAGCGGACAACTGTAATGCATCGGTACCTACATATAAAACTTATAATGTAATTTAAATAGTTTAGTGAATAGTGGCGTTATAAGTTTCTACAATACAATCTTAGTGCCAATTAGGGATGTTGACATTAATCGATGTTAAGCCAGATTTTCAATTGTGTTTAAAAGTTTGTTATAATTGACCGTCTGCTAACATTATCTCACAGTCAAATTATTGACAAAATCACAGTTAACTAATAGTTAAAATAATCACCATATTTTTTTGTGGGGACATCCTAATGATATTTTAAAAATATTATTTGTTATAAATCAGATATGATCGTTTAAAATAAAATCGAAAAATTTATTTTTCAGTTTAGTATGAAATTTTTTAGAAACATTTTTTAAATTTTCTATTGCTTGTTTCTAACAGTTAGACGTTGGTATTATTAATTTTGGGAATAATTAATTATTATATTATAACGGTTTATTATTTGTCTTGTAATATTGGATGAATGGATGAATGTAACCAAATGTTCAATTTAATCTATTTTAGTGATCACAATGTTGAATTAAACCTATAAATGAATTGTTGCATAAACAACTATTATGCTCAATTGAAATAATTAAACTTTTGGTTTCACGACGACGAAAAGTCTGGGTTTCGTCTGTCTTAAACTTGTCTTGGCATGATTTCAATTTAGTAATTTCTATTGATACCTATCACAATACGAAGTTGAAAATTTGTTGAGAAATTAATATACAATAATAGTTTAAGATAATTATTGTGCACATTAATATCGATTAAAAGGCCTTAGATATTTGCACTCTTATAATCTTAAGCGCCAATCGAATACCATTAATAACACACTAGGTACACATTTTAACATTACAAAAACACTAACACGAATTAAATGTATTATGATATAATAAAACATCGTAAACAATATTTTTTAAAATAATTTCTGAAAATGATATACAATTAGGTATAGGCAGGTACATGACATTTATTTCAGTATACTAATCAGTACCGACAGTTCAGTAATTATCAAGTATTGGTTATTTCAATATTGAGATCTAAACTTTTGTAAATATGGATTTTGAAGAAAGTATAGCCGTATAGGTATTGCCAATAGACGCACCTATTTCACTCAATTCTAACACATTAACACGTATTAACTTATTCATTATTCTAACATAACTTTTAATTGTTGTAACAGTGACATAGACATGTATTTTCATTGGGGATGAGTGGGGGAGGATATATGTTATTTATTTTTAAGATAAATCGTCAATGATAAAAATTTATCTACATATTATAAAAAAAAACTAAAAAAAAGAAATAATTCAGAAATAACTATTGAAAATAAGCTTTTTAATTATAATTCAAGCATTTAACTTAGTCAGTAGTAACACCAATCATACAATAACCGTCTTACAGTCAAAATGTGTATCATATCTGGATATGCTACATTTTTAGGAAGTACTTAATTTTATGATCGGTACCAAATGAGAAAAATTATTTTTCTTTTTATCTAGATCAAATAAGTTACAGATAATTTTTCTTTATACAACATCGCTATACTAACATATCCTCCAAGAGTTCTATGTTGTTTATCAAATTCAAACCCAAAGCAAATAATATCGATTTCTAATCTCAATCTAAAAGTAGACTTTATCTGCTATTGAAAAATTAAATTTGAAGAATCTAAACTAAAGTAACACTATTGGGGTGTCGTTACTCGTTACTCGTTAGACCCACTTTTAGAAGGAGAAAAAGCCTAAAGGTATACTCTCAGATATATATTATTAGGAGCAGGAGACCGCCCTCTTCACCAACTCCCTTGAAGATCCTCCTGATCATAATCGATTACAGTATTCATTTTCAATATTTTAGTCTTACGATTGTCTTACTATTGCAACCACCAACCCTAATGTGTGAAATACGAAGCAATTCATATAACTAAATATTTCTCAAAGCTAAATATCCAACCACCCGTATGTATCGAATTCAAAGAACATTACCAATGCAAAGTTTCCGTGTTTTTCAGACTTCAGTGTATCAAAACCTTCAACATTAGAGAGAGCACTATTTAAACCCCCCAATAAGTAGCAATCATCTATAAATAATAAATAGACCTATTTATGAAAATAATATCGTAATGTTTTAAAGAAAATGTATATTTATGTAAAACAAAAGCCAATGGCATCAGACCACTTGACAAATAAAATGACAACACTAATAAAATAATCGCAACAATCTTACAAATCAACTTTTCTTATTTTAACTGAATTATTCAAATCTTATGATGTGGGCCGTGACTTCAGAGGGCCTATATTTTATCAGTTTATCACTGTGTAACGACAATTAGATAGGTTGTTATAAAATATTCTAAAATGATGCGGTAGTATTTTCCAAGGCGAGCATTAACGAGTTAAAACTTTAAATTAAGTTAAAACGTTAGGTTATAATATTATTATCTAAGTTAAGTAACTTGTGACTTTATGTCGGAACTAACTTTAAATTTTAATAGCTACTTTTTTAGCTTATACAACGCGCTCAGTCAATGTTGATTTACTTACTTTGTTGATTTTCTAAAGATGTATTGAAATTAAGTGAAGTCTTTGTAAGAACCAGTCATTCTTAGTTTTGTTTGCTTGACAAACATTAGATATTATACACAAAGCATGTGCACAAATGTAAAAAACTACACAGGAAATTCCTAAAATACTACGATTTACTACAATAATATATTCATTATTAGTTTATTTTTACAAGTTCCTACGTCATGCTGTATCTTATTGATTGTCAGTATTATGAACATAATAATACTTTGTTGGTTATAATATAGTATCGCGGTACTTCATTTTTATTGGAAAAAATGAAAAATGAACATAAATAATACTTTTTATTGATTTTTATTTTTATTTATTCTTTCAAAAAGATAATGGGCATCACTGAACAGGTTCGCATGGGGGCCTATGAGATCTTATATATAATAATTTAATTTTGTATACTACGTACATGATCATGCCTCTAATCCGTTTTATTGCACACCTAGCATCACGTTATTAATTGAAATTATTAACAATTTAAATTTAAATACACACATGTCAATGAGTTATTTCCAAAAATCTTTGTTAAGGCTAATAAACTAAAATGCTTGCGGGTAAGATATAAATAGGTTAAATAGGTAACCTAAAAAAGGTATAAATATGGCGGGTTCCTTCTTGTAGTTCATTTGAATTTTGATAGTGTTGTGTTTTATTTGGGCGTTCGTCTATAATTCGTAAGTTATCTTATTGATTTAATTAAATTAATTTGAGGTAACTGCACTAAATAGCAAATACGTTCTGTATTCAATAAAAAACAGATGAATGTAATTTTATAAATAATAAATAGTACAAGTAATATGTGATATGTATAAGATGTATCACATACAAGAGATTCGAAGACTTATATAATGGCAAAGCATATGTATTTTTAATTTACTTAAGTGTGGTGTTTATATATGTGGGTAATATTTAAATTTCCTCCTCATGCCAAAAGTGAATAATATGCGCTGATCTATGAAACTATTGAACAAAGTCTGAAGCGTAATCAAATAAAAGATCCCACGTGTATTTAAACTTTAGAGTCAACATTCACTAATATAAGTAATTTTATATTATTGGTCCCTTATTAGCGGGTGTACCAGGTGATTTTTATCATTTGTATAATTGATCCGTTGTCACTGGCAACATAAAAAGTTACTCGAAAACTTGCAAAGCATAATTCCTACTCTCGCGTGATTATACTGAATAGCGTTATAAATCCATGTAATATTTAAATATTTAATTTACTATCGCAAAGTTATTTCAACTTATATCTTAAGTGACTGTTAAACAGCGTAGGTACTCACTACTTGTGTATACTTTTTATTAGTTCCACGAACGAGAATAATTTTAATTTAGTTTCAAAGTGAAGTCTCAACTTTTATTTGATGTATATGCTTATATATATTAGTTATAATTGCTTATTTTCCATACAAACCCTTAGCCGGAGTAACTAAGTAGAAAAGTAATTTTATCTCTGTTATTGTATGTTCTCAAAATTAAGCGGTTTACAAGGAGGAAAATGTCAGTTGAGATTCGAGTTTTAATCTTGATTTTGTATTTTGTAAGGAATTGAACCTTCTGGACTACCACGTATATTGCATTAAATAGACAATGGAGCTAATAGAGGGTGTTACAGTGGTTTTTGATGACAGCCTTATAAAATAAAGAGACAAAACAGTATGGCGGTGATGGTAGTGCAGGTGGTGTTGACCTGGACGCATATGAGGATTCTGTGGACGATCTCTGCACCTATAAACCAATTGAGACTTCTGATTGGTCCATTTGAATTTCAGAGCGTATTTTAAAAAGTAGTCAAGTACCTAATACATTTTAACAACTTTCACAATTATAAATTAATAATAAACCACACAATAGATAGATATTTTTAGTACAGTTTCTTTCAAAATATTTATACCTAGATAAAATAAAATTATAAGTATCAAATAAGAGGGTTTTGAATTTCATAATATTATTTTTATGATTATGGTTGTATTTAATTATTTCTATAAAAACTTCTTAGAGGTATCTAATGATTATATTATATTATTATTTTATTAGGTATTTTAAGACAAAATTGACAATATTTATTTGCAACAATGATTAATAACACAATTAAATTCATGAAATCATATTAATAATATTGTACTACCTATAATCATATCGTTACCCTTGCAACTTATTGTAAGTAAATACCAATAACTATTTGAATTATTAGCCTCTAGCTATACGTGTATAATTGACCAAGCGGCGTAATTATGTGAGGGGGGGGCACTTGCCCCCCAGACAATTTAGGTTTCAGGGTTTTGATCATAGTGAATAAATTATTTTGTCCTTCCCTAGATTACTTCCCATTTACGGCATTGTCCGTGGCATATAATATATCTAGCTATATATATATATATATATCTATATGCTTCAAATATATTTGTGAAAACTAGCAATAATCTTTATAACCATGATGATAGTATTAATATTATTACCCGGTTTACTCGTTCCGATGATTTTTATTCTTGCATGACACATTTCACTTGGGTGCACACGTAGTCACGTCACCCCACAATTTCCAGGAGTAATATTATCGTTGTGACGCTTCAACGCTCGTATAATAACGATGGCAATAATTTTTTACGGTGATATTATTATGCCACGAAAACACTTAAGTATTATTTGGAAACGACTGTGGGAGTATATCATAAGTGCCGTTTTGATATCGCGATAGTGTAAACGGCCGTACGGTTGACGGTTGTTGAGGGGAGTGGGCCACTAAAATTAGCCGCCCAGAGTTATATCGTTATTATAATACGCAGGGCTCGGATTTCAATGCATCGAAATATTTTTTGGAATTCTTTTTTTTTAGCAAGCTATAAATGTGTTTCAAATAAATACTATTCTAACCATGATTTTTTATTCCATTTTCTTGTAATGTGTGATTTATTTTTATATTTTTATTATTTAATTCAAAATTATTAACGGTTAATAATATTTCCAGTATGTAATGAGTAATGACAAAAAGTTTCAATTTCCCTACGAATAATATTTTCAATAACTTAAATCGTTTTTTTTTTTCGTTAAATTATATCTTGAATTATTTTTTAAAATTTGTTTACTAAAAAAAAACCAAAAAATATTAAAAAGTTAAAAAAAATGGCTACCTACTCATCTATTTAGGTAGCATAGAACTAACCGACTGAATTAAAGAAATTTTGTAGGATGGTCTGGAAGAACAACAACTTATAAAGGCACCTTGTATTAAATGTTCAAGCTGTCTTACAATGTCGACATACATAAATCAAAAAAAAAAAACTAAAATAGTCGAAATTTTCAAATGATCTTCAATTGTAGCATAAATAAACTTAAATATTTTCAAATTTATTTAGTCTCTATAAAAAACATGGGTGGTAAAAAATCAATTCCCTACAGCTATTATTTTTTAATTTAAAAATAAAATAATCATATTTGTCAAAAACTGGTTTTGCATAATAAATTAATAAGTCCCCGTCTTTCCTTATTTTTTTGTTTTAGTGATTATCTAAAAAACTTCTGGGAATCTTATACTTTTGACCTCCAATTATCTCTATTTGTACTGTTTGAAAGGATTATAAGCACAGAAAATAAAATCTCACATCGCTATAAATCAAAAATATTGATCACTTCACTCAGAATTTATTAATGCAGTTGCAGGAAGCATCACAATTGTATGATAACAAAACATTCATTTTCCATACTTAATCGGTTCTTAGAAACAGTTATATAATTTGTTATTACAAATTAGTTGTTTTGTACACAGCTATTCATTATTAATCAAATTTAATAACATAATATTTACTTGGAAGGATTATTCCATTAATACTGAGAGGGTACTTGAGTACCTATATTATTTTAATGTTCGAAAATATACACCACGGAACCAATGGCCGAGGATGTCTGGGTCGGAACGGCTGGGTTGTCACAATCTTAATAACGTATAACATAGGTACCAAATTGTACGTTCAAAATAATCCAATTTTCATTTTAAGTTAGTTTTGAGCATTTTGAAATAGCCCTAACCTAACCTACCTCAACCTCAAAAGCTACCTAAAAATAATTTAATTCAGTTACATAATAACCCGATATTATAGTTAATTAATTTCTTTAACTTTGGACTTTGGTACAATCAGCATAAAAGGAAACGTACTGTGTAGGCTAAATATATATGTAATCTGACTACCGAAAATCATGGAAACAATAACAACCCACCGATCAATTTTTAAGAGCCACAGTCATACTATTCCCTCCATTCTTTCATGCTTCAGAGTATTAATGATGTAATTATTCGGTATAATTATGTAACAACATACAAAAACTGTTTATGGGAAATTATAAAAATGAAAATATATAGCAGGTATGGACAGCGATAAGAGAGTCTCGAGAAGCAAATTACAATGAAAAATAATATGAAGAGGAGAATGTATTATTGTACCTGTTAGTAAAAAAGCTAAGACGCGAGCCGTGGTTTGGCCACCCCTGATATAGAGTAATAATAAACGCATGAATGTGAGTAATCTAATATGGCATTATAATGTACATTATGTATTCAAAGCTTTAAAATCCAAAACTGTTCACTTTCAACAAAATATAATATGGGAACAATATAATCGTTTTTCAAACTTCAAACTCTTAAAATATAAAATCGTTGACAATAGCGATTTGAGATTGTGAAATTTGTTAGAATAACAACGACTAAGGTATAATATACAGGCATATAGCTTTATTGTGTAAAATATTGGTATAACCATGTATACAATATACATACATATGTACAGTAATGAAACGATACACTTTCAACATACTCAGATGATTTTGATGTTGTATCCAAAATGTATTAACAAGGGCAGGACTTAGAGCAAATCCATGTTTGGATGTACCTAGTGAATCATATAATAGAGGTTAGTACAAAATATACATTTTAAAGTTTAGATAATTCTTGTAGGTATATGCCATATGGTGTTGTATTTAGCATATTTTTGCATATTTTAACGATTTCGCTAAGGTTTATTAACGATTGTCTTATATTTTCCTTCACGATTTTATTCATTTATAAATCGACAACAATTTAATAGCTTAAAATTCCGTTGACTGAATTATACCTGACATAATAAATATAAACAATAAAGATTGTTTTACAATAAAAACAATATTTATTCAAACAAGGAACTTTTTTTATCATTATGTAGAAACCTAGAAATCTTTTGGAAATCTAAATATTATTACTTAATTTTATAAGTCTTTAAATTATAAACCATGATGTTTTATTGTTTGTATTTTTATAAATTAGATACACGTTTAAAATTGATTATAAAATAACTTCATTTAACAAAAAATGCTGTGCTTATTCCTATGCTTTTAATGCATATAATTTCATTTTAGAAAGCATAATATAGAAGCACATGTTTCGACTTATTTTTAGTGCTTTAACTTACTGATATCTATACATTACAAACCTTAAGAATTAAAATCTAGGTACAACAGGTGGGTGATATTGGTATATGGCACCTATATAATAATTATTCACAGTGGGAGTACACTGAACTCTCAAGTCTTTTGGATTACAATACTATTTATCAACCAATATGATAACGAATAGCAACTGTAGAGTCGTAGCAACACCAGCTTATGTTATGTTTATGGAGGACACGTACTTTAGGGTATACTCAGTACATTTACATAGCCTAATGCTGACGTGGCACGCTAACTAAATAACTTACACAATGTAATATTTATGTCATGTTGAGTGCCAACCCCAAAAAATATTTACTTAAATATATAATATTATGTAATAAGTACATCACGATTTTTTTCTCAGTAAGTTTTCCGTAATCATTGTTACATAAGTTAATATAAAATCAAAAAGTGCTAAAATTGTGGTTTTTTAAATAATATGCTTATACCTATATTGATAGAAATAAAAATGCCGAGGAAGAAGTACTGCTCTATAGAATTAATAGGCCTCAAATGTTCTTTGTCGACGAGTAGATCATTTAGTTAAATTTGAAGTTGATAAAAAATCATTGTAATTGTATGAAAAACGATTCCAAACGGAGTCTGTCCATTAGCAGCGGTCTGTCTATATTTCTAAGGCAATTTTATTATTTATTTACATTCCTTTAGGAAATTAATTTTTTAATTTGTGCATTGCTGGTTGATGTAATTTTTTTAAAGAATAAATTACATAATCATATCATTATATTATAGGCATGCCAATAATTAAAATATTATTTGATTATATTATATTACTATAGCCGTTATTAACATATCAAGTCAATAAAGTTAAATTATTATACAAATAAGTAAAACATATACAATTAATAGTAACTAATAATTATTTGTAGTAAATATCTTAATAAATAACTTTGTGGCGTAAATAGATTAAAATAAGTTCAAATATTTTGAAAATTACATTAGATATTGTAAATAATAATAAACGTAGTGGAGAAAAGTTTCAAGTTAAATTTAAATTTAATATGTTTTTGAATTACATCAAAATGACTAACATCCTTAGGGGGTAGAAATTTTAAACTATATCTACCTTCACCGACCTTTTTAATGATTTTGTATAGGTTTCCATTTTCTGGTTTCAACTTTTCGCTTTTCTATGTACTCGAAAAAAATAGACATGCACAGAATCACTTAATATAACCCCTCAACTCTACTCTCATCCACTAAAGTGGCGGTAGGTTTGGTTTTATCTAAATAAAACAGCGTATTATGGCAACTCATTCTTTAAAAAAATGTAATATTGTACATCATAGTTTATTATTACACACAAATAACATATTATTTTAATTGTTTCTATAATAGTAAGTTATGTTTAATCATTATTTATTACAGCTCGTTAAAATCAAAGGTAATTTTATGAAACGTTATTACGTTACAGAAGAATAATTCTCTGTTTTTCTTACTTTACCACTAAAAAAGTGTTTATTAAGTTTTGCTCTAATACAATGAACTTATATATACATACATGAGTCATAAATATAACCTCAGTTTTTCATATACAATGATTTATCATTGAATTCAAATCTAAACACATCCATTACAGTGACATGCTCGAAAATTACAGCAGAGACCCACCTGTCCACCTTTTTATAATTAGATGCTGGTTAAAAAAAAACACAGAATAAATAAGTAGGAGGTAGTGAGGTAACTTAGTGTTAAAAAGTTAGGGACTTAAACTGGTATACTACCAAAAATTAATATGAAAAAGTCCGGTACGTATAATAAGGTAAAAGGAAAATATGATGTGATGCACAATCAAACTTCCAATCAGTATAAATATAAATTTTAAGTAAATGATTTACCTGACGAAATTAATAAACAATCTTGTAGGTTCCAAAATCGGCAAAATATTAGCAAGATATTCTCAAAGTATATCGGTTAAAAAGTTAAGATGGTTAACTAGATAGTTAATACTTAATTAAACTGATAATATAGTATATGTTTATGATAGTAATGATATTAAGTACCGAATTGTAATCATCGAACTTTTTTTTTAAATTTATTATTTTAAATATTGTTAATATATAAACCGGACTTTCTTACATTTATTTATTTTTATCCCAGACTTAATAGGCTTAGGACTTATCTACATTGGATTTTTATGCCTCAGACTTTTTTATCCGGATTTTTTTCTTAGGCCTTTTCTACTCCTGACTTTTTTTACCGAGATTCACTTAAACTATAGGCCTGCATTGTAGACTATCATTGTATTCACTGACTTATTTAATAGATTGCCAATTAGTAGGATTGCGAATTTAATGTAGGTATACTGTACAACTTTAAATAATGCATTTCCTACCGATAAAAGTGCAGTTTAAAATTAAATTAAATTTACAAACTAAATTAATCGTACAATCATCAAAATTAAATTTGTTGTTGTATAATTCCACTATTTCTACTTTTTGTTAAGTTATCTACGTTATACATTAAGATAAAAAAATGGACTTTGTTATAAATTCTGAAATTCGATGCTTTACTAATGAGTACATCAATCATCGATGAACAAATCATAATATGAATATTATATAATTTAAATAATAATAATAAAAAAATCATTGTATTTTTAAAGAGGTTAACCATCATGCTGTACAGATAATATAATAATAGACATTCACCAAATACATTATACCTATATAGGAGTAAATTATTTATATTTTTTTAATGTTGTACTCTGTTATTTATAAATTATCAATTACCATACATGTTTACAAGATTATTACAATAATAATATTATTTACATACGCCGTACACACGGACTATACGAATTTACAAACACGTTCCAAACATTTTTAAATTATTCTTTATACAATGCAACAGTAATTCGATTTAAACCTTATATTTTACAACTCATTTTGAGAGTTAATTGTTATTAAATGTTATTAAATTCTATAAAAAAAATTGTTCGCTCTCACAGACATTTTGTTTTGGGTCGTAAACCCCACCCCTTCCCTTATAGATCAATGTAACATTACAATAATGTGCTTTCGTAATTCTTCGGCAGTTTCTCATTACGCGAATAATGAAACTGCGAAAATCGATAAATGACCTCTAACCTAATCAGAGTAGATAAACACCAATCGAATGCAGTTATCAATCCCTATAGACACGTCAAACTTTAGAAGCGTCCCTTGTAAGTAACTATAAGAAACTAAAGAAAAAAAAGGTTTTTTTGAAAACTCGATCACCAATCGGAGAAGCGCCGTAGAAGTAGATATATTATCGCATATAAACAAAACAGCGAGTGGAATTCCAAACGAAGAACAAATTCAGCTTTCTCTAAGATCGTATCACACTGTGGTGTAGTAGGCGTTTAAATTGAGTGTTATAAAATAGTCTTTTATGTTTAATCCAGTTAATCATCCACACCGCTCTTAAATGTAATTTTAAGTTTTAATTATATTTTTTAAAAAAAGTTCTAATACTTCTACAAAGCGACTCACAAAAGACTTGGTCCAATGTCATTGCCGATATAGGTTGTTACGTCATTACGGAATTACATAATTATTATACTCATTGAAATGTATTTTTGTAATGTTCGCTACTCCAATATTGCGTCGACAATTTATACACTGAGTAATATAATTTAAAAACCAATAAAATAGGTAATGAGAAGTTATACAAGTGTTCGGCGAAGGGAAATTTTGATATTTAAATTTAATATTTATTGATATCTACAGCCAATTAATATTGTGCATTTACTATAATTGAATGAGCTACTATTTACTTTTTTTCCCGCTCAATATTATAAAAACGTACTTGCACCAAACTCTTGTTTTCTTTCTCTTCCTTCTCGTTTTTTTAGATGAGTAGAGCCAACACAGTATTTGTACAACTAAGGTCATATTTTATATAGACGTCCTCTTAAAAGTGCTGCAATTGCTTTTGGTCCTAACTTCTTGTCACTCAGATATAATAGATAATATATAAATATATTGGTCGGCAACAGAAAGGGTAAATAGGAGTATCGTCGACCATATTATATATACATGTCATTGTGTACAAAGTACAGTGCGCTCACAATAAATTACTCAAAGTGATGCATTTGACCAGTCCACACTTAAGTGATTTAAAAAAAAATATATTTCATACCTAACATAGTAGGCGGCTTGAAGTATTTAAAAGACCTATTATAGTATATTTGCACAACAAATGTAAGGACATTTTTAAGCCTACGTATATAGTAATAATAGCCTGTAGAAGAATACTTTTAAAAAAATCCTAATACTATAATAATATTGAAAATACTGAACACAAACATTGTTATGTCTGAAAGCATTCAAAGTTGGAGAAAAGTTGCAGTTGATACTTTGTCGTGAAAATCACGGTGGTGCGTTATTCCACTCGTCTGAACTTTAAATGCTTCAATATATTTATTGTTCAGTTCCTATGTGTAAAAATTATTAGAAAAGTTTCTTGCTCCAGAATATCGAATGAAAATAGATGCAGCACGTTACCACATAACATATGAAAAAACTAAAAAGTAAAACACTAAAGAAATCGTTGTTCTGGAAAACAGTAAAAAAAAAAAAAAACGATTTCGCATGTATTTACATATTATAATAGTCAGGTATCACAATGCTATGATATATTTTTCTAGATGAAAAAAAAAACGTTTCTTTCATACTATCGATATAATTGTCCGTCTATAAACAGTTGTATGTACAGTAGAACTTCGATTAACCGTCACTGTCGGGACCGGGGCTATGACGGTTAATCGAATAGACGGTTAACGGAAATTTTGCAATATTACGTATTTGACGTAGAAGTAAGACTTGCATAGCATTTGACAATCGTCTAATCGCCTAATTATTTATTTTTTTCGGCGATGACCGATGACGGATAACAGAGAGTGACGGTTAATCGAGTGACGGTTAATCGAAGTTCTATTGTACTTGATTCTTGGTTGAATACTGAAATCGAAGGAGAATCTCAAAGATTCTCACTGCACAGCAGCAGAGAACGTGGCATGGTGAACTACAATTTTGGAGGCAATCGCCTTTAGGATTTTTCTTAAATATAGAGGTGGGTTCCCTAGTGAATGTAATATGACATATTCAATAGGAAGTCAACAATTATCTGAAATATAATTAGTTAAGTATGATATTAATATATCGTTATGCATTAATACTTGGGATATTTGTAACTTGCCTCTGGAAAATTTTCAGTTCGCCACTACACTGCGCCGAAGAGTCAAATGGATCAAGTAGGACTGAGTTTATACCTCGGGAAACAGTACCACAACACTGTGGTGGAGCACGATGGGCTTTATTATAGATTTCGATCCCTTTGAACAATCTGCAAATACCAAAACAATATCAAATACGTACGCTAACCTCGACTGTGACGTGTGTCGTCGTAGGTGATACTAATATATTATACAGTACGAGTATACCTCTAATGGAGTAGAAAGACTAAGTCATTATTTATCTAATCTCCATATTGTTTGTTGTAAACAATAACAACGTTTATGGACTTGTACGAATTCTAAAATAGTTTCACGGTGCATTTAAATAATTAATTAGGACTTTGTTGATACCTATCTATATTATACTATGTACTCTTGAATTACAATATTGCGGTATAGCTATGTTATGCTAAAGTCTTTCCGCCTCATAATCTATATAATCTGTATTATATCACTCTCATTTAGCTGGTGACCACACCGCGATCGTTCGTCCTTTCTCGCCAATATAATATATATATATATATATAGCTCAGGTCTAATGACAACCGTAAATCGTTACCTATACCTATTATTATAATTATATATAAGGAATTCGCGTAGTTTTGCGGGCGCGAACGCGATTATAGGGGTTGTAAAGCTCTAACGACACAGATTTGGCGGCAGTCGACCAGACCGATTCGTATAATTAATTATAGGCAGGTAATAGCTGTGCAGATATATAATTTACCGGCCAAGGGTTGACCGTGACGGATGGCCTCGCGTTCCGTCTGTACAACATTATTTAGCACCAATACATGTATACTTACCTACTGCGTAGAAACCAGTAGCTGGTATCACTTAAAATTATTGTAGTCACGTCAATATAAATTAGAACTAAAGCCTAAGAAAATGCCTCAACGCGATCCAACAGATGTTTCGGAAATGCATATCTAAGTAAGACTATATTATACTGTTTTTATATCAAACTCCGTTTGTGTTAACGCCACCATTATTAGGCATTATTATCCCAGGTAATGAATTGCTAAAAAAAAAATCGAGGAGGGTATGAGTATACACATGCGCACGGTGAAAACACTATCAGAAAGTATGAAAAAAAAATGTTCCTGGTTTCGGTTGAAAATCAATATTTTCCCTAAACCCTAATTAAGTACAGGTATAGTTTGTACTCTAATCAAATATCATGTTTTTGGATATTTCTTGAAGTAGTTTTTCCCAAAGAAATAATCATGAAAGTTGTATACATAACACATACTTTCACAAGACCAAATAATTATATGATGCTAAAAATGTACCTTGAATTTTCCCCACATATTTGTAAGATTATAATAAGCATATAATATCAAAATGTGGTAGATATTATCTATTCCAAAATGACAAAAAACGTCGACATTAAATACATGGTCTCAACCTTGATTAGAGTAATACAATTCTGAACTTTTAAAAATTAACCAACTTAGACAACAAAATATAATAGGACAATTTCAATATAAAATTTTGTAAATATATAAATTAAGTACAACTATGAAATAAGTAACTGTAACTGTGTAATGGTCTTTATTGTTGACGAGTTGTCATATAATAAGAAAAAATTAAAAAGAATAACGAATGGATAATAACACGTATCATGTACAACGATCTAATGTGTATATTTCCGTGCAATGATGTTCCAGTCTCAATCTTTTTAAAGTTATGCAACCCTTCGTCATTTTTTATTCTATTCATAGTTAGCACGAAAAAAGATATGACATCAGTATGATAACATATACAATTACAATTGTATTTATTTTTCATAAATTCTACAAAAATACTTGCAGTTCATTTGTCCTACTGCATTTCTAACAGGCATAATTCGAAGCTCGACTAACTCAAGCCCCACCCACTATAGAGGGCTTAACAGTAATAAAAAAACCTTCTAGTAGATAAATTAATTATTTTTTTTAATCCCCGTAGAGTGTATGCGCAAAAAGTATATCTACCAACCTATCCAATGTCATACGCTCTATGGGATCACCACACTGGACACAGATTGCAAATGGGTGTAATAAAATAATAATATATATATATATATATATATATACTCCAATATTGTATTTTATTCTTACATGTCATACTTTTCTTTTATTTACATATTTAACACTAGATGAACTAAAAAAACAAACAAACAGGAAATTCGATGTATGTACTGTACTTCCGATTCGTAGATAGTGTGTGTTGTCGAATAAACACCGTCGTTAAGTAGGAATGAATGTTAATGTACTATATATTATGTGTGTTTAATTTAAAATTAATGATAAATCATTGAATACGAAAAAGGAGTCTCCGTTTGCTGTCAGCCGATATTAATAAATACATTAATATTTAAATACCTAAATAAATACCTAAATCAATTGCTTATCAGAAATGTATTATTATTTGTTCTACTCTTGTTACGATAGTATGAACTCATTTTTCTCACGACAAATCGCATAGAACTGCTTGAATAGTTTCGTCAGAATAAACTTAAAGCTAATCTAAATATTTTGAATATTGCATTGTGTACAGTTAATAGTTCATAATAATTACGCAATGGTGAAAAGTTTTGAGTTCATATCAAATTTCTCCAGATTTTAAGATACTTCAAACACTTGTAAACAAATTGTGCTAATGTATTTTAAACATTTTACATTTCTGTAAAAACAACTTATTTAGCAACCTTTTATTGTAACACTTTTACTAGTTTTTACGATAATATTCTCAAACATGATTTAATGTTTGTGAAGTCCACAAATTAAAATGTCTATAAATAGCACAAAAATAGCCTCATATATTTTTAAAATTATATCAAATTTAAAAAATTGTATATTAATATTTTGAGTAAAAATCCAAGTCTTTACATACTTAGGTACTTATTAATTTATGAATTACAAATAAAAAATATATAGTAAAATATATTTAAAATTTTTGAAGTTCAGTAAGATGATAAGTCTTGTTTGTCAACATCAAAAATAAATTGATAAAAACAATTTTACAATTTTACGAATTTGAATGCTTATAAATATAGCTTTCAATTATTACAAATATTTTTAAAATGTTACATTTAGAAAATTATAATTTAAGTGATAGTGTAATGTTTCAAGTTACTTCGATTAACACTTTTTGAATTACACTGAATAAACTAAAACCGTTTTATGAGAAATCAATAGTTTTTGCGTGAATAACCAATGTCGTCGAAATGAAAACTTCAGTCTCTCATATAATTAAGGAAATTATACTCAACTTTTTATATAATTATCCTAAGAAAAATGTATGGATCCAATTTTTTAATCCATCATACATTTTGTTTTTATCAATATACCTAGGTACCAATTAAAAAAAATTGAAGATTTCACATGCTTGCAAATAGGTAAATTCAAAAGAATCAAATTATGTACAAAATGATTTTAAGTGCAGAAAATATTGACACAAACATATCGTGAACATTTCAAGTTTCTCATTCATTTATGAGTTTCAAAAAAAAAAAAATCAATTTTTTCAAAACCTAGTTTTGCTTATAAATTTTTGTTTTCTTAATTTTTTATTTTTCCAAATTGTTAACAAAAGTACCTATCGGCAACTGGGCAATATACTTACTAAATTCAATTTCCTACCTGAAAAGATATTGGCGTAAAAATTAAAGAATTTTAACTGCTTCAAAGTGTGGTGTAAGACACAAAAATATATATGTATTATATATAAAATACACCCATCATTGTAAAATCAATATACAATAATTCATACTAAGCTCAAAATCTACAAAAAACTGTTAAAAAATCAAAACATAGAATGACATACATAATATCTAACGCATATTTCACCTATAAAATGCAGTTGTGGGTAATTCAAAGATTAACGGATAATTCAAAATAAATTATACCGTGGTTTTTGACCTTAAATTGTTTAATTTAGTTCTAATTAGCCAATGCTCTGGGGTCCGTGTTGAACTTGGCTAACTCGATGTTTATCGGTTAATAATTATAGTGAAATAGTATCTGTTCATTGTAGTGTAAGTAGTGGTATAGTTGTTTCAGTTGTATACTTTTATCAGTTTTGTATGTTCCTTTATAGTTTTAAAGTATTCTTATACCTCGTATCTATTTGGCTATAATACATATTATTAACAAGTAAATACATAATACATAACAATATTATGCTTTTGAATATCTTCACGTTTTCAATCAAGACGATAAAGAAAATGGATTAGAGTCCTTATTAATATCAACTTTTATGAACACTTTTTTCAAAGCCCAACTTAGCGAATTTTATAAATCCTACAACTGGAAACCGACGGAAATTCTTATCCGTATAACCACACAACTAACAATTAATAATAGTTTTTTTTTTCTGGTAGGAACTTGTCCACTCAAAGACGTCACTCAACCCTTAGGAGAAATTCTCACATCAATGAAAAAGTGCACACGCTTGCCATTCCTTGATAGACATCGTAGTAGTACAATATTATAACATCGGTATAACTGATACTGGTCGGTAGCGATTTGTTGATATATCTTATTAGTATGTTATTTTTATTCTCATATTGTGTAAAATAATTAGGGTGGCAATTTAATGAATCGAAATGTAAAACTCTCAGAATAGCAGTTATTTTATCGGACTGTTATTGTAACCGGAGATCGTTAAGCAAAAAAATATAAGTACCATATTATGTGGGATTACCGATTTATTTTTTATTTTTTATAATCGTTCAGGCATTAACAACTGTATATTAAATTATTTTGTAACTTTATTATTTTATACTATAATGTATTGTACTGAATTGTTTCACTTATGCGTTACTACTTTGTTTTAAAAATGGAATATTTTCTGACACGGTTTTTACTAGATTATGATTTCCAGATGAAAAAGTCGACCTATCTTTACATTACAAAATTCAAAATGTATAGCTCCTCGATCACATGTGACATTTCGATCAGTATTTTCGTATATCTCTATTTAGTATACCGAAGCTTATAAATACAGTAATACATCATACTGTTTTCAGTCGTATCGTTGTAATAACATTATTACATTATAAACAAATATTGTGTTTTAGTGCGTAAACCGATCGATTTCGGCCGTCACTCTAGCGTTAGTCATTGTTGATATTTCCACGATTACATACACGGCACGTGTAATAATGCGAATGCTACATAATATACAAACATAGGATAAATCAAACCACAATGGATTACTCTAGAAGCAAAGAAAAAACAGACAAGATGTTTTTTAAATCGTATAAAAAACTTTAGAAAACTTGTTTTCTTAATTTAAATAAATGATCATGAAAATGTGGTAAAAGTGTTTATAGATAATAATTACAACTCGTTAGTCTTTGATATACTGTTTGTTTCAATTACTTCAGTAATAGTTGTATTAAGTTTTCATTATAGGCACATTTATGTTTTCATGGGTGGAGTAAGTTTTGCTAACTTGTAAGTAATATTATGAACAATTTAAAAATCAATAAACATACATATACATTATGTATCGTATTTTTAATCTCGTAAAGGTAAGTTACTTATTAAAATACATTTTAAAAGGCAGTTTTACAAACTGTAAAAAATCGATTCGCTTATAATAAAAATTATAACAATAGAATAAATCCTGGAAGGTTTAAATGGTTTATTACTTTATACTGTTTAATTAAACTTAACCTAACGTTTTTGATTACTTTTTTTTTCTCTGTACTATTATTAAATAAAATATTTATTACCATATTAGGTACGTTAATTTACTTTCGATATTTTTTTTGTATAACTATAACTTTGAATAGCAAAATGGATAAAATATTTCACTAAGAACTATAACAAAAATTAAATTATAGTTTGTAAATAATGTTATGATCTTGATTTTTGTATAAAATTATGATATGACAAAAAAAGGTTCATGTATGTTTATTGACGGTTGACGAAGGTCGATTGTTGACCTGTAGGCTGTGGACAGCGAAATGCTTAAATCCCTGACAAAGTTGCCATCCGGGTCGATGGTGTACCCCTCTCACCAGCTCCTAAATACGTCCCTGAACCGAACGCCTTGTACATTTGCTCTTGGGTAGTGTAATTGAATCGTCGGGGCACGAAAACCAGCAATCGCTAAGCCTATAATTTATATGTGAGTGCGCGTGTGTGTGTGATACAAGCATATATGTTTATCCAGCATCCTGCACAGACCTGGTGAATTATGTGTTTTCGACGTGGTGTCTCTACCCATTGACCTGGAAGCCCCGGTGAAAAAGTAATCGAAAGAGATTATAATACTATTATTATAATGTAACGACTACAGGTGCAATTGGTTTTGTACTATATTGCAGTTAAAAATTTATAACATTTTAAATTGTAATACCAATACGGTTTGATAGGCATTCAATGCAAGTTTAATGAAAAGTTTTTTACTGGAAATTAAAAAAAAAAGATTTTATATTTCTTACATACACTTTGCAAGAGCAATTAAGTTCCCTTTTCGATAATATTGGATATTCAAACATAAAATGTCTCTTCACATGACTATTATCGTTTTGTTGTTATCCATAAAATATTAACCGTCGAAACTTGGACACATACAACTAGAACAAAAATTATCATTAACTAAGCTCATGGAATGTTTCAAAATATTTAAGCTAAGTTTAAGCTATTCATGGGAATTAGAAGTTTTCTATTTTTTTTTCAAGTGTTAACATACTTATTGATACATATGCGATATGTATGATTACAGATTGGGTAAAAAAAGCAAGTACCTTTACGTTTAAAAAGCTTAAATGCAGATTCCCCACACTTAATAGTGTTGTTTTTCTAAAAATTTAAATACTTACATAATATTATCTATATTACATTTTATTTACAATCGATTGAAGCATAAAGCTGCATAAACCATATAAATCGTTTGAAATTCGTGACTTGCAACTGTAAGCAAAAACATGCAACAGGGTGAAAGAATGTTCTTGCAACAGCAGGGAGCAATTAAATAAAATGTAATAATTTTTTTTTTAAATTATACCTACTTAGCTTTAGAGCACTTGTCTTTAATTTAATACATCAGGTATAGAAATATAATACTGCATTCGACACCTGCTATACAGCAGAGCAACTTTCCGTTTATTTCATAGACGATAAAATTTTCAAATTACTTTTACTCGCACCAATTATTAAATCTTAGACTAAAAAATGTATTGATCTTATAAAATACTGAAATATATTAAATTATTATATTAAACATTAATGAGATATTCATCACAAAATATAGACAATATTAGACATACTACCAGCACTATTATAATAATAGTTTTCATGCCTATATAATTATGATAAAATAGTTTTATTTATTAAATTTAGTATTTTTAATAATCTCATACTAAACTTATTATTGTTATTGTTTGCATAAAAGTAGCATAATATTTTATCAAACATATGCATTTTCATACAAAATAATAATTTAAATTATTACTGGACCGTTTTCCATTAGCAAAATATAATAAAATTCACATCAGTTTGACTACGTGTGTATATAATAAATTTAATTTACCAAAGCAAATTTCTGAGGATTGCACTCAAAGCCCTTTAGTTTATGCGAAACTGCACAATGACACGTGATTTCCTTACCTATCAACGTGGATAATTAACTAATACATAAATTTCAACAATAACCTAAATAAAACCGAATGGGCTCTCTATTACAAAATGTTGGGGAAAAGCACCGAAACTTAGGCTAAAACCACGCTTACCTTCTTTCATAAAAAAACAAAGAAGAGGGTCTAGGTGAAAAGTGCGAATCAGGAATAAGAGACATATTTATATTTAGAAGATACCTTGTTTATTTGTATTTACTGTAATAGTTGAGATTCCAACTTGTAATTATTAATTGGTATGTTGAAACAGTTAATTAATTAAAATAAAAAAAAAAATAAACAGTAAATATTTTATTCATTAGTGGGCAACGCATGTGTGTACAATGTACATGTGATTCCCATTTGTGATTTATCTCTACATCACTCGCTGCACACACGCACGCAAATGTCAGCGATACCACAGGCCATGCACAATTTAATCACTACACGCCGTTTGTACAGCTTAACAATTTATTTTTCATTGACGTATATATACATATATATGTACTGTAATGTGCCGATAACCGATCAAATCTTCGCGATAAGCACATGGATATGCAATAATATGCATTTTTCCTTTTTTTACCCTACAATTGGGTCATTCTGTAGGGTTTACATCTGTTTCGTTTTTTTTTGAATCCAAAACGTAGTCCATACAATATTCAGTATACATTTGTTACTCACTGTAATAAAAAAAACATCAAATCCCGAATATTGCGAGTGTTACCGATCTCGATATTTGATGGAAATAGGTCCGAACTAAGCGTGAACGACATACAGTACTTTTGCCTTCGAAATTATACATAACAAACAAATAAGGTACCTATATACGAAGTTGCAATATTTAGTTGTAACTCCTTTTTTTATAGCTGACCACAGTTTAGCTACTATAGGTACTTAAAACACTCAAAATGTTGAAAAATAATTAAACACCTTCAATAATATTATAATAAAATAAATGTGGTGTTTTCAAATCGACAAAAGGAGTATGCGCTTGAGTTTATATTACATTTTAAAGAATTTTTCAATAATTAAATTTAATAATCTGTATTCATTCAATTGAAAACTTTAATTTGCCATCTCCAGCAGTCTTCCACTTAGCCTAATTAACCTGACCAGTGACCGTAATTAATGAACCGGGTCTATAACTTTTGTTTGTCAACGGAATATTTGTGTAAAACCACCAATAAAAAAAAAAAAAAAATGAAGAAAAATTCTTTGAGTGTTAGTGTGTTACAAATTGTTGTACCCATGAATATGATATGAACTTTTGAGAAGAAGAATTGGTATTTTAATGAGTTTAGGTCCCTATATGATTGTGTTTCTACGAACAAGCTTCTGCATTTTAAGTACATATCAATATTGAAGTTCAAAGTCAGTATTTTGAAATACCGACAATGTATACGAAGACTAAAGAGTAATAATTTGGAAATATATAATACATTATTGCTGGATTAACGGAAGTAGGGCACAACAAACCGTTTGGACCCCTCTTCCATTCGCCCATAATTGGCTAAAAAATTGTTTGTACGAGATTTTATGATTATACATTTAAACCATAACTTTGAGATAGGAACATTATGTGACTCCTCTACCCCCCCCCCCCCACAGTCCCATGAAAATATTATAAATATGCGGCACTAGTCAGACGAAGCCGTGTCTTATCATGTTTCTTATTTTGGTTTATTTCAAATTTATAACGATAGCATGTAATTATTTGCAAATATATATTGACATCAAATTGTTCGGTAATAGTTTTATGTATTAGATGTTAAATTTTTATGGTTACCCGATGCTTATGATTTCCCTAATTATACCAACTTAGTCTGTATATACCTGTGTATATCGGTGTGTAGGTACGGTTACCCACTACGCCAACTTTGAACTACCTACAGCAGTCAGCAGACATATTAAGTAGATTATGCTCTACTGCTCTACATTGTTCTAATCGTCACCGGTAAAGTTTGTACCAAACTTATAACATACAGCCGGCACTAGCGCGTTTAACAGATTATCATAATAATTTCTACAATATTAATTATTAATAATGGCGGAATTTAGCGAATGGTTTTGCGTATCGGACGAGCTGCAGCCAAAGGGGCCGTAATAAAGGGAAGACTATTTGTGGTATAAACCCCTTTTGTAAGCAGATTTTATGAGTTTTTTCTATGCGGTAAACTTTGAATGCATCAAAGGAAGCGACGAGCTTCATATTGTGTGGGTACTATGTAATCGCCAATTCAGTAGTTACCCACTACCCGGTGTGACAGGAAAACAATACCCCCTGATATTCATACCCCCCGGGGGTATGATTTTCCTAGGTTAATAGCGGTGTTTCCGAATTGCGGACAAAGTGACAAAAACCATGTGAGTTGCGGACAAAATCTAAAAAGGTAACATAGGAATTGCGGACACAAATATAAGATACGAATATTGCGGACAAATGTCCAATTTTTATTTTTTATATTAACGATTGTGGACGTTGGGAAATTACTGTTCAATATTAACGATATATATATATATATATTATTTATCAGCATATAAGATTGTGCAGGCGCTTTTGAAACGACTGTAAAAAAATATGTTTAATCAGTTTATCGACAACCTTACTCGCTTGCTTATCTGTCGTAGTGTCGTCTTTCTGTTCGTTTATTTCCAATTTTTTTGTATAAAAATGTATAGTGAAAAACTTAAAGAGTTACGTGTGGTTGACGGTTTTAAGTTCCGTTTTCATCGCATAATGAAAAATGAAATTCAACGGTGGGCGTGTACAAATAAAAGGTGTAAAGCATTTTTAAAATTTGATACACATGGTGTTGAAATAGACAATAATCTTGAGCATAATAATCACGCGGTCGATGAGAAACGATCACTTGTGCGGCAGAAATTAAGTAACAGTGTCAAACGTAAAGCGGTAGAGCAGCTATGTGAACGTCCCAGCAAAATTATACATTCTGAGATTACATCAGATGATTTAAATATATTAGACTCAAAGGATATAAATTTAATCCGAAAAAATATTCACACTGCTCGTATGAGTAAGTATCCAATATTACCTAAAACACTTTTGGAATTTTATGCGATGGTTCCCGACGTAGTAGATAAATTACACACCAATGGAGGTGAAAAATGGATTATTGACATTGACAATAATAAAGGTGTTGTGTGCTTCTCTACAATTAAAAATTTAAATTTTTTTAAAAAGTGTGATGCTGTTTTGATGGATGGTACTTTTTCAAGCTGTCCATCTCTGTTTAATCAATTGTTCGTGGTTCATGGCGTAAAAAATAATATTTACGTACCATTATTTTTTTGTTTATTGATGTGAAAATCAGTTACTGATTATTGTACAGCACTCGAGTTTTTGAAACAGCGTTCACCACTATACTACCAACCACTTTTCATATTGATTTTGAACAATCTATCCACTCAGCTGTTCGTCTAGTATGGCCAATGAGCAAAATAAAAGGGTGTCGGTTCCATCTCGGACAAGCTTGGTACCGAAAAATACAGTCATTAGGTCTAGCTAAAGTATATAGTACTGAAGATGAAAAGGGGAACTTTTTAAAAACATTTTTTGGTCTACTGTTTTTGTCACCAAACGAAGTGGATGACTGCTTTACAGATGACTTAATGTCTACGATGCCGGCTGACTGTACTGCTATAAACGATTTTGTAGATTATGTTTTTTTGAACTATATAATTACTGATTCTGCAATGTTTCCTCCAGAAATATGGGCAGAATTTTCTTCTTCTATTTCACGAACCACAAACGCATGTGAAAGTTTTCATGCTAAACTTAATGGTATGTTTTATCGTAATCACCCTAATATATACCAATTGATCGAGGCCTTAAATGAAGTACAGACTAGTAGTTATACTAAAATGAATTGTACTGCTGTACGAAATTTAAAACGAGCAAAACAAACTGTAGACAAGGAGGAATTTATTAGCAAGAAAATGTTGCAATATTCAAGTGGTGAAATAAATAGAATAGCATTTATACAGGATGTATCAAAAAAATTTTTGCTACAAAATTTAAATCTTTAAATAATAATATAATATAGTAACTTTAAATAATTTTAAAAATAACGATTGCATTTTTGCAAGACACACATATTTTTAACCTCACCTACCAATTTTTTGGTAGCTTGTCCTAAGTCCTGAAAAGTAGTGAAGGGAAATATTTGTGTCCGCAACTCACGTGGTTTTTATTAAAAATAATCTCTGTACGCAATTAGTATTATGACAACGAAACGCGTGTCCGCAATTGTTATGTTATATAATATTGACCTAAAATAATTTGTCCGCAACTAGTATGTGTCCGTTAATAGTACCCTCCGTACAAATTTCCTAGGATATTCATATCCCCCGAAATTTTATACCAAAGGTTAGGTAAATCTTACAGATATTAAATGTAGGAATAATATATCGTTAGAACTTTAAAACTACAAACGTTTAACCTTAATTTATGTATTGCTAGAAATCAAATAATTTATTAAAATTATAATTATTTGTATGTATATTATTGAAATTTTTTTTAAAAAACAAAAAAATCAAACGATTTAAGAAAATTATCTATACCTTTGGCGCTTATGTCATACAGTCAAATTATCCGTACCTAGATTATAAATTTTACTACAGGTAAGGAAATGTAGCTTTAAAGCAATTTAAATTAATTTTAACGTGGTATTTATTAACAATAATGTATACAATCGAATGAATATCCAATGTAAAAATTTCAATTTCAATATTTGATTTGACTCTCCGGTAGAAACTTTTATTTTTTTTGATTAAGATAGACAAAGTATTAAGACATGTTGGATATGAAAATTTTTTTTATGAATTTCTAACTTAAAATAAATTGATTTTTAAGTATTTTATCAAAATTTGAAATTCAGACTCTCATAAAACATAATTGTGAATAATATTCGAAAATTTCAAATGCCTTTAAACAGTTGAACATAATTCAAAATATTTTGAAGATTTTATGGTCTATAAAAAATGGTAACACAAACATTCAGTAAAAATTATATGTATCTATAGCCATTTTTTTAAAGAGTTACCCTAAATACAAAAATCGATTTTTTCAAAACTGGTTTTTCCTAAAAAATCTCTTTTGCCTTAATATTTTATTTGGTTGTCTTGTAGCTTTTGAAAACTATTGGGAATTTTAAATTTTAATCTTCTTAATGCACCATCTAGTTTCACTTTTCTACCAGAAAAGTTGCTATTGAAGAAAATCGAAGCACTTTTAATGCCCCAATTCGTGATGATAGACACAAAAATAAAAATAAATTATGAATATTATTGTCTGACGAAATAAACGATTCTTATAAAGGAGACAAACATTTGAAATTTCAAACATTATAACCAATGAAAACAATAAATACTTATTTATTTTACTTATATTTTAATACTGACCCAAATATTAAGAAGATCCTTTTATTGGTATTTTCCGAATAAAAATCCCCGGGAAAAAAAGGCCATTTAAAAATGCTCAGTAAAAACATTAAATATAAATATGAACACATGTACCTGTACTGTCTCTACTCCTAATTAGTAATTAATAATTCATAGATTATTATAGACAATTTGGATAATTTTGTTACAATCTCACTAGCTCAAAATTCTAATAAAAATATACAAAAAATTACTCCTTACAGTACGAATCCACAAACAAAGGCTTATGATGGCGCGAGCTCGCCCTAATAAAAAAAATATATGTTAAGGAAACCGACGCAAAAAAGTGAAACACTGAGATATAAATGAGAGAAAATTAATTTAAATATTATATACACCAAAACACGTTTTTAGACATGTATTAAATATAATTGATTAGTATGGAAAAAAAAATGAAAATAAAAGTTGTTTACATTACAGAATATAAAGTATTTTATAACCGTTACACCGGAAGAGAAAAATCAGAACAATCAGAATGTGCACTGCTGCAGGTGAGTAGAAAAATAATATTTGTTTAACCTGTTGACGAAAACCAATTTATTATTGTTCGTTTTTTAATATTATGCAATATATGTGTGACGCCGTGACAGAATACTATTCAATCATAATAATTAATAATAATAATATACTAATTTAAAAAATTTCAAATCATAATATTATTATTATTATTATTATTATTATCATACTTGTATTTGTAGAACTTTTCAAGTCACGTGTAATTTCAATGAACATTATTTTTTATACTCATATAGTTATTATTATTGATCTTTTTTTTTTTTTAATATTTTATACTGGTTAAATGTATTGTGAATTATTTATTCATTAATTTTTTTTTAGAAATGCATGATTTATATTTTGTTTTCGTTATTATAATTTTAGATTCTGAACTGAAGTGAGATATGTATTGGTTTTACAATGATGTACCATGTACTGAGCGTTTTTTTCTCCTGTAAAAAGGACTAAAAGCTTTCTCGTAATAGAATTTAAATAATGCATTAAAAGAAAAAAAATTTAAATGTAATCATTACTATAAATGTAATCTCAAAAGGATTTAAAGTTTTTTCCAGGGCCAATGTTTGTTCAGTTTTCTATTAATGTTTAACTGTATTCAAACAAGAAAAACATTACATTTTTTCTACAAACGTTAGAATATTTGAAGCGTAGTTATACTTTCAGGATTATGTTGATATAATATTATTAGAAATTTTTAATACCTATAAAAATATGAGTGTCCCAGTGGCTTTAGTTTTAGACCATTGAAAATATAAAAAATTGAAATAATATAATATAAAAACTTATTGGTTGGTGATAACAATTTTCAATAATTAATGTATTATTATAATACAACAAATATACAAATCTTTATTTATTTTGAACTAATTATATTTTAAATAATTAGGTAAGTATTTAATATTTTTAGTAATATTTAGTTATTTATTTTAGGTGTTTAAATAATTTAATATTCGATATCTAACTTAACAAGTATTAAATATCATATAATTATTTATATTTAGAGCTAACAATTTTTAAAAAATTGCTCTTTTTCGATATTATAACTCTTATAATGTATAGCAGACCAATCTCAAAATCCATTACAAATTGAAAGTTAAATAACAAACAATTTGGAATTCCTATGTATTTAATCGTATAAGAATTTTTTTAAGATCTTTAATCTGTGCAAAGCATCAACGTGCGTGCGAAATGATAGTTTTTCTTATAATCAACATTTCTAACACTAAATTTCAAAAGTTTCATGAAAAATAAATACTTCATACTGTATCTAGTAATAGTACTATTTTGAGGAAAAGAAAACATACATAAATGATTGCTTCATCGAATGTTTGTTTGTAACAAAGTGACGGGGAATAAAAAATATCAATGTCAATATTGACGAAACAACTTATACCAAATGGTGATACCAACTTTATTGCTGGCTTGTTCTTAAAAAGTATTACGAACATTGTTTTGGTTTTGAGCCAATTTTTAAAATTTAATACGAATTTGATAATGACACGTTTTTAATATGGCCTGACCTCATAACGATATAGGTACTCCACGATTCACGATTATTGTTGAAGCTAATTACGTTAATATTATAAAATAATATTATGTAATATTATGTAATACTCGCTATTATGTAATAAATAACTAAGACGTTTTTGTTAATTTTTTAGTTTTAAGTCATTTCTTTTTCGCTTATTTCAGATTATTTATTTCCATTTTTGTACACACATTTTATTGGTGGTAACTTCTATTACTTCTGAACCCTTGTGACAATATAGCTATATGATTATATGATTATATTCATAGTAAAATAGCTAACGAGAACCAAACAAATATTTAGTAAAGCTGTGACAATATTTTGCAAACTTATATTTAGTAAAAGTAAAAATGATAATATTAAAACGGTTATAGAAGTATTTACAAATTAGTTACAAAATATAATAATTAGAGGTCAATTGAATATGTTATGGGTTGTGGAGGGCTGTTTCTTTGACATATTGGGTCTTTTCTCGTTTTGTAATAAAACGCACACAATGTAATAATAATAATATTGTGGGGGGACGAGGTGACCGAGTGGTCTGACTCTTCCGCTGCGACGCAGCCGGTCGCGGTTCGATCCTCGGCCACCGGGCGGCATTTTTCTCCGGACAAGTCGCGGTGACCGGAGAGCAAGTGCTGCCATCCCCCACCCCCGGGGCATGGCAGAAACCTACGGGTGCCCCATTCGAAATTCTGCCAAAACAAACACACACGTGTTCCCCCTACCGTTCCAAAAAAAAACCTACAAACCATCAATACAAAAACCTACAGTACCTACTAATAGCTAATGGCCACAGTTGCCGGGCTCAGGATCAATTAAAAAAAAAAAAATAAAATAATATTGTGGTTTACAATTCTATGAGTACCTATTCCATTTATTCTGTATAATTAACATTTCGAATAAATTACTGCCTCTAGCATTGAACCATTATATTGCTTATGTTACCATATTTTTTTCAGAGTATGTTTTTGAAAATGTTTTTGAAAATTCTTTGTCATATATTAGCCGGAAGCGGTCCACACGAGGTTCCATTTAGCGATTCTATAATATAATTGAGTTTCTTTATTCCGTGCTCGCTTACCCGCTTATAATATTTTACATTTTTAATTCGCGTGCAGTGTAGGCACTCAACATAATATATACCTTTATTTCGAAATTCGATTATCTCTCAACTGACACCCGAATTAACGAAGATAATGTAAATAATATTTTAATGTCCGTACATACAATAGCTGACCGCACACAGGTCGAGTAGGTATCGTATACTATTATCGTACCCTCTCGCTCTGTTCGCATTAACCCCATTTAGGAGTTCTCTATTATTTGACTTAATACATGCTGCAAACAAAACGTGGACGGACGACCCTTAACGACACCGGATTTTTGAAAATAATAAAACGTAATACCTCATTAAATCGGCACAGCAGAAACGCAGTTGTATCGAAATAATTGTAATTATATGAAGTTCTAGCCATGGTAATATTATTAATTTTTATTCGTGCAATCGAATTCCACGATGGAGCACATCGATGTCGGAGTCTCTACAACAACAGTAGTTTAAAACTAAAATATAACATTGCCGAACGCGGGAATGCAAATGAAAGGCGTTGTACCTATGCCCGAGGGCTGAAACAATAATCTATATTGTCCTAAAATAATGGATCATCGGATTATATGAATATTATGTGGACGCGCAAATAGTTTGTGACTTGCAGTGTTCGCTGCGTGTTGAAAATGTGCGATAGGATAATGTATTATGTACTATTATCTAGGGTAATTCACAAAGCATGCCTCTATTCCCCGATATAATGACATTATTCAAACTCTGATGTGCTCTGGAATTTTGAAGTGTAGGCACTCATAGAACATAATATTTTCCTAAATCCTTAGATTTGTATGAAATTTAAATGGTGTCCTTAATTACATTTCTTTGAGATGTTTAGCTATAATAATTTATTACAATTGTAAACATGTAAAAACATTTTCCATTTTACTAAGAATTTATTATTATAAGTTACAATTATTGTTTTATGTAAAATTATTATTATATAAGGACTAATACAATACTAAACTACTCGTTTGAATTTCGATTTAGATGCACCATCTTTTTCAAAAAAATCTAATAATTGACAGTAGCAAATGTAGTTTTTATTTGAAGAAAAAAAGTTTGTATACGTTTGCACAAGATGGTGAAAAACCAACAAAATATTTAAAAATATTGTCTTTAAGTACGAGTTACTTAAAATATGAAAACATTTGAATTTGTATAAATGCATCGTGTAACAAATAAAAATGGTTCTAAATGAGTCACTCTGAATAATAATATTGTGTTTAATAGTTTAATTTGATTATTTTGATTGAATACTTGCCATGGGTATTGTTGAAAGTTACAAAAATGAAGATTTATTGTCGTATAAAAAGTGGTAGGTATATGTTTCTGGTGTCAGACGAAAAAACGACAGAATTTTGCACTCGTGGCGTTAAAGGAAGTGCGCATTAAGGCGAAGGATGATTTATTATAGTTAGGTATAAAGTGAATTGAAGTTAACAATACTTGCGTATACTCAAGTAGCATACGCTTGTGTGAAATGTGTAAGCGTAATACTCAAAGTAAGATTGCTGCAGACGAACTGTAAATAACTGTTCAATCTCAAAATACTCCACACACGATATTATATAAATACTTCACAAACCTCCACTCTTTGGACACTTAGATAATCAATGCCACCCACTCTGGAAACCGTCAGAGATTTTCAAGCCGACGAACGACGACACACAAAAACAATGAAAGGAGACAGATTTTTACAATATTTCGACAGCGAATTTTAATGTTTAATTAATTATTCTTTAGGGATAACAATATTATTTAAATGGTGTATGAAGCAATCGACGAACCGACAGAACTTTTAAAACGGTAACTTTGACTTTTCATCAGAGTAGGGTTATTATTGTTGTGTATTGTAAACATATTTAATTTATTATTACATATTTATTTTTAACTTATTTTCTACTTATGTAATTTATCTAATTTACTATATTTTTGTCAACTAAATGCTCTTCGGGGCGTATAATCATCAAATAAAATAAAATTAAATATTACCTATCTTAATAAAGTTAAAAGATAAATAAAAATGTATCATAAATAGCGTATTTTATTAAACATAAGTCAAATTAATTTTAAAAAAAAATAGTTTTCCATAAAAATGTTTTCACATGAATTACTTTCCGGTCCAAAATCAATACTTAACTGAAACACTGTATCGCCGAAATATATTTAGACACAAACTTTATTTTTTAACCTACGATACATTCGAAATACTTGAAATATTTTTCAGACAAAATACAATAATAATTTGCTACATTTTTCTTATACACTTTTACTAACATAATAATTTTTGTACTTTCTAACAACATATTTTTTAAATTCTTATATCCCTCTTCATTTTTTACTATACTGTATATGAAACTGCATTACTGTACGCTTTTACTACAATCAATTAAAATAATATTAGTAATAAACCATTTGGTACATTTCAGTCATTAATTTTTATGTATCGCTAAACATTTGTCCAGTGATATTAGTTATATAGTCCTAGCTTAATGTGCCATTGCTATAATTCATTGTATTATGATCCTGTGACAGATTACCTATTAGGCGATGTAGGCAATCTCTGACCCCCCCCCCTCGTTATAGTGACCTCGTGAAAAAGGAAAACCATTTTTTTTATCCATTTTGTAAAAAAACGGATTAGCGGAAAAAAAATCAATGTGAATATCATACAGTGTATTGTATATTTATATGTAAGAGGGATATTTTTTTTAGATTTAGTTGAATTTTATGAATACTTAAAAATACTTGAGAGTATTTATTCATTATTGTCTGTATATTATAATTTATAAGGCTGTGACGAATACCTACTGCACCGCCGTCATGCGCTGCAAGCTTTCGTCGACCGCCGTAAATATATTATGAAGTTCAAATTATTTTAAATTAAGCACTGCAGTTTACTTTAAGTTAATTTATTTTTATGGTTGTTGAGAACATTTTTTTTTTTTTTAATTAGTAGGAAATGTAAAAATATTAATTTATTTTTTCTTTAAATGAATAAGGTTACTGAAATAATTTAATCAACATTGTTGTATTCATTCAAATTGCGAGTAGTTGTTTATTATTAAAACTGATTATATTAATTATTAAGTAGGTAGTATAGCCACAAGTAGATAAAAATGTTAATTGACCAGAAAAAAAGTTTAATCTTTCAATGGATTATGACCTATTTATTAGAAAAGTACGTATTGCTAGAACTATATAACTTAGGTACTAAAAACAATGTGCTAGGAGTGTGTTAGTTTTTGTTTAGATTTTCCACGAACTCAAAATTGTACTTATTAAAGCACTAACTTGCACGGCATTAATGTTAGGTCAACAATTTTTAATAACAATGGTCAATAATAACAAAAATAACTTCAAAGTCTTTATTTATATGGTATATACATTATACCTATCACTTAGGCTTCTAATAATTAAATAAAAAAATGTCAGTATAAGTTATTTGGTATTGGTACTATTTATAGTGCAAATAAGTCAGGTGGAAATTCTAAAATGAATACCTGTACATGAATACATATACATTTTAGATTTTGATAAATGTACTGATTTCACAACATATGTGTGTTTTTTTAAATATTTTTTTGTAGCTGTAAAATGCTTGGATTTTCAATTTTAAAATCTTTTCTGTCAGTAAAGTGGATCTAGTTAGTAGTGTTGAGGATACCGAGGATTTTTCTTGAAAAACAGAAGTTTTTACCCAAAACTGGTATTTGACAAAATGTTTGTTTTGTTGTAGTTATTTCAAAATTAATTCATCCCACGTAATTACTGATATGACAATAAATTACTATACAAGTAATATAAATAAATCGTAAAATACATTTAGTAATACTATAGGTTGATTGACTATGTGTCTATGTCTAAACTTATAACCATTTTTCAAAATCAATGATTTATCGTTGAAATTTAAATTTATTACATACATTACCAGCAGTGTCTTACTCAATGACTTGTCCTCTGTACACTATCTACCGAACTATTGACAATAGAGCGGTTACCTATTCCAATTGACCGCTTTTTAAAAGTTGACATTTTACTTAATATAATTCAATAACATTGAATATGATATTACACAATAATGTAATATACAAGATAGAACTTTATATTGGTCACAATAATTTTGAAAAAAATGAGTTACTGCAAATTTTGGTCCATAATTATTATACGATAGCGTAAATATCTGCATTCATATTATTACATACATAATTGCTTGCATTCCAGTTGAGTAGGGAATTGAACACGTCAAATAAATTATTTTAGATTTCCCTTGATGTTTTTAACCCGAAACTGTTTCTAAAATTAAATTCAAAATTATATTATGACTATAATAATTGTTGCTGGTTTTTCAAAAATAAAGGCTTTTAAAAAAAGTTAGTAAATTACTTCTAACCAAGAGTTTTCTGTTCAGCACTTTTCTTCACGAATCTAGCAACTTATGTTTTTCAATTGTGTTTGGTGTGGAATATGTTTATGACGTTTTTCATTCGATTTTATTGCGGGTTTACTTTACAGCGCTGATCGACTAAAACGAAATAAAACAAAGTTTAAATTAAATATTCTCTTTAAAGATACATTAAATTATTATTATTAAACAAATTCAATAATATTATTTGAGTGTGTTTGTTTAACGAAGTGATTTTACAAAATCATTTCTATATGTTATTCCATCGTGTCAAATTTGTCAGTCTTGAAAAATATAAAACTATGCTCAGATTATTTTAATTTTATATTCAAAATATTATTATTTTAGTAGTATAATTTTTCAGGTAAATGGTAATAATACAATTATTATAATATCGAAAATCAAAATTATTACGTTTTCCATTGTATAGATTGTTGGAATAATTATGAAATAAATCAATGTCATTGCATATCACAAATAATTTTATCCGATAAAATACAAAAAAAGTATGTCAACCATTGAATTCAAGTACTTATAAACAATAATCAATACGACTTTTTAAAAACAGGTGAATTCAACTACAAAATAGTATTTCTCAAAAGATATGAATTTGGCTTAAGGCGTTTTGTATAGGTTAACTGAGTTTAATTAATGTGAATCGCTGTACAAATTAATGGTGGTAAAATGGTTAAAAAATAGTGAGTAGTTTTTTTATTGTACTATTACTCGATTGTAATATTTCATTTTAGCTGTATATTTAAAAACAGAAACTCAAATACTTTGCTGCCTATAGGCTATAGTACCCTTATAATAATGATAATAATTAAAATAACTACAATAATTCTATTTAATACTGAATTGAGAATCATGTTTTTGCAGTAATAAATCGCTACGATAGCTTTCGGATGTCTTAATAATAATATTATTTTATGTATTAAAAAATAACAATATATTATACTGTTTTATTCTCTATACTCTTCGTTGCGGTCTTGACTATAATGGTGGTTTATGTGGCGACCGCCTTCACTTGGGATTTTTTATTTAATATTTTTGTTACATCTTTTTTTAAACTATGCTGTCGAAATGGTGGCTTATCCTATTTGCATATTGTACATATACTACTGATTGTAAATTCTCTATTTGAAAAAAATTGTGTTTACAACTTTATAGTAGTCTGGAGATAATACGTTTGGCCGATTACAGTTAGCGTCATAAATAGCTATCATATTATGTAGATGTGGATCGTATACTAAGTATACAAGTTTTTTAAGGTCTATGCATGTATCAAACGTTTACTAATCATCTATAGATATCATTAAATTATTTAATATTAAAAATATTATTATTTATGTATAATTCGTTGATATCGTTTAGAAAAGAGATAATTTAAGTTAATATTCTGCGATAACCTATTGGTGGCGTGTTTTAGTCTTAGGGGAATTGAAAGAGCGTGGTTGTGTTATGCCTTTGTCTATAACACACACTCTCACACAATATCTACAGGAGTTTAGATTTGGTTTTATTTTCATCGTACCGTTTAATCTATTGAAGCAATACGAATTCTGAAAACAGATTTTAATTTGTTCTGAAGTTTACACTTGTCACTCTATCACGACTTTATCAAATGTTTGATTTTACTTTCTTTAACCGTGAAAAATGTATTTTAAAACAGTAGAAATTAAAAAAACTTTATATTTTAATTTGTGGAAAAAAAGTGTGAAAGTATCGATTTCTTCAAGTTGACTTAACGAAAAACTCGTTCCAAACAAAAACTAGTTCATGTTTTTTAAACCTCTTATTAATATCAGTTTTAGTACACTTTTCATCACCTGCAGTTGATTTTTCTTCCAGAGTCGTCCATTTGGCCAAATATATAACTACATTATAAAATATATTTTCACCAAATCGCATAAATGCGGCAATGTATTCAATTCATATTCTCATCATTTTATAATGTGTATTACTCATGAAGGGTATCGACCAGTCGCCCTCAAAAGTTTTGTAAAGTTTTCGAAATTTAGAAAATATACCAGTTGCCCTCAATATCGCAAATTAGCAAAAATGGTACCAATATGAGTAATTTTAGAAGTGAACATTTTTTTTATTCCTTTCTTTTACAAATTACAATGTATGTCGATTCTTATCATCATTTTAAATATTGTATGTATTTTGTTCGTTTATTATATGTTTTTTTTGTTTTTATTATTTCATATTTACGATACTGTATAGTGGAGTCGGCCGTCCACTGTCTAAGGCGTCGTACTGTCACATACTTGCCTTCCCTATTTTAGGACTGGTGGTGATGATGGCCGTGTATAGAATATGTTGCAGAGAGCAACTGGTACAATTTACTCTACGTAGTTTGGAGAGAAATTGTATAGAAAAATGTAATTTTTAGGGATAGCTGACCTATATGGCATATGCCCCTCATTAATAACTCTCTTAGCCACTCTTTAAGAAGTTTTAGATTCACCCCGGGTCCTAGTGCCCATCACTTGAAACTTTAAGTGTAAGTACCAATAATTGTATTAATATTTTTCACAATATATTAAAACGATTTACTGTTACTTATGTTTGTAAACAATCGTAATATAAACCACATACCGCAACGGAATTTGAGAACGCAGCGATAAAATTAGGAAATATAACGCAAATCTAATTTCAAATAATTTTCTCGGCTTGCGAATTTATTACGATGTTGGGGGATTTTAATGGTGAAGAGTATATTAATGAGGTCACGTATACGCTTGTGTACTAACCGTGGTATCATAGATATACTGCCGTACATCTTCGAGGAATATAATAAAATATATGTTTTACGACGGAGATTAAAAATTTTAGTTCAGCAAGTATTATAGGTATCACAAGATACCTGTTTAAACATATGATTAGTGCAAAATATGTTTCTCCTGTCAAACATTTCAAAAACGAAAACTTTAAATTTCGTATTACATGAAAATATATAAATACAATTTAAATACTAATGTCGCTTAGATTTTCCTTTCTTGAAATTTCAGTTGACATTCTTTTTACATAAATTGGGAAGTGGATAATTTGTTTCTCCGAAATCATTCCATAAGTTTTCTATTTACATATTTTTTATATTATGTTTATTTTATAGCCTTAAAATTTTCTTGAGTTATGGACAAACATTTTATAATACGAACACAAGGGTGTGGTAAATGAAATTATACTGAAAAATGTTTATGAAAAAGTTTTCCTCTGTTTGTGTATTTTTGTATAGTTCATGGACTTACCATATTATACATTTCACATTATTGTCCGGGTTTTAGATACCACTATACCAGATACATATTGTGCGAAGCTGAAGGAATAAGACTTCCTAAATATTAAACCCTTTGAAACTAATTTGTCATGAATATTAAAATATAATGGATATTTGTAATACATTTATAACTGTTCATAAATTAATAGTAAAAACTAGGTAACCAATAATAATTATATTATTTTAATTGTGGGAATATTATATTCAAAACAATAAATTAGGTGTTGAACAAGTACCTATAAATGAGCTAACACTTCTTTGTTTTAAAAAAAATTATATCTTATGAATATAAATAATAATAACTTATGGAAAAAAACCCCTGGTGCTTCAGAAGCTCCCACTAAGTGTATCAAGCAGATAAGATAGATTATAATATTTCGTTCTAATAATAATATACCAATAATAATTCATTCACAGAATATTTCGGTTAATGATCCTTAATAAACAGAACTTATTTTAAAAAAAAAATAGTCAATATTCTGGTACCCGTGTGGATAAAACATTTTGTAACATTTTCGTTCGGAAAATTTGAACCCATGTATAATAATACTTATCCATTAATTTATATAATATTATGAAACGGGAAAATCCCAATAAAAATTCCAGATAGTAAAATCATAGGACTAAAATACACAACAGTACAAATTATGAAAACATCGATTCATTATTTTTCGATTCGAACATTAGTTTCATAAACGTCTTTCTAATACTGTATCAATAGTTGTATACCTACAGAATACCTACACATTTTCTAAATTCGTACTACACATATTATTTTGCAAACTAAAATTGGCGTTGAGGGTATAATACGCATTACTACAGAAATACGGGTAGCCTATACTATTGGTTTGTGTATTTGTAAGGTACAATTTCGATAATACCGACGAGAAAAAAGGTCGTTTGTGCTCACAATATTGATGTATACGCTATACTTACCCGATTTCGAAATGTCTCAAACCTAATCGTGTTTCGAAAAAAAACCCGTAATATAACGATTAAAGTTTCCACACGCTGCCGCCCCGTGCATATGATATATATGTATACAGACACTAATCTTATAGGCTTAGTGTTATAGTCGTAACTCGTAGCAGCCAGGGAGTGGGGGGCGCTTTGCGGACAGGGTAGGTATAATAATAATATAATAACCGCGAGTATAATGATATAATAAAAATGCGTCGTAGACGGCAAACTCGACTCGTTCTGAGTGGTACACCCGTAAATAACTGTTTTCCGCCGGCCGAGAATATTATTATTTTAGCAGCATTTTCGACCGCCAAACGTCGTCGCCATTCCTCTGGGGCGTGCATCAGCGTTTTACTTCTGACGTCAATAGTACTAAAACAACAACTGTCTGCGGACCGTCACGACTGCTGTGCAGTGTGCAACAATATAATAATGTACCTTTATATTAAGTACCTATGTTATTAATTATAGTACATAATAATAAAAGATATAAGGAATTAAATCAACGAGAACTGGAATCCTGTGACTTTTCTATGAACAACTGACGTCTCCCTCGTCCTCGCCACCGCCTACATTACATCTTAGAGATGCTAAAGTATGGTTTTTTTTTTTCGTATGATACCGTAATATATCGATATTATACCGTATAGAACCTTTACAGCACCATATCGGGAATTGAACAGGTGCTACAAAAGTATTGTATGTATTATGATTTATGACCGATTATTTTAAAATGGCTTAATAATTTCAGGAAAACTGCATTTAGAATACAATACAATGAAAAGAATACAAGAATTATTTGTTTAGATCAAATTAATATTTTCTGTCATGCTATTAATCTTCATTTTTCTAGTGATTGAAGAACTTATTTTAATTTAGAGTAATGTATAAAGTAACAATTCATAGTAAATTGTATTCTTAAATATCAAATTAAATTTTTAATATTATTAACAACTATTTGCATTTATTTATTTATAGCTTGTATAAAACAATAAATATTTTATATTTATAAATCGTATAGTTTATATTATATTCGTATAGTAAATTGTTTACCGCTGTTTACTGTATATAATACCAACTCAAGTCTCAAATCATTCCAGAATAATTCAGTACAACCTTACGATAGCACTCAAAAAACATTATACCCGTGTGATATCGGTATTATAGATGATTAGTTGTACTTCAAATATTAAATGTATTCTCCTGCTAAACATTGAAAAAATCATTTGGGACTATAAGCTGTTATGACTTAGGCATATTATTGTATCTAATTCTACATTACTATTATCTTATATGTTTGCCAACAATCAAACACTTCTAAACATGCACTAAATTCATATTATAATATTATTGACATATTTTATTAAGTCTTCGTTCTCGATCTATGAAGATGGCCGAAAATTATTGTTCACGTCATACAGTACAGATATTGATATATCATAATATATGTTTTCATAAAAATGTTTTTCATTTCGTATACTGCTTATACATAATAATATGTAATATATACAGTCACAGAGTAATTGAAATAAATCATCCACCGGGGTGATAGGATGACCACCCAAAAACCAATCGCCATATTTTCGCCTATGATGTTCTATCGCGGTATCCCTCTCGCATATATAAGTTCGGGACAACACATGTTAGCCATACTAACCGTGGTACCGGCTGTGAGTCATTAAAAATATCGATAGTTTGATAAGATAATTTTCGATAATATCCGATATGATTGTTGACTACCAATACAATATTATCATCCATAGACATAGTTCATAGATGTACACAGAAACGATTGTGTATAGTGTATACTTTATAAATGTTTTATTTTTTTCGTTTTAGAATTTCCAAACAAATTACACATCGAGTTACATATACCTATTATTCGTGTTAGTCTTTTTTCGTTGGTCTTATTGCTATAGTGAGCCTATGTGGCTATACGACCTCTGGCATTGCAGATAAGGCTTATACTTATAAAGTGTAACGAACAATTTTTAATAATAATCCCTGGTGCAGTTAAAATATTTAAAAAATTATAATTGGGATTGAGTTTTTGCTATGGACAATATTGGATAAAGGTTATTAATAATTTATTACCTTCAACTTAACTTTAATGGTTACAATGTTGGTTTTTGAGTCAACCTATCTTAATCCAGTTTATTACTACGATTACAATTTACAGTTATTTACTTATCCTTGGTGTAAAATATATATACATAATATATGTATAGTCGCAAGTAATGATATTTATATAAAGAAGTAATCGAAATAAAAATCCCCCAGAAAAAATATCCCAGGCTACAATATTACTCGCAAACACATGCAAGTACTGAAAAAAAATTTTACGCTAATTAGTGTAATTATTACTACTAATTAGTAATATTACTATTATTATTAATATTTAATAACAAATATATACTTTACATATATACCATTAATATTTTGTTATATACTGCGACATTAAGTATGATTCTGTACAACTAAATCATTAAAATAAATATTATTTTTTTTAAGTTTCCATATAACATTTAGACGATAATATTATATACGATATAAAAATTAAGAACTTAGAATGTAACCTATTGTCGTGTACGGTGTAGTACAACGGTAATGTTCTAGTGTGTACCTTTGGTTAACTATAATACATATAAGGTAATTATTTGTATTATTTAACGTATATCGATCATTCAAAATATTTGTATATTATGCTAACTGTGAGTATGTACCTATATTCCTACATTCATTAACTGTTGTTTGATAATTGTTTTTGCTTTTTTTTTTTATAATCATTTAAACATTGCATGTGCATCTATGTATAGAGTAATACTTGTAAGAACTCCTCCTAATATTATTATATTTACATTATCATCAAAATATGATGGAAAACGTACAATTTTAAACGTTCAATCCTTAGATATTAAAATTGAACATTTTCGACATTTTAATTATATATTACTACACTATAATATTAATAATGTTAATAAAAATTCATAATATTAATAATGTTGGTAATTACACTGATTAGTGCTTAAAAAATATTTGTTCAATAATTTGCATGTATTTATGAGTAATATTGTAGTTGTCTGATGATTTTTTTTCCGAGATTTTTATTCTTCAATTCATATAAGGGGACTTGTTCGGCATTATAAAATGGCCTATACAACTATGTTGACAGTTTATTATTATCATTTTAATATTAACAGTTTGAATACCTAATTTGTATAATATTATAATCTGTTGATACCTATATTTTAATTGACCAATACATCAAAATACTATTCCATCGATACGTGGCCTTATGACGTATCTGTGTTGTTGATTATACACACCTGCGGCCATATATACATATATTATTTTGTAATCAATTTTTTTTTTTTAAAGTATTAAACACAAGAAAAATAAAACTCAGTACAAATGTACAATAATATAATTGTGTTAGTTTTTGTTCAGTATATACTATACATATTTCATGTTACACAAAATATAAGATATCTAACTTTGAATTAATTATACATATTATACTAATATGATATACAGTACAGAGCCATGATAAGTTCACATACAACATATATACTCGTGTAAATATGTAATTAAACTTATAATGTCATATACCACTTATTTAAATGTTCAGTTGATATTATTGTGGTCCAGTGTTGAATGTACAAATAATAAAGCAATACATAATATATGTATAATATAATAATGTTATAGAATGTGATTGCGTCCATAAAATAAATGTACTTAAATTAGTTTTTATAATCTTTAATTGCGCGAAACATAACATATATAAATAATTTGTTTGACTGACTTCGTAATTATTCGTTTCAGTTAGAGAATATATTTTTTTATATTATAGGTTTAATGAATTTATCGACACGGCGACGATGATCCCATATATTTGAGCATGACAATGTTGACATTTATAAACATATGAGGAATGTGATTTTGCTTTGAATATCCGAAGTATGGACGATTTTTATACTTTTACGATATTCTCGAATTACATTTTAAAATGACATGAATGTTTTTAAAGCGGTATGCAGATAAGTATATTTCTGGTATGTTTAAATTGCATATTTCGAAAAGTATTTACGCGTAGGTAAGGTAGGTAGGTACTTCCGAAAAATGAGGGACCGACAAAACATCCACGTCGAAATGTAAGCTTGTTAAGGTAGTTTATTACTATAACAGCGACTGTAGTTGTTGTTGTAGTTGTTGTTCAAGGACTTCCGTACAAATATTTTGTTTTCGTAAATAATGGCACACATACCTATACATGTTATACTATAGCGATATTATAATTTATAGTATCTGCATAACATTATATTTATGCTGTAATTTGTTAAAGAAATTTGTTGCAAAAAGTTTTATTTAAAAGCATATTTTTTTAATTAATTTAGTTTTTAGTATCGAGGTAAAGGAATTCTGAACTATAAAAATGTTTTCTTCGATATTTTATTTTTTTTTATTTTAAGTTTCTATAAAAAATGTTTGTCGGTATTCTCGACCTTTGCTCTTATATATATTTGAAACCCTAAGGTTTACTTATTTATTCCTGCGACCTTTTTTTTTATCAAAATATACAATCCCGTGGTCGGATTTATCCCCCAAATACGTAGTCGTTCACGTTTTGTAATTTACTGAAAATATCGATTCAGGATGGCTTTTATATAATATACAATACAGTACGTTTTGTGTTTATTATTTTACTTTTAGAAAAAGCAATTTTATATTTTTATTTTAATAAAGCAAACCCTAAGCTAATAAAATGTATTTTTACCATAAATTGTTTTAATTTCCTTTTAAGTTTTGTTTATATAAACATAAAGTAACAATAATAATAATAATTTTAGTTATACATTATTACAATTATTATTAGTATCATTAGCATTGAATATATTATTTGAGAACAAAATGTCTACATTAAATAACTTAAATTCAAGAATTCAACAACTTTACTGGTGTTTTTAATGTCGTACCGTATTTAACTATTATCAACTTCCCATCGATTTATCACATTCGCATTTAAAATAATTATTACTATTACCAAGAACGCCCTCATAAAAACAAAATACTTTTCTCGAGAACACAGTCGTTTTCAATATAAAACACACAATACAACATACTATAGTGATATAATATTCTATCATAAAATTATTATAATTCGACATTTTTTCCTTATCCGAACTCATCATCCGCGACTTCATGGCATATAATAACGGGGCCTTGGCCGTTATATATTATAATAACTATTTACAGTCAGGTGGGAGAAAAATGAAAATACAAACAGCCGAGCACAACAATTTTCATTTATAGAAGCATATTATACATCCATCACACGCGTCACGGATCCGCTCGCACACACTTATATGATTATTAATTAGTCGGAACGCTCATATATTATAAGGATTTTAAGACACGAGGGTAGGGCGAAAGAATAGTAATAATAATAAAACAAACCCAAAACAATCAACCCCAAGACACTCCTATCGTTGGAACGCCTCTGTAGCAATTATAAACAATATTGTCTGGCCGCGTGTAATCCGTGGAAGGGGGGGGGGGTGGTGGTAAAATATACAGTACAAAACGTGCAGAGGCCGAGGTGCGATATTATAAAGAAATGTTATACGTCATAAAAACACGACTAATAATAAGAGGACGCCACACGGCCGCACGTCTTGTAAACGTATAACGTTGCAACTTTGCAGAACAATTTTTTTGTCAACTTTTGTGTTGAAGCGATACATCGTCATCAAATTCAAAGTTGGTGTTGCTCATGATCGCTGCAGTGAGGTCATAAGAACCGTACAACAGCCGACTGTCCTAATATTCCCTATGGCCGTCTATTGTCTATGATGTTTTCCCGTTGTAAGCCACATGGTAGCAAATTACAGTTAGGTAATACAATAATACACAATAATATTGTTGTAAATAGGGAAATTATTATGAGTTGTTAAAATTGTCAAGCGAAAATAATAATAATCGAACTTAAAGGTAAGAATATTATAATAATACATAATATGTTGTGCAAGTCGGCTTTTTGCGATAAATTAACTTTAGATCGTGTTACGATGAGCATTTTTAATTTGCAATATTTTACACGTACTCATAAAGTCATAAGTCAGTAAATAGTTAAAATATTGTAAAAAAAAAGACGTTCAAACATAGATAGTGTTTTTTACTTTTTACTTAATTGTTTACGTTTACACACAAAATTGATTGTGCGTTTGTGCTGTAGGTATAATATGTTTGCGTGCAGCAGCAGTAGTGCTGGGTAGGGGTTGCTGCATCAGGGGCGGTAGTATGGTCAGACGGCGGGGGTGGTGGGAGCGGTGGTGGTAGTAGAAACAGTGGGGTAACGCATAATATGAAATATGGTATACATCGGTACATACACACTAAATGTAACGGCGAAGGCGGCGTATTGTAAACGCGGTATCGCTACACACGCCCCCCACCCCCACCCGACGACAGTTGTAATCGTCTCGAAAAGAACGACAACAACGTACAGTAATAATATAAAAACGCCATTACAATGATCGATGCGCGCGACTATGATATAGGCCTGTTCGATCTCGGGCTCCCACATGCGGGATAGACCGCCACCGATCGCCACTTATGATTCACTGTCCGTGCCCGCCGCCCGTGATCCATACCGCATTATATATACCTACCGTATACCGATACATCATCGCTATCATTATTCCGCGTACCCACCGTACCCGTGTGCGCCGCCAGCCCCGCGGATAACAACAATAAAATATAAAACGTTATAATAATAATATACCTACGGTAATTAAATCGTGATAACGCGCCGTAATAATAATAACATTATCATACGTCGATAAACGAAGGAAGAGAAACCGTTTAGAGTGATCAGTTGGACGTCATCTCGCCCGCGACGCACTGCTGCAGCAAACGCCACGCTGCCGATCCATACTGCTGTGCCGATTGTGGAACGTTTCGAGTTTCGTTTTTTTGGGGTTTTTTTTTTTTTTTGGTTTTATGATTTTATAATTTTTTTAACTCGCTCATTCGTTAAGATTTCGTCGGTTTTCGTTTCGTTCCGTTCGATTCTCTGTGGCCGAGCGCTCAGTGAAATGCGTCAATGTCCCGTCCGTTTCCTCACGCAAGTGAAAAGTAAAATTGCACTTCCGATTCTGCAGTAGCCGTTGCATCGTTTTCACATTGCAGTACACCGCCCTCGAGTACCAGGAAATCGACACCCGTTCCGGTCACCATGCATATCAGACACCAGAAAAGATCGACGACAGGTCAGTAGTCCTGCCACTCATACCTATTAATATAACAATACCGCAACTAAATTATATCATATTGTAATATAGACATAATAAAATAGGTATTGATTAAATTATTAATAGTTGTTTGGTTTCGTTTTTGGTGTGATTGGTTAGAGTCCCAATCGCAGTTAGTGACCGACAGTGTATTTTTGAAATCAAACGATAAATGATTATCTATATAATTAAAATATAAATTCTCTATTACGCCTACTATTTATTTTTCATCCTTCTTTTTTTTTATTTTACTTAATAATTTTAAATAAATAAAATAAATTTGAATATTTTGTTATAATCCATTTTAAATTTTGTATATTTCGTTTATTTTAACAGACAAATATTTGTTTAATCCGAATGTGCGTCGTATTATAGATAGGCACATGGTGAAAAGTTTTGCAAACAAAATTAAATCAATTCCGGTACATATATGCGTTTGTTTGTATTGCTGGGTACACTATTATGTTATGTCTATATTATCGTACAGCGAATGTAAACTCGCTGTAGGTGTATACAGATATTATTATTCACTATTAATCAAATTGTCGAATTGACCATTTTCAGATATTATAATTCAGCGATATTGTAGTCTGCTCATATTATAATAATACGTTGATAGAACAACTTTAAATGTTTATAATTGTTATTGACTTAATTCCAATCACCTATACATGGCTGATTCAAAAGTTAGTTAGTATGGTACGTCATATAGGCACTCGTATTGAAATAATGGGTATTACATGTACCTACTGTAACTAATTATTGTAACAGGTATACCTTATAAGTAAACTTGTATTTGTATCGATCGTATGTAATAATATTATCATACTCAAGGTGAGAACATCGCTCATAGTATAATCAATACAATATTTCATGTAATCATGCGATTTAAGACTTGACGTAAAATATTATAACGTACACATCGTGATATTGACGAGTCTATGTATTTCTTACCGACCTACTTAGTGGAAAGTTTTGTGATGTTTTCGTCTTACTATAGTATGAAAACATAATTATAAATAGGTAAACATTGGTTACATTAGTAGGAGTTACACGTAGCCTAATATTATGCTTACTGTACACAAATTCGGTTGGTATGGTAATATAGTAGTTATATTGCACCAGTATGATGTATTGTACATTGTCCGTCGACGCTATCAAGATATCAGAGTAGAACTCCTATGTAACAACTTAAATGTTGTATTGTGTTCAAAAATGAAAAAGAAAAACTGGTACAATAAGAAAATAATTTGAATTATGTGATCGATAAACAACTGTGTTGGGTACCTACGTGCTGTTTGTCTTCTACGTATATGCTGCCGGAGAAAAGTGTTTCTTTGACAATATTATAATATAATATGCTCAATGAATACAATTATTATTATTAAAATCGTTAAAAAAAAACCGTTTGAAAACGTTCATAATAATATATACGAGGCAGCCGAGTTATATGAATTTACATATTACTTGTAACAATAAATAATGATTAGTTACGAGGAATGGCAACGTACGATAAATAATATAATATATATTACATATCAACTCTCGTCTGACGTTATTACGGAGTCTCATTATTAACAGATCTTGCTTCACCGTTTTAATCCTTCTTCCATATCAGTTCTTATCTGTATAATATTGTTATTTTTCGAATTCGAGTGGAAAACAGCGCCTTATCACTGGCCCGTGAACTCGTGCCCTCTGTTGTTGTTATGTTTTCAAAACGACGATGAAGACGATGAACTTTTAATATTTTTACGGGTTTTCACAGAAACCAGCCAAAGCAGACCATTAAAATATGGATTAGTCACCTCTTTGCTATAAACATATTATAATATATTGTTGTATATACGTGTTTGACGACCATACAATATTGTATTGTTACCGCTGCTACCAACAATACTATATTATATGGTATATCATTCTGCACAAACGCATATATTATGATATATTATTATATTATTTTAATAATAATAATAATAAATCTGTACAAAGACGCTGCTCGTATTGAATGATATAATATTACAGCACGGTGCTCCGTTAATTGGCATACCTATTTGGATAGTTGTACGAACTAATGTACACTGTTTTCGAGAGTGTTTTGTATAACTTTTTTAAAACAATTTTAAATTAATTAATTTTATAATATAATATTATATCTCATTTATTTCCCCCCTCCCATTGAATAACACACTAAGATATCGGTAATAATTGTCAGGTACAGGTTGGTAGAACTTACTATGTTCTGCAGGCCGTTCGTGTGTATATTCAACTAAATAATATCGTACACACGAAAAGAATGAATAGGACGACGTTTTTTTCTTGTGACTTAATTATATGAATAAAATACCTATAATATAGAACCTTACAGCGATTGACCACTGACACTCTGATTACACAGCTGAGCTTCATTAATTACTATAATATTGGTTATTCATCCTTTAATTTGTTATATCTATAGATCAAAAAATGATAAAACATTAAAATGTTCTGGATTCTATATACCTAAATAATGTTATTAGGTGTATTATTCAAAATAAATTACGTCTTTACGACATGTATTCCAAAATATTTAATTAATAATTCTTTACGACATATATCATATTATTCAGAATTGGTACTGTTTTTCATATGTATTCAGATATTAGTACACTTTTAGCCTGCAAGTATTGCCAATCGAACTGCTGCAGTTGGTTAGCTATATAATATTATGTTTACTGCAATATTAGAGGCACGTGTATTGTATATAATATGTATGATGATAGGTCTGCTTACACGCATTTCATTCGAGATGAATGAAGTAGTCTTTTACCCATTCATTCGTTTTGACCCCGAAACGGGACAACCGATATATGACACTAACGACGAAACCGTCTCCTTCATAATACTGATAATATTATTATATAGGTAACTAGGTGCTCGGCGATACTTCGCGTAGGTAGTCGATAAATGAAATGTTAAAGCTATAAACATTATGATCACATATCGTGTGGTTTTGACAAATGTTTCTATAGAACGTACAAAATGTTCGTTTATAACAGATAATACAGATTAAATTATAATTTTTGATCGTTGTGACGCTCGCGACGCTGACGTAGAGAAGTATTTTAATGGTGATATAACGAGAGAATAATTTCTTTGGCATTTTTCACATCCAATTTAGTTACTATTTTAAAACGTCGTTGACATTTATTTCAACTATACAAATCGATTAAATGTCCTCTCAGTTAGAAACTGTCAGGAATTGTTTGATATTACTCAGCAATAAATTATAGTTTTTATTTTGTCCCGCGAACCTTTATATAGATAGTAAAAAAAAAAATACGCCAATGATTTAAGTAAATTATACGATAATATAATACCACTCTGTTATACGAATTAGTTTAGTTATTTTATGTGTGTTTTATCGTCGCCGATCATTATACGTTTTTACAATATAATGTTTTCAAAATGATATAAGATGGCTTTTTGTTAGGTTCAAATGTACAATAGTATAGATTATCTCATCTAGCCCTCTAGGGTTCAATGTATAACACTCTAATTGCCCTACGTTTCCATAGCTAAATGTTGTGTTGACATAAATCGATATATTGTATTTTTCGAGTACATATTATTTTCGTGATAAAACTATTCAATTAGTTACTATATTGCCATCTCATATATATTATATTTTATACACAAATACAACGTTATAATGTATGAAATGGCGTACGGAAATACAAATCAAAATAATAATAAAAATTTACAATTTTATTATAATTACACAATATACTTTTAAGTAATATTGATGTACAGTTTCAGCAATGTCGTTCTGCGATTTTATGAATTATGAACTTAAATTTCTCCGTTCTCTGGGCAGAACCGGTGAGAGATTTGAATACGTATCATAATATGAAGAACTGATATCTGAGATGTTTTAAAGTATATTATACAAATAATGCCATATACCCATTGGCCATTGTACAAAATCTTCTCTATACTTACCCTCATTAGATTTTGTTATTTCCCTATTTTACTATGTCTTATACAATTTAAATAACTTTTCAGACAACAACATATTATATCACGATATCCCATGCATTAGTGTTACATAGATACAACTAATAATTCCTACATTTTAAACAATTTACTACGTTTGACCTAAGAAAATTCATAACTTGTCTCAATAGTTTGATTATAATATTGTAGTGTTGTTAAAACTTTCTGAACACGATATAGTTTTTTCTCCCAACATTAAAATATATTCTTATTGTAGACAGTTGCACTGATTTTTTATAAAGAGTGACCACAACATAAATTTACAAACATTTTTTTGTTTGATTAATAAATAAAATTTAAATGTTTAGAAACATTATCATGCCTAATGCCAATAAAAAAGTAGTATATCTGCAAGTAATTACATTTATTTTTATTCTAGTAGTTTTGATTTTTATTTCAGTCTTAAAATTAATGATAGGTATATTTATGACATTATCAATTGCGTTATTGCTCACAGCTAATGATGATAAATAATTTGTATCAGTGCCTATAGTTATTTCTATATAGGTAATACAAGTATAGACGTATACTAGACGATTAGGTATATTTGTGTAATAAATTACACGAAATAAATAAATAAAAAGCTTCATGCCTTAAATTAATTGTTTAATCGTAGTGAGAGTATTTTTGGTTCAGTTTTAATTGTTTTGTTTTTCTTCGAGGGTTCGTACGAACTAGATTAGGAGAATAGCAAGGGAATAAAAGGTTATTGTTAATACTTTAAATTCAAATAATATATTAATTAATTGCTTTTAGACCATATAGTTTAAAATATTCAATAATAATATAATAATATAATAATATAATAATATAATAATATAATATTATGAACAATTCTCTAATAATTCTAGTGGTTCTAACAATAATATGTTATCAAAGTTGAACTATTTAAAAATATATTATTAGCTATCTCTCATTTGCGATTTCTATAAAGTAATTAATATACTCAAATCAAAAATGTCAATTTCTGTGTTATCGTATTTATTTAAAACTTAATCTTATACTAGATAAAGATATAATATCTTTACAAACAATTATACGTAATTATTATTATTTAAACAGTCTACTACTAATCGAGGGAAATATCATTATACTTAATATGCTACCTTATCGGCAATAATGATTATGCTACCATAATGATTAAAAAAAGTCGTAACCATTTACATGAGACATGTTATTGAGTTGAAAAATAATTATTATATGGTACACAAAAACAAAAACAAAGTAGGCATTATGGTACATAGTCAAAACTGACAATCATTAGGGACTTGAGGGTATTATTGTTTTTCAGTAATAATTTAACGAGGTTTACAATTTATGAAACGGGCTCGTAAATACTGTTAAAAATATTGTTCTACCATACGTATTTTTGTGACATATGAAGGTACCTTAAAACCTAGGAATTCCTACTTGCCTATTGTTCAACTGAAGCGAATTCATATTAATTATATTATACAGGTATAATAACAAAAAAAAAAATGTTAATATATAGGACAGGTAGGAATATAATATACGTATAAACAGTACAAATAAACAATTGTGAATACATTATATATTAATCATCTTTAAATGTCCAGGTATATTTAGAATTTTTTAACGGAGTGATGTGAAGATGTCAGATATTATGAAAAAAAAAAAAAATGTTTTTCAAGTTTTTCCCGAAATGTTTATATTGGTTATAATTTTTATATCCACTACAAATACATTTTTTATTATTAATCAAATAATTGAATAAAATATAATATGAGGATGAATTCTACATTCACAAATACCTACCTACGCAAATCATGTTATTTTGAAATGTACATCTAAGAATATCGTTTTTATGATTACCGTCGTAGTTTCAACCACCTGAACCAAGCTAAATTTAGAACTTATAATTGCGTGTGGGAATGGTGAACGTGGAAGGAATCCTGGAACTAAAAAATTCCACTGCAGATTTTTACCTCTCGTCTCCCACGCCGTGCAATATACGTTATTGAGTTACACTGAATACCCACAATGAAATATTCAATTTAATGAATAAGCTGCTTATATAATTATATTGTAATTTCGTTGGAGCTTAATTTAATAAATATTATTTTAAAAGTTTATTTAAAAAAACGATGTTTAAAAACACAATGACTGTTGTTTGCTTCACAGTATATCTACTCATACAAATACAACAACATTCTTATTAATCGTTTTAAAATACTTCTAAGATTCTTATTGAAGAAATGCGTACAAAATTAAAACTTAAATTAAAAAATAATACTGTATTCTGGGTGGGTAATTTGAAAAAAAAACCGCTCATACCTTCTCTGCGCTTTCTGCCTTTCTGCAGTAATGTTCCTACCGATCGACAAAGGAAAAAACGGAGCGGTTTTTAAATGTTTTTTAATTAGTTTATACTTATAATACCTATACTGATGATTTTTAAATAATTTAGTAATGTATCATTGTCAGAATCTTTTTCCGTTGTTTATTCCAACACTTTGATTAATTTCTAGTTATTTTTTACCCCATTTTTTCGTTTTCATTATCCACGGTGCACTATAATAATATTGAAAAAAAAATAAGCAATAAACATTATTTAATTAGATTTTTAATTTATCGAGAAATTTAAAGAACGGGCAATAATAAATGAGAAAATAAAATATACACAATTATCGTTTCAATTTATACGTTTTATTTTTTCAAATTAACATTAAACTAACATTAATGGTGTTCGTTCAATCGTTTGTGTGTATGATAATAAATCGATTTATTTTAATATAGGGCACGGGAACACAATATTGTATATTGTTATTATTATTGTAGTAATTCTGGACGGAATAACAAACATGGATAACGATATTACTATTCAAAGAGTTTGGCCGCAGGGAAACTATTAAGACCTTTATTATAGTTATATGGCGCGTATCAGAGTGTAACCGTTTGATGTTATACGTTTACAATATTTATTCGAAGTCAATTATAACTACAGAAAGGTTTTAATGTCGATAGCTCGTCGAGAATAATATACTATGGAATTATATGGCTGACGGTCTGCTGTTTTTTTGAAAAAATAAGGTACTAACTTATTATATATAACGTAGTCTTCCATACCGCCTCGAACGTGGTTATTGGTTAATTCTAATTTATATTATATATAGCCTTATACCAGTTATTTGTAGGTACCTATTTACATTTTAGACCTCCGTCGCTGCGCCGTGCCGTCAAGGGTGAAACGGACCAACTGTGTACGTAAAGGGGTATTTCGATGACAATAACAATAATGATAATGAGAAAAAGAATTGTTAGTATTTTTAAAACGAATACAAAGTATAAAAACGGAACCAACGTGTCTTTCGGACTTGCAACGAAACATAAATATAATTTAAAATATTTTAACGTTATATCGTTTTTATTCACCGATAATCGAGTTAGAGCATCCACACTATAACATAAAAAATAACTTTCAGTCATTTTTCGTACCTAAGTTCATAAATGCAGCGTGTCGCTCAGAATAAAATTACCTACTTGTTTAAAAATCATTTTTCTTTTGTTATATTAACGCTATCAAAGCGTACGTAAATATTGGCTTTTACTGTAAATTATAATATTATAATTTAAATAACATAATTTTGATAGTATACAAAATTATTTCAAGTCCAAATGACATTTTTTTCATTTATTTATTAATACGTTTTAAAATCCATTAACTTGGTTAAATATAAGTATTTTATTAATGTTTACCTATTTAGTGTACTTTATTTACATAGTTAAAGAAAATTATAAATTATTAAGTTTTTGAGATTGAGTAAAATAATTAAATAGTGAATATAAATGCAAATAGATATTATATTATTAATTTTATCATTAAGTATAAAATGCCTCCGAGCGTTAAATAGAGTACCATCGGGTGATTTATTTTCTGTTTAATTGTATTATTTTATAAATGTCCTATATCAAGGACGTATCGATCCTACATAGGTATCCTAAGTATAGTATTTATACAGGGTTATGAATAATGAAAGTAAATTAATAATCTACGATTTAAATAACGTGAGAAATAAATAATAATATTTATGTTTTAAAAAATAATTTGAAAAAAAGTTATGTGAAAGATGAAGAATAACTGTTATATTTGACACTCTGTATAAAGTTTTGTGTATAATGTATTGGAGGTATATGTGTATAAAAATCTAAATTCAATTAAAATACTATTAGTTGAAAAATTGACAAATACAATCAATATTGATGTAGCGAATAATTCAATTGAACTGCTGAATGGTAATGCCAAATACATTAACAAATATCAGAGTTCAACAATGTTAATAATTTGTAGGAGATTAATAAGCATATCAACTAACTATACTAGCAAACATTTTTCAATTATGATAATATTCTATATGGCGATATCGGTTATTATTACTTAGGTAGGTATCTATTTCCAAACGAATTCCAATGCCTGAAATTGTTTCGCATAAAAAGAGGAACACATAATTTATTAAGATCTAGTCCATTAAACGTATGTACGTAAATATAATTTTAAATATAAAAAACTCGTTATCGTAAAAGTAATTTATTCTAGCTGCAAAAAAATGTCTGTGTTAACTCATCACCTATTTAATGCATATTATTAAATAATTCACATAGACGCTGAGATTTATTGTTGACCACTCATTTCGCTTCACTCACTTCTGGAAGAGATAGTGAATTAATTGTCATCAGTGACATGTACGTTGTGGAAGGGGTGGTAAGGATTCAGTACCCTCACCAAACAGATAACATTTGCAATTTATTTATTTATTATCGTCAGTAATAACGAGATTTTCAATTATAGTAGTTTTAAATAAAATCGAGAGTGTACCTATAAATAAAAAGTTGTATTATATAATACAATAATTGCAAAGTCAGAACGATTCGAGCCCCGACCCTGATCAATATCTGCAGGTGACACGATCACTATTAATTACCTATTAAGATACCTGGAAAATTGAAATGTAAAACTGAATCACTGTATTTGAAAGACAACAGTGACAGGTTAATACATTTTCACGATTTGTTAAATATTAGTATGCCATAATATGGGAAGGCTCCTGTAACTTTTCAGCCATTTAAAACCATTTTGAAAGACTGACATTAAGAAGTATTGTATAAAAAAAAGGACATAATATAGTTTCAGATTTTGAAACACATCAATAGTGAATTATATACTTTAATTGATTATCTTTAGGGTTTATGTGGCTGCGTGCAGAACAGTTTTGAAATAGAAAATTAAATTTTGAAGAAATGAGAGGGAGCGGGATATTAATAGTGCACCGCTAGAAACATATCTGTTTAGAGTACCAAAGTTTATAATTGCTATCATATTTATCACCATACCACCTGCAAAATTATGATCCTGCTCCAAGGAAGACAAGAGAGACCGATTGCCTTACACCATCGTAATGCCAGCAGTTTCTTTATATTGTTTGGGTTTAAAAATATATAACACATTGTACTCGTAATGTTACAATGAGTAATATTTTTTTGAAATAATTGCGTTTTGTCTTTATAATTGTAGTATTATTTGCAGAAAGACAAAACAAGAAATCGTTGTCATTATGAAAAACAATAAACCGCTACAATTTTTATAGAAATCGGTTTTCAAACAGTTAGAGCTTAAGCTGCTTAAAAAAAAAAAAAAATTAATTTTCTTATACCTTGAGGCTTAGATTGTAAAGTAAATAATAAATAGTATAATATTCAAAAACGGATATGTAATTTCCACGAAATATTTTACATCTCTCTCGGTTTTATAAGATGAGTCTTTAATCAAGAATAATAAACATATCTTAATGGATTTTCTAAATAATTTTAGAAACTATAGTACAACCAACCACTATGCTTTGAAACCACTCACAATAAATACTTAGAATTGATATTTAAATACATTTAAGTTTTAAAATTTTCATTTTTGGTGAAATACTGTTATAATTACCAGTATTAATCTCAATTAAAAATCTTGTAATTATATTAATATGATAATGTGTCACATTTTTATACATGAAATGTAAAATATACTTCTACTTTTATGACTGCATCTATATATTTATCCAATAAATAAATACAACACAATTATTTTATATTCACAGCCTACATACTTATATTATATTTTACATATTAATACCTATTGTTTGGAATTTTCTCTTATTATACAATACATATATTATGATGTATAGGTATATATTATAGTAGCATACACAATGAGATTTAACATTATTATCTGTTTGACGTGCAAAAGTTATACTCCTCCAAGCACGTTCGATATTGGAAATTTTATATACGAAATGAAATCTGCAGTGTAAACATGCGATCAATACACGAGCTACCCTATGCGTACAAATCTATATCACCTGTGGTATAATAAAAAAGCATATTTTATTTTTACTTTGGCATCAAGTATTCAGCAATATATAACATACCTGCATTATGTTTCGGTTATAAAACGTAAAAAAACTGCAATATAATGTTAATGGTGACGTGCTTGAATTTAAATCAATTGATTCTTTGTGGAAAATATTTCGTTTATTGCTATATAATAATAATTCATTAATAACACGGACTTCAAATTGTTTTTCATTCAACACGAGAACTTATCGGATCGGTTTATCAAGTTAATTGTATTGCTTCTATAGACTGTAAAATAGTTTTCCCAAAAATGTACCGTTATAAGCTGCGATTGCACTGAAATATAGATGTGTACCTACTTGAATATTTGATCCAATAGCAGTGGAGAGTTACATAACCTTACCGAATTACTACAATAAAGCAACAATATTTTTTTTATTTAGATAAGCATCTTAACAGGAGTGTAGTGGTCCGTTCAATTAGGTATATTAATTTCTTGTTGTACTTTATATTTAGTATAATATCCATATAAATTATAAATAATTGTAAAGATTTCATTAAAACCCAACATCTAATTATTATTTATTACTTTTCATCACATTTTTTACTAATTTAAAAAAATAACTGTACCAAAAACGTAACTCTTGATGAATGCAATTTCCGATCTTGAAAGGTGCTGTGCATAATGCTTTTAGACTTTTTTTTACTGTCCAAACATTTTGCTCTCCAGCTTGGATCGTAAAGAAACGTCACATAATATAAAAGTAGGTATATTAATTAAAACTCTATTACTATTATATGTGGGGCATGGACCATTTGAGTATTCAAACTAAAAGTAAAGAACTAAAGACAATAAGGTAATTAAGGTCAATAATTTATTATGTACCAAAATTAAAGGCATTACTTTTTAAGTAAACTGCTTGATTAATATGATTGCAGAAAAAGAAAATTGTATTGAGGTGGGGAGGTTACCCCTTGAAATCCACTTCCTCTTGTGTATGTATAAATAGCTACATTAGACACTTCATTGTGTACTAAACAGTAAATAATATTCAAATAAGAGTTATTTCGCTCGCAGAAAAATAATAATATAAATAAAATTGATAAAATGTATATACTGATGTATATGTGTATAGATTATGTATCCGTATACAATATTATGAATGTGATTTATTTTTTGATATAAATAACGTCTGACTTCAATGGTTTTGGGTTAAAGTTTGAATGAAAAAAAAAAACTGATGTTATATTTATATATTCATATCATATTATATAGGGTCGCAATTCGAGGGTCCTTCGCGACAGTATTTATTTAACTCTCACTGCAGGTCATTTTGAAAATCAATCACTCAAACAATTATTATATTATTGTAACTTCGAATAATGGTAATAATAACCAAATTATTAATATGTATTGTATGTAAATGGGAAATCATTATTTACACATATGTATCGGCATATACATACAGCAGCTGCACATAATATAATACATAAACGTTACTGAAATGTTACAAATAATTAGCACTCAGTTTTACGATGAGAAACATTTAAATCATTCAAGATGCAGTAATTTCGTACAGAATGTAGCTTCATCACGGACTTTAATAATATTGTCTAACGTTGAACTGTTACGGCCGATAAATATTCCAAATTCCTTTTACATTATTTAATATATTGTTTTGCATGTATTATATAAATAATGCATGCGTATAAAATATAAATTGTTATATATTTATATACATGCAAAAAATCATAATACCTACCAATAATATATCGGGGATGTTTAAAACAACAAATTAATTGATTGCACGCCGGTATTTCAATCGTGCGCCTATTATACTTTCGTGTATTTATATGACGACAACAGTTTTTAGCACCGGAAGTATAATATTATTAATATTAATTATTATACTCATAAAGCCATTACGAAAATACAATTGCGATAAGTTTCACGGATAATACTATGTATTTACACATGTAATGTAAATAAAAACGTACGATTAATTTACATTTATACATTGATCGCGGTATGTAGGTATTGGGAAAATATAAATACTTAATACAAATTAAAAGTATAATAACATGCACATTGCACTGCAAAAACGTCGGTCAATAATAATTGTTCTTCGTAGTAATATATTATATACTGACAAAAAATTCGTTCAGATAAACTTTTCCCCAAACAAAATGGAATGCCCCCGACTCAATTCCAATAACAACCAATTCCACTTCACCAGTCAATTAAGTACCCAGGTATCACTCTGGACAAAAGATTAACTTGGTCAAACCACACCAAGCAAAAATGAAAACATCTAACTTTCGACTCCATTTACTTAGACCTCTACTTAAATGTCTTAAATCTAACTTGAGTCTTAAAAACAAATTATACTGTTATACAAAACAATCACCAGGCTAGTATCGTCATACGGCATCCAAATTCGGGTCCCAGTTGAACCTGCGAATATCAGCTGCTATTTAAACCTTTCAGTCAATTACCCTAAGACTTGGGTGCCCCACGGTACATAAAAAATGCAGCCCTCCATAACGAGCTACAAATTCAAACAGTAAACGAGCTTGCTCAAAAGCCACCATAAAAGTTCCCACTCAAAATTAACTAACCGCATATAAGCCTCTTCATTAAAAATATGTCCCCTCTCACATTACCAAAAATTCCTCGTCGACTAAAAATAAACTGGTCTAAAAACCTCCTAAAAGAGAAAAAATAATAAATACATTTTCTGAGATTCTGTTAATGAATGGCCTCCTCTTCAGATTCGTTTTAAATTTATACTTTCTCCGTCATCCTTTTTACCTATTGTTTTTATTTGTAAGCATATTGTGATATATTGATATACAATAATAGCTCGGTCTGAGTGTCGTCGTTGTGCATAATAATATTGTAAATAATGTGTTACTTAATAATATATTAAATCGGGAAAAAAAACTTCGTAGATAATATAAAAAACGAAACGATTTACTTTTCCCATTAAAACGGTTCTTTGATAATGTGCACTTTTTTCCTTCTCTTCTTTTATTTTCTGTATAGACGGTATAAAAATCCTGTAGACGACGACGCTGAAAAAGGTTCATTCAATCATTATATTTATATATATATAATACTCAGCACAGAAACGGGAAACATGACATAGATACTTTGAAGTGAACAAGTTGAGATATCGAGACGGTTTTCGAATAGCTCTTCAACAATGTACGAAAATCATACGGATAAACCAATATCCACTATACGGGAAATACCACAATTTTTTTGCGACAATGTCTGACAACCTTTTGAAAATCCTATGGTTATATTTTTATAATATATTGTAGTTGGGTAATGTCGTTTGTGAAAAAAAATGTTGTCTGTATTATACAGCACAGCAACGACTGAATATACCAGCTAGCACCTATATAATAATTATTGACTTTATTGTAAATTTGACACATTTAGGATCTGGTTAGACGCATACAACTTTTTTTTGTTCAATAATCCGTTTGCCGTACGTTTGTATAACAATTTCCAATATCGTTTCAACTACAAAAAAGTGTCGAGTCATGTAAAAAAATGGCAAAACGCCCGTTTTCAATAAAGTCTTGACCGTTTTTAATTGGGAAGCTTTCTGTGTTCGATTCGATAATTGATTATTGATTTCATATTGTTATTATAATAACCGTGTTCAAGTATATTGCACTGAGTGAGTGAAACGAGACGATATAATAATAATATTATAACACCGCTCCACATGCACCTACAGTCACAGTCGTATTCTACCCGCGTAAATGTTAAATTGAATTTATACTTTTACCGAACTAAAAAAGTATTATATTCTCTGAATATTCTATTATTGTTATGTGTTTTTTCTGGCTATTATTTTGGACGCTATTATTCTTTATAACGACTTGAATAAGTTCAAACAATTAATGGAATGTTATTTACCCGCAAAGGGTACGCTGGCCCATTAGCAAATATATAAATCGATAAATTGTTCGTTTTTACATTTATTCCAACAGAAATTATTTATTTTATTCTGTACAGATGATTACAATTTTATCGTTCACCTGATATTCTTATAAAATTGCTTACACAACTGGCAACAACTGATAAATTATCAGTGATAATAACATGGTACACGAGTATATTACCTATATAGGAAATATTATAGTTGGTAGGCACATATGGTAATTAGCAAATACTAATTAGTAAACGTTTAATTAGTAAATTATCAACTATTTTAAATCAAAAATGTTTAGATGACGACGTGACGTTCAATATTATGTAATATACAATATTGGATTTAAGTTATTTTTAAAAATCAATTTCCAAATGTGTTATAGGTAGTGTGAATTATTTAATTGAAATTAAATACAAACAAGTTTTTTTTAGCTTCGGGTGGAATAAATTCGTTTTATTCGAGTGCATGTAATATAACGTTGCGTATGTACGTGAAATCTGATATTTTAGTGTTTCACCTTTGGCGCAGTTGAAACTCGAGTAGACGCACAAAAGCACATATTATTATTATTATGATGATGATCTGTAAATATTCTATAAAGCCTAGAACACGTTTAGGCTGGTGCGAATAATATGATGACGTCTTCGTGCAGGTCCGAGAATAACCGAAGTACCTATACCTATATACATACACGCGTATACCAATACATATAGTACATACTTTCTGAATGAAATGTTAAGTACCCATATAGTTAAGTGTCGTGAGGGTGCAGTAAGGATTGGGATCCGCGATGTGGTAGAGAGTCGGTTGGTCTCGTAGGTAATAATAATATGCTTGCAGCCGAAGTCTGCAGCGGAGAAACGATGTTATCACTACGAAGTTCGTATTGTATGTGCCTTTGTGTGCTTCTCGCTTATTATTTTTTTTTTTTTGTATAAATTCGGCCAGTAGTCGTGTAGGTGGCACTTATCAGAAATCGATGGAGGCACACACATTTACCACAGTTCATATACGCACGTAGGGCTGTCATAGTCGGATTTAACCTTCCTCCCCAACCATTTGTACGCAATACAATGATTGTTATTTTAAACTTACAATCAAATAATTTTAAAAAATCTTGTTGTGTATTGTATAGTTGTATCACATTTTAAATTATTATCATTGAAATCTATAATCGTCTTATAATAATTAATAATGTGTACAACCTACAACACGTCCAATTCAATTAGATTCATATATTTTACGTACTCAGTAAATATGTATGCATTATAAAAATAATGTTAACAAACGCCTAGATCATCCCTACAACCCGTATGACAACTGTATAAACATCTCTGATAAAATACAATAATAATTGTCCACGGACAATGCCACTGCAGCAGTGCCTCCAGCAAGCAAGGATGGGATATTTTGATTGGTATAAGGTTCGTGACGATCTGACCTCACGATTATAATATGAAAAACATAATATTTGAACACCGTGTGCGCGTGCGCTCTACTCTGCCGTAGTTGTATACATCATGTATCATGTATGATATTATAATAAGTAAAGATAGTTTCCATTATTCCATTATATTATGATGTCATACCTATATACGCTGCTCGTGCCATTGTACAGTATAATATATTGTTGTACATTTGTGATGGGTTGATAAGACTTAAAGCTTTGGGTTTTCGACATATTATTACTATAAGAGCTTGCACGGGTCTTTTTTACCCAGAAATGTTAAGCCGAATTATAATTTCAAAAATAATCTGGGAGCTCGCTCTGCTGAATGAAAGATTTCGAGTGTACTTGGCCATTGAGTAGTAATTCACTGGAATGGATGTGCTTGTCAACGATAAACTATTATATACGAAAAAAAATTCCGATCTGAGATGGCGCAGTGTCAGCATCTATTTCCAAGCATAAGTATAAATAATATATAATAATATAATATAATATTATATTATAATATAATATTAGGCAATAGAGGTAGGTGAAGTTATAATATTATGCCATACAATTGTTTTTGACTCTTATTGTATTATTATATTATTATAAGTTAACATCGACGTACTCTATAATGGTATAAATAGGTTAAAATTATTAAAATGATATTTTGGGGAGTTGAAGTGTGCATAGAAATAATAATATAATAATATTTCCAATTTAGGTGCACATTTTAAAAGGTTCGGTGATAATATATTTTGTTATTACAACAAATAATGAAAATTAGAATAACTGAAATGATCAGTAAAAAAAGGTTATTTTTCATTTAAATATTCAATTTTGTCGAAATTTGAACTTCAAATGCCTATTAAAAAAGGAAATTAAAGGGCAACTTACGAGTAACTTTGCGGTACTACATTTTCATGTTTTGTAAGTTTTTTCAAAATTTCAAATATTTCATCAATCATAAGTGTAGTAATCTTAAAAATGTAGTTATAATATTTCATAATTATAAAATTATTTAAGTAAATACCTACCTATACATATAAGATCCGATAAAAATCGTTATTTTTTTATATAAATATCGAATTACATAAACATTTCATTTTCATTTTCAAACGCTCATAATAAAAATAAATGTAGCTTTACCCAAAACTTTTTTTTTTAATTTCAGTAGTTAAAACAATAAATTAGGAACTTATCGTATTAAATCGTCAAGGTTTTTGTTATAAGCACACATCATTGTAAAGCCAATACATTCATCGCTCCGATTATAATCTGAAAAAAAAATACAATACCGTTATTATAAAACCGTAATAATATTATATTGTTCACACAACCACCGTTCAAAATCTACGATAAGTTTCAACAATACAAATACCTAAAATAAGAAGAGAATAAAGAAAAATAGCTGTTCGAAACGGTTTTCCCAAAAAATGGGTTTTTTCCGTAATATAGAATTATAAACTTATCAATTAAGTAATAAATAATAATATAATATGTCATATTGTCAGATCTGCTACAACGACAGTCGTCAAGAGTATTCCCTTAGGGATTTTCTTATGCAATATATTATTCCCAGTTATAGACCTAGGTGCGGTTGTGGCATGGTATAAGAAATTCAACAACATAATATTTTGAGATTTGTCGCTATTATAAGCGCTTAGACCTGAAATCCAGTAGCTGCAATGACGTTGTACCGCAGTTGAAAATGTTGAATAACATAAAATTGGTCTTAAGATCGATACGATGAATTATTTTTCGACATAAAACATTACGAACGGGTTGTAAAAAAAGTGTAGAATACGTGTATTTATGCTTTCGAATAGCCAGTCTAGAAGCTTTCTATTTCAAAGGCCAGTATAATTGGGCAGAATTCATTTTGCAATATAATTGAATGTCTTACATTGATTATTATTGGATACTCGTTGGTCGTTCTGCGGTTGAGAATATTTGATGTTGATGCTGTGATAACATCACGGAGGTGACCATAGTTACAACAAATTAACAAATTAAACTTAAGCTCACATTATTTAAAATTCGTTACAACCAGAGAGTTGCATTCGAATGTTTATATACTTTTGCTATACTTCGTAAAAGAATGAGTATAATTCAATCGAAAATTGTTTTCAATATAGCATATTGTAGATACGAAATTATATTTTGCATTTATTTTAAGGATTTAGCATAACTTAACTGCATATCTAAGATACTTTAATTGATGAGCTAATTTTTTTATGTAGGATAATAACAAAAAAATCCGCATATCTTCTTCTAATATTTTTATTCTAGCATATTTTATAAGGTTTATTAGTTTATAATATTTTAATACCAGCAAAATTGTCTACAACTATGTTAACTGTTCAGAGAAATTGTATTTTTCAGATTTTAAGAAAAAAAAACAAAAATCATGATAATATAATGTTATAGTTTAATATTGTAATGTATTTCAATATTTGTAATTGTTTTCGGTTCTAAGCGGAGCGTTAAAAGTATTGGATTTATAATGGCGTGTTTGTTATTTTATTTTTTGTGTACTTATCAGTTATTTGTCATCCGTTTTCAATCTTAAACTTTGAGGGCGGTTTCTGGTCCCAAATCAGATCTATTTAGTTCATTGGTGAGTAAACAATAGACAATAATGGAAGTTTTCATTATAATTTGGACAAACAAAATAAAATAAAACTCTGGAATTCGGAAATATTAATGTAATTAGTTTTTGACTAAACTACAGACTTGAAATGTTCACCAAATATTTGGAAATGTCAATTCTACTGTCATTCTATCTACTTACATTTTTGATATCAATCAAACGTTAAAATTGTAGGGAATTTAATTTTGAGTCAAAATCCTAATGTTTTTAGAATCATATGTGATTAACGATTATTATCAAATTAAATTATTTTGCGATGAGGTGTCATCACGAAAGTTAAATCTCTTTTATTTCCAGTGAAGTTGCTATTTTTTTCTCACTCTATTACCACAACAACTGATATCATTTAAATTATCATTTTTCAAGACATCTACAGTTTAGAAAATATTTTGAACTATTTGTATGGATTTAAAAGTTGTCTGATTTTTCTAGGTTTTTTTCGATTTTTTCGTTGATGCAATTCTTTATTTTTTAAATATTTTGGGAATATTATTGGATATACATTTTATTGCATACAAGATTATTATATGTAAGTGCGAAGCTATTTAACATATTTTTAGAGCTTTCATGCCTTGATTATAACTACTCATCACTCACGGCTAAAGCAGCTCGATGTGCCCACCCCTCCCATAATCGACAAACAGGACTACAATATATTTGCTCCACACCACGAATGGTGCAGTGCGTGTTTCCATACGGCATAATATTATGACAAAATGATGTGAAATAAAATAATAAAAACACAAAAGAGTGGTACAGTTATCTTTATAAATATGACAATTATGTAACATGTAGAGAGCACACGTTTTTCAATTTTAGTACGGTTTTTAATTCTGAGATTTTATGTTAGTTATGAAGTTCATTAATAAAACTGTAAATCAAAGTGATCAATAGGTAACATACATTTATGGATATTCACATATATCATGCAGGAGTCATATTTTAACATGTGTAAGCCATACTTAAATAGCCTTTATTATTTTGTTACTTAATTAATAATTCTTTTTTTGTATATAATGTAAAGTCAATATTATTTAAAATATTTTAAAAGTTATGTTCTCGTTGGACGTAAAATTTAAACAGACGCTCGTGATCACATCAAAAAATTGTGTTTGGTTTGACCCGAAAAAATAATGAAAAGAATTGGACGTCTTTACTCTGAACAACGATTGATCGGGGGAGAGGGGGCTGTGATTCAAGTATTTTGATACAGATCTCTATACTGAGCACCCCCTCCCCCCTTTGACTCGGCACGTCAATCGATTTATTGAATGAGTAATTGTATTTCCAACAATATTATTAATTTATTTGATGCTGTTAGGTATGTTACCTAACCCATACGTATTATTTAGTTACAATTTTATCATTACTACGTCGGCAACGTTTCTGCGTAGCAGTTACAGAAAGAGTGACTAAATTATTATCGTTATATTATTATAATATCGGTAATACTGTATCATGTTGTTATGTATAATAATATTATACGTGGAATGAGCACTGAGTAGTTGTGTTATAATAACATTGTAGTCTATCTGAATAAGTGGGGGGGGGAAAAAAACAGTGTCGGCGGGAAACATCGGTATCGGCCGTGCGTGGACACTTCGTAGTTATAATATAGCATCATTGTAGGTATGCAATATATTATTAGTATGATATATAAGTATAATGTTGAATACAAATCGGCACGGTCCAAAAGAGCACAACCAGTATATTATAATAATATAATATATTGCTATCGTTGCATGTGTGTCTGATATTGTGAATATTATAATATTATCTAATATTATGCCTATCAATAATACGATGTTGAATTTATAATATATATATATATATATATGTATATGTATACCTAATAATAAATTAACGACGTGTGTGGCTGCCGCGTACGCAACACTGTCTAATCTGTGAAAGATCACACACAATATTTCGATAAAGGCGAGTGAACCAAAAAGGAACACGTTTACACGGTCGCGGTAACCACTGCACTTGTACAGAACAATAATAATATAAAGGTCCCGACCGATAACAAGTCGTTATCTGTTTGTAGGGCAAGTGTGGGTGCACCGAGAGCACGTTTCAATAGTTTGGTAATTTTACCCACTCCACGGCTATAACGCGCTTACAACATATTATTTTATCTATGTTTAAGTACAAGTATTATATCTCTTGGTTTCTTACGAATAAATACTAGGCCAAACGCTTACCGAGAAAACCCCATTTGGTAGGCTTATAGGCTGTATAATTATTAAACATAATATTATCGCATATTATAAACGAGTAATTAATTGTGAGCTAAATGTAATAAAAATATTTTGCTCTATTATAGGTAGCCTATAAGTTCGTCGACGCGCTAATACTCGGCACTTACTTTAATAAAAATAAAACAATAATCAATGTAATAATAATTATATATTTTAATCTCAATAAAGACAATAATATTGTGATCGCATAAGAAAGCAATATTATGTACCGGCCATATTTTGATTAAATTCACATAATATTTAAAAATAGAAATCAAATTACTATTATTATTATTTTAATATTTTAAAAAAAGGTGAGCCGAATAAAAGTTTTAGCTTCTCATTTATTAATTTGGTTCTCAGAAACACATATTGATACTTACGAGTTACTGTGTAAATTAGGCGTACCAACGTGATCGAAGCCACTAAGCCAGACGTTAACGAGTTTAAAAGTTAAAAGTTTAGTTACGGGTACGTTTTCCAGAATAACACTTTTAGTTGTTTTCAGCAGCTTTTATATCATATTGTCCAACTATATTATTTATAACTATATATAGGTAGCTAACAAATTGCGTTTATAACTACTACGAAGTGACACAAACTTTTCAAGTAATTTTCGACACAATGTCGCTGCTGCAGTCACTCCTGGGGGTTGGTTATTTCTGCATTATTATTTACTTTATATATCTCAATTATTTTTTTTTTCTTGTGCAATTACACGTGTGTGCTAAGCAGATACAGGTATAGGTATATCTATTAATTTGATGTATAACAATATTCTAATGTTTACACATTTTTTGTTGAGAATCAACTTACAAAGTTATTATAAATTTGTCCGATTGTTTTATATAACGTTTCTGGTACTTTGTAGTATTGTAGTAAGCAAAATGCCAGTTTCCATTTTGAAATAAATTATGGGGAAAAAACATATAAACGTTCATCAATAAAGTCGTATTTTTATCAATATCATAAGAAAATTCTTATTTGATTGTTTGAAGCTTGTTCAACTTTGACTTACTTATAAAAATATATTATAATAATATAAATAGACAAGAATTTAGTGATATAAAATATTGTTTTGGGGCAGCCACCGACTCGGTTGCTAAGTTAGCATTTAATAATGTAATAAAACATTTTTCTGACAGTTTTATCTGTCTAACATGGCCATATTTATGTCCACTAATATTACATAATGCTGTTCTTTTTAATATTTTTATGCCATAAATTTAAAGTCCATTATAATAATATATTATTAAATAATATAATTTAAAAATCTGAGCATTTTACCCCTGTTTGAAAGACTAAGAGTTTTAGAAACGAATACTATTATAACGATCAGATACGTAGATTATTGTATTTGTATTGTGACTAAAACGCGAGTGTTGATTTGAATTTTTATTTTGGACTCATTTCTCGGAATCATCAAGATGTAATAAAGTTAATAAATTACAAAATATGCTTCCATTCTTCAATGCTTTTAAAATAAAAAAACTGTAAAAAATTGATTAGGTCGATACCTGTTTTGCTCAAATGTATACTAATAATAACACCAGTATATGCCAAGTATGTGGCACCTCACTATCTATCAAACACATATTCGAAGAATGTAGAAAAACCAAAAAAACAGAGAAGAATTAAACATAAGCCACGACGAAAGTCTAGGACTTAATCCAGAAAACGAAACCAAAACAATAAATGTCTTCAAAAAATCCCAAATACCTATATTACAATTATTATAAGTTAACAACAACAATATTGCCACGTACCTATTTGTAAGACACTAATTGCTTATAAAACTATATATTTATTTGTATATAATTGATTAATTTGTTTAATTTGTTTTAATTTGTTCTTTTTTTTCTCATAGTATATAAATTAATTTAACGCTAATGGCCCTAGTAGCCGAAGCGGAAATTCGTAGATTTTATGACCGCAATAAAAAAAATAAATAAAAAAATAACACTAGTGACCGCTTAAATCATATTAATATTGTAGTGAGTCCGAAATATTATTTTTATCACCTTTTGTGGATGGTTTTTAAAGTATTTATTTATTTTATTTTATTTACTGACAAATTGTCCAATTTCAAGTACAGTGTTATAATAGTGACAATTTTGAATAAAATAATAGTGAGTTAAGCGTACATTAATAAGTTTAAATTATAATAAAGTTAACAACATACAAAGGATGGGATGTAATTTACTTAAATGGATTATGATCGTCAAGATTGTTGCCATTAGACATTAAAATATTGATTGGTTGCTTAAACATGTAGTGTTGGGAAACTGGGTAAATATAAAATAAATGATTATTTCGAGTGTAATGGTTTGTAACTTTGAAGTACATCAGGCTTAATATAGACGAATCATGAATTTCATTGTTTAATAGCATAAAGAGAAAATAGTTGTAAGTATAGTAATTCTAAGCGTTTTTAAATAATACATTTTTAAGATTCATAGAATGTTTTAGACATTTCGTACTCGGTGTGGGAAGTTCTAGCAATATAATACCTATATCTTTTTTTCTTGTTAAGTGACTTCATAAGAGCCGAACAGTTTTCACATTGCTTTGCCCCCGCTATTTACCTACCAGTGATTGGATAAAAATACCTAAAATAGTCAATAATAATTGTTGAGTTATGATAGTTTAAATTAGAACCTATAAAAAAAAAATATTTATATATTATAGTACATAAGTGAGCTCTTTGAATTGTGACCTCGTCTATTTCAGGACTGAGTGTTCTAGTGTTATTGTCATATTATCTTTACTGATGAGGAAATTGCCTTTCAGTTATTTTATGTTGCACTTGGAATCGGAAAATGTCTGCAAATCCATTCGGGGTGCATATTAATCACAGTAAGAAATTATGGGCACATCATAAAATAAAATATGTATGGTGAAACTCATCTCGAAAAACTCGGTTTTCTTTGGATCTTCACTTTCAAGTTTCAATATACCATAATATTATGGTTCTGCGGTAGTGGTCGGGCCATCTCGGTGAGGGTGCGCTGAGACGGCGAAACGAATTCGATTAAAATGGGCCGGGTGTAATGAATAATAATAATCTTTGTGCGACTAGACCACGTGTTTGAGTGAGTGTGACTGCGTGAGTTGTAGGAGTGGGTGGAGTCCAATGGTCGACGTGCCGCCGACGGTCGAGGCGTTAATAAACCGAAACAAGTGTCTGGGGCTAAGGGTAAATACCTACAAAACCGATTAAATAAATACACACACAGTCACACACACTGAGCGTACACGGTATTTATATTTCTGAACATTTCTTATGTATTTTTCACTATTTTTCATTTTCAGCACTACTGTTTTGTTAAATGATTCGAGGGTTAATAATGATATTTTACGTACATTACGTTCCTTCGGCTGCCGGGTGATTACCGTCGGAAAATTATCGTTTATGGTATACATTTTATTCTGACACCGACGTCGTTATAAATAACGGAAAAAAGATAAAATCAACAAACGTTTAAAAAAAAAAAACCATAGAGGTGTATTGTAGCAATTAGGGTTTGTGCAATTTCCGGGAACGCAGCTTGGCGGGAATTCCAGAGAATAGCTCAAAATATCGAAAAATGTATTAGTATCAATTACTATTTATTAAACATTATAATATGTTAAAATCAATGACATACTTCAGTTACATGTTATACACTTTTCGAACACACAAAATAAATCGAACAAAAGTGAATAACATTAAAAATAAAACAAGTTTTAAAAATAATATATATGTATACAAATATCGTTTATTGTGAGTTTGTGAACAGTGTATATCAATTGTAATATTATAATTTCCAATTATTTATGATTAAAAAACTTAAATAAGTAATTCAAATTTAATAAATCAACTCTGATATAATGGCATAATGCTGTATGTAAAAATGTACACTTCCAGTTCGAACGTATTGTGTGGGTAAATGATAAAATGATAAGAAATAAACAAACAAATATTTAGTAGGTAGGTAAAATAAACGTACTATACAGATTTAGGCTGTGCTTTTAGTATAGAAATCTCTGTTAAAGAGATGGTATTTTACAAAACATTCTGTTGAAAAATATTTAGTAATTTTATTTTTATTTTTGTGCAGCGTGTTCGATTGTCTACCAAATTCTCATTTATATTGAATTTTGTGAGAGTTCTAACTTACATAAAAATATGCAACGATGCTATTAAACGGTATTATATGGATAGAATCATAGAAGATTATAGAGTAGGTAACTTTCAGATAAGAAAACAATTAATGTAAATTGCTAATCACATCATTCATGAGTCATCAGAATAATATTTATTCAGTACGACACTATGATGGTCAAACACCGACACAATGTTATGACTTGTGGCTATACCTATCCTAAATACATATTAGATAGATACATAAGACAAGCGTGTTGCACTGGCGTGCCGGGAACTTTCAATGGAGGTGAGGTTATACGTAAGTAATAATGGGGGTTGAAATTGTATAGCACTTAAGATCGCAATAATATGTGTTATAAAAATACTTTAATTTCTCTAAATATACGCTGAAAATATGTAATAAAAACAACAAAATCTACAAAAATTATAATTTCCAAACAAAGATACTCACAATTTAAGGTACGACAAGGGATAACTACAACACAATCAACCGAAAATACAATTAGTAGGTACAGTAGGTACGAGCATACTGTGTGCCTAGTCTACAGTATTAACATAGTATATTTTACCCAATGCTTTCAATACATGTTCTATGAAAATCACGGCTGTAAGTGACAAAAAAAAGGTCCCTCGAAATTAGCAGACAAGAAAAGTTTAAAATTAAGACCAAACACCTAATACGAAATGATGCGTCAATGGGTTCGAGTATTGGGTCTATTTTACTTAATATCTATGTATTTTTAAATGTACAATAATCAAATACCGGTTTGTTAAAATATTATTTCAATAAATATAACCAATTTCGATTGAGAAAACGTAAGCAAAATGTATAATTTCATTCTCTAAATTATAAAACAAATTTTAAGCTTATTCTGCTATCTCTTAAGTATTTTATAAAAAATGTGCAAATGTTACAAAATCCCAACCCTGGTAATAATACATTTAAATAAATTGTGGTGCTGGTACCAAAGACACGAATAAGGGGATTTATGGGACAATGTGAGGGGGCATTACATCTAACTTCTCTCCCCCCTGGGTACACCACTGTATATAAAATCTAAGACCGTAACAGAATTCCTTACTGTAGAAACTTAAACATCCGGTTAATGATTAATAATAGTTAAAATATAGGTACCATAGTCCATTGCAAAGATTCGCATATTTTAGATTCTTGATTTACTATGACTTATATTATCATTGATTATACATACGTATCTACTATATTGTAAACTCAATACCAATATTTATCTTGGCATGGATGCCATTGCTTTATTCACTTTATTTTTTTTTATTATAATTTTAATCTAATATTAACTCTTGTGCTTATTACACCTCCTTTCACAATATTTATATACAATTAGTAGGTACAACTGTAATGCATTTATTATATTAATTACTATAATTTCAAGTCGTAATAAATTGACTACATATCTTCTAAGGTGCTGTAATCACGAAGACCTATAATCCTATTCGTTCGAACAACAATTATAGACATCAAGATTTTTTCGAAAAATTATTTCTATTAATAATTTACAATCAAAAATCATCATTTGAAAGAGAAATTTTTACAGACACAGAGTACTACTTAAGAATCTACGAAATACAGAATCTACTTACGAAATATGTGATTGCTTATAAATTACAAAAATAAGAATTTGAATAGCTTTAGAAAATTTAATAGAGAACAATTTTTGTGTTAACATGCTTGGAGAATCACCATAATATTATTATGTACTTTAAAACACAATAATAAAGGACTATTGGTTGGTTTTTCGTCTCTTATTAACTCTTGATGTCGACAAAATATATTTGTATTACATAATTCAGAATGCCTTTGATCGAACACCCGAAATCTTGTTGAGTTATTTATGTTTGGATGAGAGAAGTAAGTTGGTACCTTATTTTATTACCTTCAATGTCGTGTTTATACTCTTAACACGATTTGAATAAAATATTTGAAAGTGGCAGCAATTTAAATTTAAGGATAAATCCCTGAATTATTAGATTTACGAAATAAGTTTTCAGTTAACAGTGTGAAATCTTTTAAATTATGTTTGTTGCTAATATTCGGCATACTTATAAATTATAATCTATATATTTATAAATTATTATATTATTTATTTTTTTGTATATTTAAAGTAATGGTATTTTCTAATAAATTCAAGAGATTCGTTTATATTTAAAAAATATTTTTTCTCTAAAAATTAACAACGATGATAAATAATTTGATCAAATTAGGTGACTCATTGGGTGAAATGCGTCATAATTGAATTCGGTAATTTTCATAAAATATTTGACTTAACACTTGCTTTTAAATAAATGTACTCAGTTAAGTTTATTTAAACTTAGAAGAATATAATTATGAATACACATAAGTTAAAATTAATTTTCCTGATGTTAATAAACGTTATAAATGTACCTACCTTCAGTTTGTTTTTTTTTCTTATTAAAAACTTTAGTTAGCAAACTCCGTTGAAATGAATGTTCACAGTGAAAATTATTGTTTAAAATACCGAACTGTAAAATAATATAGGTAGTCATAAATAATAAAAGTTATTCATGTTTTCAAATTGTTCAAACAAAAATGTTAACACACTTAAAATTAGGTATTATTTTTTTAATGTTGATAGAAATATTACATAGTAATATTATAATATATTACATAATATCGTTTATTACTGATTGGACTTTTAATTAGTGTTAACAAATGTTGAATTTAATGTGGTTTTTCTATATTCGAAAATGTTAAGGTTGAGGTTAACCTGACCTTATGTACACACCTAAAATATCGAATTTAATTTCGGAAATACGTTTTTATATAGGCATAGAATACAGAATATGTTGTTCTATATGATTATTAATTATTATATTTATAAAATATTAATTGGGATATTAATATTTTTTCATACTTTCTGCAATCATGAATTCGATTTGTTAGCAGTGCAAAGTGTAAAAGATTTATTTTATAACAGCTGTTTCTAATCTGAAATAAAGGCCAACTTTTTGATTCATACTGACAAATAACAACAGTTGCGGCCACTAAACCTAATATGAATATAAACAAAGGAAAATTGTGATGACGGCCGAGTGTACTCGATCATAGTCTCATTAAACATATGGTTTATAGTTTTACTCAACTATTTTTTACACGTAGGTACCGGTTCCACTCGTATAATACGTCATAGTATTAAATATGGAAACGTGTATAAAACGGCTACTCTAAGGAAAATTGTGAAGCACACTCTACGATTTTCTTTTTGATAAATAGTCAAAAGTAAATGAAAACTTTGTGTTTTAAGCAAAAATGTTTATCTAATCAATATGTTAGATTATAAGGGTCGTTAAGGTTATGCATAATATTTTAAAAAACATTTAATTTTTATGAAAAAAAGTATGACATTTTGCCACATTTCTCAATTGCCACCTACTGTAGTTCTATTTGATCAATAATATAATGTTGAATTACCAATGAAATATACATATGTGATGTATGGGATAATACATACAAATACCTATAGTATTTTTTTTTTTGTATATGCACTTTACATAGAAATGTCATATCAAACAAACTGGACGTAAAAAAAAATTTAAAATAATTATACTAATTTGAGAACGGAAAACCATTGGTGGATGCCTGGGCGGTTTTTATAATCAATTTATAAAAATTATGATATGAAATTATAAATGTGTTAGACTTAACGACACAAAACATACAAGACATGATCCCTATGCTAACCGACTTTTCAAAATATCATTGTATTTATATGTATAATATTATGATGGTGTGTTTGAGTCACAAACATGAAACATTTTTAAATAAAAATATTCTGATCTCCTAATATGTTTATTTATTTATTGCATTTCACATGGGGTGCTCAAGCACACGAATCTATAAATTCATTAATAATTATTCCATAGTTTAGTAAAAAAAATAATAAAAAAACACCTGTACCTAGTGAACATGCTTATAATTAAAGCATGTGTGTGGAGGTTTATGTTTGACAATTACGAAAGGCTTTGCAGGTAAAGGGTTTCCTGTTTATTCGATAAATTATTTAATTTGATTTGGCTATATTTCGCAGAAACCTTACACGATACATAATCGAAAAACCTGAAAGCGTACTTATATATGGCAACGACGAAGATATTTAATTAAAAACCATCGATGAATTAAAAAAATGTATATTAATAAAAAAAAAATGTAATCGGTTTTTAATTGAAAATCAACTGCAACATTTTATTATTATTATTGTTATTATTATACGATAATGAATAAACATACATAAAATCCTACCTTCATGTGGCCGGTGCATTGAGAAGTATAGATGTTTTTAGTTATTATCGTGATTATCTAACAATATATTACAATTACGCAAACGATAAACGATTTTTCGATAAATTAGGTATCGATAAATTCTATATTATACTGGTAAAACCAAAATCTTCTGGGTGATTCTTTTAATAGTTGAATACTTGTCATCTAAAAATGTTTTGTGTTTTTGATGAATATTTTTTGCATAAATAATTTTAATTCATTACCAAACAACAGTTCAGAGAAAAAGATTGTTTTACTAATTTTTTCTTTATAATGTTCATGTTTTTACTTTATTGAATAACAACATATATTTTTTATTCTGAATCAAGAATCATGATTTTTTTTTAGAAATTCGTTGTTTAAAAATTGAACTTCGAACTAAGTTTTTTTAGATAAGCGGAGTAGACAGTTTAGAGGATAAAGTTTTTCGAGATACACACAGTGTGCCACTCAATTACTCTCATCAAACTTAAAACAATGATTACTAATATTAATTATTCGTTAGAAACTCTTACAGATAACAGTTAAAATATTCTGCTAAGCACTGTTGATTTTGAATAAGTTTATTTTTGTCTTTCAAAAAAAAAAAAAAATGAAAACTTTAAAAATTATAACGGGAAAAATGTAGTTTTGTAAATAATTAAAATTATTCAAAAGAAAATTCTGTGAAATACGTTAATGCTTTTCGAGATAATGAGTGTTTACTGTTAAAATAATTACCCAGTATATTGTAACATAAAGTAAATATTATATAGGTAACGTTGATATTCAATTATAGTATTTGTTTTACGACTATACCGCAGAGAGCCGACAAAATGACGACGACGACTGACGATACAGCATTAAAATGTAAAAGCTCATCTCTTATTATGTATACATAATATATAACATATTTTAGGTATACCACTCAATCCCTATCCCCGCAACAAAAGAACACACTGCCACCAGTCAAGGTAGCGCATTACCTATTCAGTAAGCATTTCTCCTCCTTCGATTATCAATTATTAAAATTCTGATATATTTTGCGATTTTAACGTTTATTTAAAGACTTTATTTTCAAGCACTTAGATTTTTTTATATTATTTAAGAAGTAGTCGTGGAATACTTAGGGTTGAAACTAATCTAAACTTTTTTATTGTGAATTTTTGAGCAGATGATTTTTTTTTATAAAATGTAGATAGTGGATGTATCAATTAGAATTAAGGATTATAGTTTCTGATTTATTAAACGTTCTGTACTTAGGCTAAGGATAATAGTCCTGTACTCCTGCATGATAAAAGGATTAAGGACGATACAGAGGCTATGATGCTTTGATGGTTTCAAATAAATAAATTAACATTTTTTTAATTTGTATAAATTGTCTCAGTATAAAAATATAGTGTACTCAATATTACAATTATTTTATGTTCTATGTTAATACATTATTATAAAGACTATTATATTTACTATATCAAAATAATGTTTAAGACTCAAAAACTACTTGTTTTAATTTTGATTCAGATGAAATAAAACACAATTAAAAATGTCGATTTACACAACAAAAGTTATTTACTTATTTAAAAAAAATATTGTATACCACAGTCCACAGGATATTCCTGAATTAGTGTGTACATCTAAGAATTTTAAAATACTTTGAAGAACTTCTCAATAACTAAAAGTTCTGAACAATAACATAATAATAATAGTATTCAAATAACATATCTGCTATCTATGAAGACTTATTTTTAATTTACAGGTTTTTAATATTGCTAACACGTTTAACTCTATAATAATGCAAAATGAAAGTACAAAAACACTGTTTTTACCGTTTATTGTTATTTTAGTTGAAAAACAGATATCGAGAACCACTTGGATTAATTCACAGTAAAATTGTTGATAAACCAAAAATGTTTTTCAAAATTGAATTCAATCCAACTAAAATCCCACAGTTTTGTCTGGCGATTAGGCCTAAATATATTAATTTATGATAAAATGGATAGCGCATGCCTGGTGATCCATCCGGTGTATTATGTATGGGGAGTAGAATAGATTTTTGAGCTTAGTGAGCGTTATGTGTTTGCATTAATTAATATTTGATGTTATCGAACAAGTCGCAAATGCTGGGACAGGTAATATATTATATATATATAAATATATATACACACAGCCGTCGTTAATGAAAATGGTAAATTGAGTACGTTATAATATAATGCACAGTAGACAGGTACCCGAAGCTATCTTAATAATGCATGCACCTATAGCATATTATAATATTATATAGTTTATACCTGGTCGTAATACGGGGAAATAAAAAATGTGAAAACTTTAAGAATTATAAAACAGCCATTTTTGTGAACAAAAAATAGCATCTCTCGCCTTTTTTTTTTGCATTAGTCAAACTAATATTGACTGTGATACGTGAAAAATGGTGACGAGTGAAGTTATGAAAATTAAAACCTCTTGGGCTCAGAACTAAAAGGTGATTTCTCAAAATATCAAATTTTTCAGTGGAGTTATTTTAAACTGTTTTCGACCAACTGTGTTATATTTTTTCGTAACGTATAATTTTTAATGATTGGCACATCTCAAAATTCACAAAGTTATTCTGCTATTTTCAGCAATTTGTTTTATTTTTTTAAACTAAGACTTACTTAACGTAAAAAACCCATTTTCAATTTAACATTAATGTTATATGGTTTTGATTTTCATAACCCCACAATCTCCCTAAATTGAGTTCGGATTACGGTCGCGCTGACTTAATCATTTATAATTTACAGATTATTGTTTATAAAAATCTTCGTTTTATTGATAACTGTACAATACAATAAATAATAATATTGTACCATCATATTATTATTATTGCATGATTAATTCAATGATTAGGAAATAGAACTTTTTGGTTCTAACACTATTGTTAAGGACCAATAGGTGCTGTTTAGAACGTTAGAAAATAACAAATGTTGAAATTGTATTGATTTAGTACCTTTTAGTTCTGCATAACTTTTTAAATAATGTACCTATGCAAAGTTGCATGTGAGATTAGATTAGACACACCTCGTGTATCAAAAAGCGAATTTTCAAAAAAATCAATATTCCACTTTTGGTTCTGAGCCCACGAGTCCTATTTACAGTTGTAGGCAAATTCACGTATTACACATTTGCATTTTTGTCCTGCACACCCAACGGGGCTGTTATATTGTATAGTTTAATATAGTAAATGCAACTAAATATAAATATTTTTATTACAGTTGCGATACCTAATGTCTATAGATAATACATATAATAATACATTGTTTTATGTATGAGTATAGATGAAAATGTATTGTATATTATAGTCACCTATAATACCTTATGGTATAGAATGTCCGAGTCTCCCTGTGTTTGTTCTTGTACACACTCATATTTACAGGGTGAATATGGGGGAATGATACCTCTTAACTTTCTTTTTTGTACTCATTATAAAATTGCCTAATACGATATTAAATAATGCAATTAATTAGTATTAAATGCGGTCTTGTTATAATTCGAAAAGTTAAAATAAGTACAGATGAGATTATTGAAGAACTATGCCAACATTTTTTACTATGAAAATCAAAATTGTGATATAAATTATTATTTGTAAAAATACTTAAAAAAAATATGCAACTTTTCTACGACTTAATAAGTTTATTATTGTTTTTATTGAGTAAGTAAGCCACCAAAAATTTAACTTTCCATACACCCCCCCCCCCTAAAAAATATTAAATATGACCTATATATACAACATAAAATTATAGGTTAGGTTATAACACATTGCTGGTTCATTTTTGTACCTCTTAAAATGAATACTGCTGTCGCTACATAATATTGATTCTACGAGTATTTTTCATTACAGCCGGCGCCTATTAAAAAACGCTCAAATATTTACTGTTTTGGTACTTCTACGTCTAAAGGTTATTCTATTTTTATGCGCTATATCAGTATTTGTATCGAATCAATGTTTACCAGTTTGTATATTTAATATTTATAGTGTTTTCGTTTCTTGGCGTTCGCATAAAATGTAATATAAATTTAATAGAAGTTCATAAAAATATGCTGAACTTTTATGGGTGAGTCCAAATACAATTACGGGAATAAAATGTTCATTGTATATATTTCATTAAATTGATTTACAAAATAAGAAATCGCCGTCGTTAAATTCGAAATAAAAATGTACACGTTCCAATAATAATATTTGCACTATAATATTATATATTACAGCAACGACATAATATTATTATTATTTGTGAAGGAAAAATATGTGTGGCGTAAAAGTAATGATAGTTCGTCTCATAAATAACACTGTAGGACGTGCCTTCAACGAAACCGTAAAAAAAATAGTATTCCTCAATCAGTGATTATTACGACTCGTGCCCAGTGTTCAAAAACGGCACCAATAATTGTAGTGCAGGTGACGTTGGTCTTGACATAATTGTTAGCATTTTGGACTGGCCCGTTGTTCCATTTTTTCACTTTTTTTGCTAATAGGTTGTTGCTTTTAATAATAATTTTAATTCGAAAGTCAAAAATATATCACAACGGAAATAAACACCCTGCTGTCAACTGATATCAATCAAAACCTATTAGACTACACATTATTTTATACGTATAATGAAGGGCTGGTGGAAAAAGGAAACGCATAAATCAATTATTACACTCCTCATCGTTAGGAGTTTCGGTCGTTCTCTAGATTACAAGTCAAAATATAATATAATTGATCGTCCTGCATTGTGAGAGCTAACGAATAACGATGGCGTTGGTAAAACAATTTGAAATTTCACTGTACGGCGTATACCCACTAAAACAATAACAATAATAATAATAATGTGTTTAATAGGTAAACGAGTAGAAAAATATCAATAACAATTAACGACGATAATTAAACGTATATATATGTATATACGCACCCTTGACGATTATATTATTATTATGCGTTAACCCTCACGTGCACTTTACGCGATTACAAGTAAACAACTGTTTTATGACCACTTTGAAATTACAGTCGGTAATCCGACTCTTGTCTGTCTGTTTGCAGCGTTTGGGTCTCTGTAGAAAATGTAAATCCGTTATTTTAAAACGTCGGCGTCCTCTGTGCACGGTCGCACGGTTCCTTTGATGTCTTTAGGTACGTCTTAAAACATATGGTCGGTGCGCGTCTTTGCGCTTTCTCACGATTACGCACACCTAGGATAATACATAATTTGTCTATGTATATATATATATAATATAATGTACATTCGATATTGTGACCGAGGGCCGGGGCTAGGCGTTAACGAGTCACAAATTATGTCGAAAAACGTTGGCTTGATTTTAATTTAAAAAATTGATTTTATAAGGGTTACTATATTTGTGTTGTTTCACGTCTTAATTATGACTTTTAACCTAATTTAATAAGTAACTTTCGTATGTAATTAAATGATGTATAAGTCTTAAAATACATTTTTTTATAACATGATATATTGCATGGATATTCTGCTAATACATTCTATATTACACTATCATAGGTACTATATTTTATATTTGACTCAATAAATAACACAGAGACTTAACTACTCAATAATTTTCAAGAAAATTAAAAATTTTAACTGTTGCATTGTGTGTCAGTTTATTTATTTTATAATATCATAATAATGTCAAACATTACGAGTTAATGCACTTAGACCACTTTCAAAGATATATTATACAATAATGTACATAACGTGAATATTTTGAATTTCAGCGGGAAGTAACCGCCGATTAGGATCTTGCGTTGATAAGAGACCGTGTGGGTTTGAAGCGGCTTGTCGGCAATTGGACAAGGAATGGTATATATGTATATGTCCACAAGACTTGAGTGAGCCCACCGAAGACTTGAAATGTCTCACGAGAAAAACAGGTAAAATATTTTTTTTAATTCATATTATTTTGTATTGATTTTTACTGTATATCGTTCCATATGTAGTGCCAGTGGCCCCGAAATCATTTGTGAACTTGAGCATCAACAAAAACGAACACAAACAGTTGGAAACTGTGGTGCATCCGTTCACGACCACCAGTCAGCCAACTAAGACCACACTAAACCAAACGACATCATTTCCCCCCGTGAGTATGAAATATTTTGACTTACGACTGTATACCTACATGATATACTTCGACATGAGTAGTTTACTATAAAATGTATTATAAAAACAACAAATAAAATTGTTGAAATGGAAATTATTGATTCGGTAAAAGTACAATGATCACCGAATTGTTTATCCACATTGATGAAAGCTTTTTTCCTTGTGCATTGTTCTAAGTATGATTTTTCAAAGAATAACTATTGCTGTATTAATATGGCCATATGCTTGTTATAAACTATAAATCCATTTAATTTCAAATTTCAGATGACATTCATGACAGTGCGTAGTTGTGAAGTCGGTATTTTATCACTAAAGTGTGAATTTGTATCTTGTATGAATATACATGTATTTTATTTTAGTTGATTGTATGTTATGTTTAGTAAACACGCCATTTGTTACATTGTAGGATAAAATATTATACTGAAACTTGTTTAGTTCATGTTTATGCATATTTCGATCTTTTGATGTTCGGAGGACTTGTTTTACGATTATGTATGCATAATATTTAATCTTTTAGTGCAAATTTTGATGTTTTGTAGACTATTTTCAACAACTTCACAAATAATATTGTCATCAAAGTAAAATAAAAAAAAAATTGGGGGGAATTCAATTGTTATTGAGTAATGGTGGTCGTGTTAAATTGCATTAATTTTAATGATTAACTACTATTGTTTACGAAAAAAATGATTCTGAAAGGATACTGTTTGTCTCAGTTTTCTAAAGATGTTTTTCTGCATAATATTTATGAACTGGTATTATAGTTATTTATTTAACGATCAATTTAACTATGTTTTGCCAAAAATAATCACTTATATTAAAATATTACTAACTGCTATTAACGTATGACTCAATAACAATGTACCAAAGACCTGTGTGAATAGGTTCGTGGTCTAACTACCTAAAAATAAATCAATATATTTTAAATATTTAGTCCACTAGACCAATATTAGTCAAGTAAAAATAAATAATATTTGCATTGATTAGTAGTGAAAAATATCAATGAAGTCCCCATGAATAATATTTATTAAATTACAATATAATTATATTGAAATATTGTGAGTTATATTCAGTCAAAGTTTAAAAGGTCTATCAAAATAATTTTTTTTGAGTTTTTTAGTTTACCATGAAAGCGATCAATGAAAAACTTTGGATGATATTTTTAAGTCTTGGCTAAGTATTATTAGTTTTTATCTACAAAATAATTTCCAAACATGTTCTTGATTTGCTTGAATTTCACTAAGCTTAAACTTCTAATACTTAAAAGAATGTACATTTTTGAATGCATAATATGCTATAAAAAAAACATGTAATATTTATGCATTTTTAGTGCACATTATATTTGTCAGGTTTTTACTGCATAAAATTACCCATCTTTATAATTATCTTCTATATAATATACATTGTCATACATATATAGATATCAATATATATCATATCTTACAGAAGCATGTTTTTGGATACGAACTATTTTTTGCTAGTTTTTTCTACATCCGTTTTTATACAAATAATACATTATCATGAAAAACAAAAATAACAATAACAAATAATTTGGCCATTTGGCAATGAATAGAAATAATTGGAAAATCAGGTTTTAAAAAAAATTGAGTTGCAAAACAAATTATTGATGGGGAAACATAATACGATAGCTGATTGCTGATATAAGTTGTGCCCATGTAATATGTATATAAAAAATATTTGCCAAATAAATTATTTAATTCAATCATTTCACCCCTACTGAAAAGAAAAAAACAGTTGAAGTAATAAAAAATAATTATTGATTACCAAATAGTTAATACAATAATACCTATATACAAGGCGATCCTTTTAAAGTTCAACATTAATTTATGTACACGAAAAATATTTAATGTTTGTGAAAATATTAATTGTAGGTACATGATTTTAAGTCATTGCAGCAGTGAACAATTTTTTAAAAAAATACCCACCTTGCACTTTATTATAATACTACTCATCCGTATATCTTGATATTATAATCAAATAACTCTACTTTAAAAATAATTATTTAATATATTTCGTTTATTATAAAATAGTTTTAAGAAACGTTTAATGCAAATATATTGTTTTCATTGAGTTCAGACTGTACGTCATACTTCAAATAATATCATACTGTCGGCATACGCATTATTATGTATGTATTAATACATATATATTAAATGTATATATAAAAAAATGGTATTTTATAACCGTGAACGAATAATTTGTGTTTTATTTATGAGAAATTATTAATTTTAATACCGTCTCGGTGTACGCAGAAAAATGACCAATCGATGTTAGCCGGTCATTAGGTTAGTACTGTGAATAAAGCTTGATTGCAATGTTATTTTATAGAACGTTGGTTATAATATCTATTTCATATTATCCCATAAAATATGTTTTTGACAGGATTGTCTGTATCAAATACAACATAACATATAATTTATTTTTATGGTATAACTATTTATTATAATACGTTTTCGGAGTAACACGTAGGTATAGTGTAGTTTGGAATCCCGATTTGAAACAAAAGTAGGCAAAAGTTCAAATTATATGTCCCAAAGTAAAAGCAGTACTCACTGAAAAAATAACTTTAATGACTTTCGTAACAAATTGTGTGTGGTGGTAGTAAATATATGGGAAATTGACGAAAAAACACGTTAGTGAAAAATACATCAAGCAAAAATCTACAAGTTACAAAATAACAATATTTTTATTTTTGTAAATATTATTGAAACCATCATGCGTATAAAATGCGTTTTTGAATTTTTCCATAGCTCATATGATAGATTGTCAGTTTTAGTTTGTTTTCCGCTTTAGTCAGATCCGTAAAATTATTATTATTGCATAATATGTTCACTATATGTATAGTGTCACAGTACCTATTGCTAAAAGAAATATTATAATTTACGAGTATAATATTTATAGCTGGTACATTAAAATATTTATGTTTCTGAATTGTTTCATCACTATTGACTATTCTTAAGTAAAGTACCTACTTAACTAAAGGGACAAGTCATAACTAGGTTTTCAGAGAATTATCCTTTTGCGAAAAAAAAAACAAAAATAATGTATTTAAATTGATAGCGAATCCACCTTATTATCATTGCCGATCGAATTACTCTTACCATTCAAACAACATAATATGAAATTTTTTTCCTGCAGGTGAAACAGAACATGGACGTCAACATATTGGGTTTTATTTTGCGCATAAACGTGCTCATGATATTGGCGGTGGGAATAGCAGCGTTTTTGTCGGTGGCGTTGATACTGGCTATATGGTGGAGTCGAGCTTCGAAAGGCTGCTGCAAGTCAAAAGCAGCCAACAACATTGTAAGCATCGACGGTGTTTGTGGTATAGGCGGGTACCATTATAATATTATGATATAACCATGGTTGCAATATATTCGGGTTATTGCATATACCTTGGTACTGATTGTTATCATTAGATGCGAAATGGCTGCTTAACGGTTTATCACATGGATATTAATATTGCGAACCACATAATATTATAATTGATCATGATTGCCTACCTTTATACTCTGACGTTTTTGTCCTTATCATATAATATTAATCAATGGGGAAGAGTATGTAATATATGCAATAACCATGCCTGATATTTCAACCATGAATGTAATGTACACAATACTTGTAAGTGCTATAGAATCGCAACCACAAGGGAGTTGAGTACTTGAGCCGTATCTCGGTATCCATATAAAATGGTAAATTTAATTTGATAAATTCCAATAATAATTATCATGATTTTCCCCTGGAAATTTCTGGTTGCGCTTCTGTAAGCACATATAATTAATATTGTGTGTGTATATTGTATTATAATATATCTAAGCCTACTCAGCATATATCCTGAAAATACTACAAATAATCTATGATATAATATCAATTACGTCACGTATGTCTGTTTAGTCACCTGTGGTGTCCCTGATAAGAGGAGTGATCCAGGAAGACAGTTTCGCGCTGAATCCGCAATACGCCGCTCCATCGCCCGTCGCTAAAGATACTATTCTGATACCGTATCTAAGTAAAAGTTGTATATCCTCAATGGAGGAAATCGGGCAAGGATTTTTCGGAAAAGTTTACAAAGGTAATGTGACACTGTTGCCATTACGGAGTTATTCTATATTTTCAGGACCCCGGGCAGTGATGTTCAGTACAGAAAATATAAATCTTATCAATCTAAAAATAATCCTGTACAAAAGTAATATTTAGATTTACCTAGTCGCCTAGATAATGATAAAAAAAGAACGCATTTTTGTAGATTAAATCTAAATTGTATAAATTCGTTTTTTATATAAATATAAAACCATGTATTCACTAAAGAATATCAAAAATGCATAAAGAAAAATCAGTAGGATGAACAATTTGTTCAAATATTGAGACTGACATAAACAAGGATATTTTTTATCCAATTTATATAACTTTACTATAGGTTGGTACTTAGCAAAATGAAATAAAAGATACAATTAATCGATATAGGCTTAACACTGACCTCGAAAAAAGTTAAGAAATGCATTAATAAAAATATGATTTGTTTTGAATATAATATATTATATGAAACGCATCTAGGAATACGCTCTCGGCTCATATTTAGCATCATACAGACTATATGATGCGTTAACGTCATACAAATATGAGTTATTTACAATTTTGATATAGGTATTTTTTATTACTTTTGTACAATCTGTTTAATCTGATTTTATGCACATGTATGCATTATCGCATACGAACCATTAAGACGTTACAATGCAGTGTATGAAAAGCAAATCTTTTATTTTTCTGGCATTCGGTATTGAAAGTGAATGAGTAATTAAATATTTAATTACCTATTTTCCATACAGGTATCCTCCAACAGACCGATGGCAAGTATGAAACAGTCGCCATAAAAGTTTTGAAGGATCACACAAACTTGGAAGCCAAGGAAGACTTCATGAGGGAAGTAGAGATAATGACGTATTTCAGACATCCGAATATCTTGACATTGATTGGAGTTTGTCCCCAAGGTAATATTAAGCGATACGCTTTTCATGGTAACAACAATAATAAAATATAAAAGTTAATATTAAACTTTACGATTATAATTGTTCAAATAATAATTTTAACCTTATATAATACTCTCAAGTGTGTTTTCGACATATGGACAGGTCGCTTACGTTTATACCCAACATGCTTATTTAATTATATAATATACCATTTCGTTATTGTCCGTGATTGATGTTGATGCTTTTTAATTAATATCGCGTATACATAGCATATGATGCTAGGATCAAAGCAGTGTTGCCGTATAATTTTACACCCGGGGGAAAAATTGTATGGTTACTCACTTTTTATTGAGTACCTTCTTATTTATTGATGTGAACATCTAAGCTACCTATAATAATCACACAGTCAGAAGTGTTATTATTTAAAACCATTATAGTTGAATACTTTACTTTTAAGAATTCTATAGTTTATAATAATGTCGGTTAATGTATCAGATACTAAAAAAAATAAAACCTTACAAATGATACCTATTCCCGCAACTGCCATCCCATTGCCATCCTTTAACGTGGCATTGGGAATTGGAATTGGAACGAGTAGGTACATTGCAGAACGAGCGTAATTCAGTGCTGTGGACTATAGTAGTGTTAAGCTAATTATTATATCATACCGACTGTTACAATTTGTGAACATTTTTAAATTATTATCATAAATATTTTTTGTGAACTCGAAGTTATTTTCATTTAATTAATCTAGATTTCTGCACACTGTTAACTTAAATGTTAGAGTTGATTATATATATTATATATATTATGTATATATATCAGTATAGAAGTAAAATTTTATTTATTCTTCAAGAAGATGATAGACCCCACTAAACATGTTCATTTTGTTATATACTTTATTTATTAAGAGCGCTATATAGTGACGAGGAATTTTATTTTAAAAATAGTATGCATTTTTTTATTTTAAGTTTTTTTGAACCCCAGGTTGAGTGTGGCTGATGTTGAGTATTGAAAGACCTGTGTTCAATTACAAATTACTTTTAATATATTATAAGCTTTAGCCTTTAAGGTGGTTAAAAGTTTAAACGCGCAAGGGAAATAAGAGTTTAGAGTGAAACAATTTACTTCATCTATAGTCCATATATATATACATACATTATACACCACCTGTAATGTATAGGTACCTATATAAATATATATATACATATATACGCACTTGAACTTGAACCACCATTTCGGGTATTAATCAAAACTAGTTATCGCGTTTGTCAAAAGTTTGTGGTGTAAAGTTCAACTAAATGTTTTTTTTCTATACCTAGCTATTTTTTAAAAGAATATTAGTATTCAAATAATAGTTATGATACAATTGGATATTAGTATATTATATTGAATGAAAACTATTAAATAATAATTAACGATGGCAAAAGCAATTATTTTCCTTGTTGATTTAAAAACGATAAAACTACAAAGATTTATATCATATTATCCAATATTGACGAACTTCCCATAAACCCATCGATCGAACATATCCATAACAGTAATAGTAGGTACCTGACAAAACCTAACACATGCATTGGCAAAACAATAAATTCCACATGTAACTAATAATTTTGTCGATTTGTTTTAATCTGAACAGAACATTTTTTAATTTTTAATAAATATATCAAAAATAAAAATAATTAATTCTATAGATTATTAATGTATTAGTATTAGAACGGTTGATGATTAATAGCTCAATATTTTCTATGACTGCCTATAAGTTATACCTATTTATTATTTTTATTTTTAAATTAATAAAATATTTACTTTAAATGCTTAGAGAAAAATGTATAATAATTATATTCATGATTATCGAAGTCGTACATTATGCTACTTTTTCCTAATTTATCCTCACTTTATTTTTATTTAAAATAACGTTTAAATCGTAAAGTTTCATTATGATAATTGCACGATCCTTGCCTATAATGCATTTTGTTTTAACTACAATATGTTTGAATTAATATTGATTTTCACAATGCCCATTAAGTTCACTTAATTATTGCAATCTACTGTTTTCTGAGATAAACAAACATTCATTTTTCAATCGTTTGCGGCAAACAAACCGATTTGCAAGCGTAAAATAAATAATAATGAATACCTACAATAAATCAATCAAGTATTCAACCTAATAGATGATATTTTGTAAATCATTTCAATATTTTTATTGTGCATATTTACCAATAGGCAATAAAAGACAATGTTGAATCAATATTTTACTGTACTTTCTAGTTGATAAACCGTAGGGATTAGAATTTACTTCCGTTTGAACCACAACCGCAATGTAAAATTAAAAATACATAATAATAATATGTTGATTATTAATATTATAATTTATACAAAATACGTCATAGTTGTCTGTAACAGTATATAAATAATGTTTATACGTATCGTGATAATTATGAATGTAATTAATGTGTGTTTGTAAATTTTGCTCGGTTAGAAGACAAATGTTCTCCGTGGATGATATTCGAGTTCATGGCATATGGAGATTTAACCGAAGTTCTGAGAAACAGCAGTGATCAGTTCACAAATTATTCTGCACATTTGCCGAATTTGGATAAAGTAAGTGTTCACTAACAAATTAAAAAAATTATGTTTGAAAGCTTAAAATGAATCATTGTTAATATCTCTGTTCTATCATTAAAATTAAATCACTCAAATTGGTACCTATATGCCTATTAATACTCCAAAAGATAAAAAAAACTAATATTATTGTGTGTATAGGTGCCTAACTCAAACATCGCATCCAAATGTAATGATTTGAAAAGTAGTACACTGTAAAGATTATATTATTATTGTAGTTCGCTGTAAGACATACATATTTAAATATTAGCAGATATAGATTTGAAAAATAAATTTCGAATAATATAGTTCTCGGGTTTTAGAACATTACAAATATATTATACATAACCTTATACTCGGGTGACATCTTAAGATTGTCTTAATGATTTGTTGATCATAATACTTGAAATATTAGATTACCGTGGTAGGTATTGAAAGCTGAGTTTGAATCAATTAAAAATATTTAATTCCTATATGGCTATACATAATATTATAGGTGTTTATAATTAACATTTCGAAACGTTTTCAGGATGCATTGTTGGTGATATCCTTACAAATATCAGCGGGCATGAAATACTTGGCGAGTCAGCGGTTCGTGCACAGAGACTTGGCTTGTAGGAATTGTCTAGTCGGCAACAATCTGACTGTGAAAATCGCTGATTTTGGAATGAGCAGGGACATTTACACATGTGACTATTACAAAGTACGAAGCTCCCTAACCACGCTACGAATATGACATTCATTTTGACTTTGTCGTTTTCAGGTCGGAGGATCCCGATTGCTTCCTGTGAGGTGGATGTCACCGGAAAGCGTCGTCTATGGAAAATTCACCCTGGAATCGGACGTGTGGTCATTCGGTGTAGTGTTGTGGGAAATTTATTCACTGGGAAAACAACCGTACTATGGTTATTCGAATGATGAGGTGAGCAATTTACGATTAGGATAATTTGAATTCGATTCGTATATTATATATTACAATATTGTTATGATTATAATAAATTACGCATAGAAAACAATTTCGACCGAATAAATAAACAGAATAGTAAAGTTGTTATGGCGCTTGTCCATCTACAATTTTGGGTTCAATTATACGACTGCCGTAGTAGTTAATAGTTACAAGTGATACAGTTCAATTGTTTAGGATTGCTTATGTCAAAGGTGCTAAGTTGACATTTTTAAAGTAATCGAAAAATAATTAATGATTTTATACAGTATGAAAGTTGAATCTTTTAAATTTAAACTATTGTCGAGCATTAGAGGTGTGCGATATGAACATACGGCGTTAGTTAGACAAATCGAACATTACGTAAGCATTGTTCAACAATCACAGCAACATGCTCATATATTATAATATTATACGTGCCATGTGAATTTTGCAAATCATATAAAAAAAAATATATATAAAGATAACGAACGTATTCAACTTATTATTATTGATGAAAATATAAAAACCAACAATTCAAACGATAAATTATTATCATCTGTGTATTATAGACAAATACATGTTATATTTAATTAACAAAGCATATTACTTATAAAGTTATAACAATGAAAAACATAATAGAATATCTATAACTTATAACAGGCATAATGGGAAATCTACGACGTCTTGTCGGTATTTTACGAAACGCACCTCCTTCAAACTGTATATTTTTAAACGACATAAATGTAATATGCTAGGAAAATTCAAAATCTAACAACCTACATACACATTGCACCAGGACTAGGTTAGGTTATGACATGTTCCAACGTCAGTGCTTAATTCTCTGTAAAGGTATACCGGATTTACCTATCGGCCTTAAATGTAATTTTAAATGTATGGCATGCAATTACAAAACAATCATTCTTTTGCTATTATTTATAAGTTTACGATTATACGTCAATCAAGGCGCATGAACAACACTGGATATTGTACTGAAACTGACGTTTAGGCATAACGTCTGTCGCATAACATTCCATATAATATTCTAAAGAATAATATATTAAAAAACGTTTTATTGTGTATTTGTATAGTTGTCGTTGAACGTGAAAGTCATACATTAATACAATTACACTCAGTGAAATGATATTATCACCATGCATTTGTTCACGCCCATAAAGAGTAATTTACTAAGCATACGAGCCTTCATTTTTCCTCTAATAATGAATTTATTAAAACTATGATTTTCTTCATTGAATACTATGGATAGTATAGTATATTAAATACTTTGCGAATTAATACGAGCTTAGTTATTATTATTAAGTATGCAATAAAAAATATTGTATTAATAATTACTACTTGTTCAAGTATACTCAGACAATGTTATAATATTACAAAACGCTTATTGATTAATATTGCACAAACTTATTTTCAAAAGAAAAGGAAACAATTACCTTTTCAGGAAGATCCTTAGTATTTGAAATAGAATAACTCAGAACATTTCTTTCAAATTTCAATTAAAATACGTCAATGGTTTCAAACAAATAATCTGAATCACAATTTCCATTAAAACATGTAGGTACTTTATGAAAAACTCAAATATGTATTCGAAAATATTGTCTTTCGCTTCATTTAAAAATTCCAAAATCAAATTTGAAAATACATACACAATTTAAACATATAATTAGTGGGCTGAGTACATATTACATATGTATTTTAATAACCTAAGAATGCAGTAGAAATCGTTTATAATGACATTCAGACTAAGGAAAATATAGGTCACAGTAACCGATAGTCATAACTACGGATAAAATTTAACATATACAATACTTACCCATTCATTTCTACGGGTGCTTCACTTTAAGGTCATAAAACCCGATATGTCACCATAGCCAGTGTCATTATAAACGATTTCTACTGTATTATACAATAATATTTAGGAGGTATACCTACAGCTGGTGTTCGAAGTTTCCGTTTCATATCCGACTCGAGCAACGTCTCTGCCAAGCATTGAGTAATTTTGTGATTTTTCAGGTCTTAAAATTGATTCACGATGGCGTGTTATTGGACATACCGATGAACTGCCCTCCGGTTATATGCGTGTTGATGAACGGATGTTGGAAAAGTGACCCCAAAGAACGTTTGCGGTTCACCGACATTTACGATCGTTTGAAAAATGTCACCAAACGACCAGAACTGGACAGTCCGTTGCCCAGGCCACCCACATTGCCGGTGATCGTTGATCATCTGAGCTTGAGAAAAATGCCTTCGGAAGAACTTTTGGACGTCGACGATTACCTGCAGCCCGACGAACAGCGTGTCACTGTGGAGTACATAATGCCATATCCTGCATTGTAAACTCTTGTATTGTTCCTTTTGATATAATATAATTATATTATTACTACCCAAGTCGCTTGTACTCGATATTTATAATATACGATTTCTGTCGATTACGTTTTAGTTAGGTATACCATTATAGTTTGAATATGTCATAACGTTTATTTACATAATTATTTTTGAACATAAACTTACTGGGATTTTAAGAGTTGATCTGCTATTTTTTCGATACCTAATACGACTTTATACTATACATTTTTACATCGATTTTCATAAACAAAATGTAACATATTTTAATAACTTCGAACATCATTAGTATAGTATAGATATAGTTGTAAGTGACATATTATTATGTTGTATTGTAGTTTTAAGAACGACGTCATATTGTAATATATTTTTAAATATTAATAATTTTAAGTAATCAGTAGTAGTAATTACCATTTTTAGTGAACTGTTCATAATGGTTTTGTTTACTATTACTAAATAATAATAATAAATTAGAATAATTAATGATTTAGATTTATATAATAACTATAATAAGTGATTTTTATTTTACAATTATTTTAGTCTTTGGAAATTTTGTATTGTGTAAATTATAAATTATTTCATAGTATAAAAATAAGTTAAACTGAGTGGTGACATTACATTATTACATTATATTTTGTACCAGTTATATGATAATAATATTGTATATTGATTTTCTTAAATCATTATAACATCAACCATCTATTAATCAATTAAAAATCAAATATATTATCATTATATTATTTATTATACTTATTGATTATTGTTATTTTATTGATATCATAATTCAAAACTATTATTATTGTTATTTTGAGTTTCATATATTATATACAGCTTAATGTTTATTTAATAAACATGAAATATTTTTATTTAATGTAGTTCACCGTTTATTAGCCATTTCAGGTTACAGGAACCGATAAGTCAGCATGGAAAAAAAATTGAAGCAATAATATTATTCTGAGTGGATATCGGTTTACTCAAAAATGCTTAATATGTTTATTAACAATTTTTTAACTCAATTACTTCGGTGTACAGTTTCCCACTACGTTTTATCGAAAACTATGTATTTAAAGTACCGTACGTGTTCAATTTCCAATTTATAGAGGGGCTGAATGGAAATCGTGGAGGTTTTTATTACCAGATAAAATGTAATAAATCCAAGGGAAAAGCACGCATCGTTGTGTGAAACCTACAATAGCTCCATTTTGGATCTAAAACAAAAACGATGAGGAAGAGTAAAAATCAGAAAACAAAATAAAACACGGTGCGTTCAAATTGAATGTCTTTTTTTCTCGTGGCATCACTACAAGGGTGTTGAACTGTTCGCACATTGCTTGACCCAAATCGAATATTATTAGCTGCTCATAACGAACGCAATTAATATTTAAATAAAAAACAATACCGGTCTACACTGTTAATTATTATTTGTATTGTGTGTGATTTTTAATATAATCATTACTGAAACTAGAATCTCACCAACTAACTAGAATTGTACTGTTATTTATATTATTACAGTCAAATTATTAGAAACAACTATTAACTTTGACTATATTATATTATTATAATTATTTATATTTGCAGATCAAAGTCTCGTAAAACTGTCTATATAGTTTAAATGTAGGCAATGTAGCTAATTAAGTGCCTATAACTACACATTGATATTTAAGAATCTGGGCAGTCTAATAAACAACGTTAAAATAAAACTTGGTTGCAGAATTCAAAGTTTTTTACAGAAATGGTCTTGATTTTATTATACAGCCCTACAGAATATGCATATTATGCGACATTTGAGTAGGTAATTGATTTGTCGTAATAAAAATTCTGTGCCGACAGTTGTAAAATCCAAAGACAAATAAAATATATACCATATAAAAAAAATAAAAATGTAGATTTTATTCAATTGACACAGGTGTAATGTACATTGCTCGAAGAAGGTTTATACCCTATCACTTATATACCTATATACGTATAATATTGAATTCAGAACTGTTTACAATATAATTTATGATTTCTGTTTTATTTCTTTCGCGTACACGAGTGTACGTTTAAGCCTTAAAAGTTTTCTAAAGTTAAAAAACATCGAGACATGTTTTATATTCGTTATTGTGAAACCGGCACATGGTTTATTATTGTTTCCAAAGATGTCTTTGTGCAGCTGTATTAAGACTTACGAGTTGGTTCGATATAATTATTTTCAAATAATAAAATAAGCCCGTAATTGTATATGCTATATAGTATAATACTTTTTACTCGAGTTATAGTGTTAAAGTTTACTTTTGTTATTTTGTGGTTTACATGGTCTACAAAACTTCGACGTAGAGTACAAAGCCCACTTCTAAGAAAAATAAAACTCACCGATACTAAAATAATAGAGAGCTAAACGTTATTATTGGATTCAAATCAACACAATAAAAATAATAAATCTATAATATAAAGTATTATTTGCGATCGGAAATGTTTTTTTTTTACTCAAACAAAAGTACCTCTATATATACACCGATCAAAAAACATCTATCATTTTTCCTTCGACATATATATATAAATGTTTCTGGCTGAAAATGGAAATGAATGAATTTAAACGCAATACGCCGCAAATACGAAAAGAATCGATATATATTCATATAGGTTGGTACTTCAATCAATTCCAGATGAAACATTTTATTAGAGACGGAATAAACTACCATGCCATTATATAATATAATATCGTACTTCACAGAGGTTCAACCGGATCCCATATTTCGTTTTACACTGTGCAGAGGAAATTCGATATAACCGGAAACGACAAATTTAATTCTAATCAACCGTAACCCAATGCCGGAATCAACGAAACACAACATATATATATATATATATATATATTATAGGTAGGTATTGGAGTTGGAATCTAACAAGTAAACAATCTTCGTGGAAATATAGGTACGTGGTATTATTATGTGTGCATATTATGTTGTATTGACAGCACACTGAACAGTTAAAACGTTTTGTAATAATATAGTCTCTTTTCATTTTTAATTGATTTAGGTGCCTATGTAGCAATAAAACGATAGGATACTCGAAAAATCATAATATTAAAATGCGTACATGTTTTATTATTTAATAGTCAACATACCTGCACGAGTCGCCAATAGCAACGCAATATGTCTGTAATTTTACACCACCAATGTGGGATTTCTGAAACACCTTGTAAAAATATGAAGGGACATATCGACTAAACTTATATCAAGTTCGAATAGCTATGCATACGGATACTACTTGGTCCACACTTTCAAATGGATTGTTAAAAAATATTAATGTTATCACGAGTTTTAAAATTTTCCTTTCGGAAAACCCAAAGGTAAGATGTATACAAACTGCCGTGCTCCGTCCAGGGAAAGGAGGCGATGTATATCACTCTGACACTCTCGTGTTTGGGTCACCAGTTTGTTAGTATAATATGTGCCTATACTATACAGAATTTACAAACCGATTGGATAAAAATCAAAAATATCACGTACGACCAATATTGAGTAAACAATTCTATGATTACAGTCTATGGTATTCTATAATTTTATATTCTTAAATTTTCATGAAAAATTTTAAATTATAAATTCATTCGTTGAATTTGTCAATACCTAAATCAATATGGAACAATATAACATAGGTGTCATAACAAATAATAATCACTTGAAATATATTTTAATAAAATAAAGCTAAAAAATTTAACCGTCGACAATGATGCCATTTTAGATTCTGAGAAAAGTATAAGGGTATTATAATAATGGTCGAGTATAGAAAGCTATTGTAACAATAGATTTCTATGATTAATGATTTTGACATTACAAACAAAAATAGCGATGAACCCGGTGAATATTCAATTTTGTCAAAATGCATATTAAAATATTTATGAAACATAACTTTTTTTATTTCAAGTAATAAACACTTAGGAAGAACAATGAATTTAATTTTCACTAAAAGATACTAAAATATTTAAAATATCATGAATAGCTCATAAAGATAATAATATTTTGAAAAATTGAATTTTAGAAACTTGTTGTCAATACATTATATCAACATTCAAGTATCCTGCGTATTCGCTTTTGATTTACAACAAAATGTAAACATTTAAAGTTTCAAAGAATAATACTTATGAATTCACATGTATCGAAAATAGTAAGAATCGCTTTGTATTTTATTGTTATCCTTTTTTTACTCACAAATGAAAAAATTGAACGAAAAGAAGAAAATAAAAAAATGATCACCAATAATTATTAATTACGTGGCATAAAACCACTGGATGTGTATCCACTGGGAATTGTTTTACTTTTGTTTTCCCAAAGTACCAACTATAGATCTCTAAAGTTCTATAATATGACTTTAAAAGAAAATGTGATTATGATTTTTTCTTAGAGTAAGCGTAGAGTGAGTAATATTGAATATTTGAATTATCGTTGGTCAAAATGTGAGATATTAAAATTATTGTTATTTTAAAACTGTAAAGGCTCAATTGAATGAGTTGAAATTTTAATATAAGGTTTTTATTACTTATGATGGGTAGCAATTAATTCTTAATTAAAACAACATATACTAGTAAGGTAGGTATACATAAGTGCTAAGCGCTAATAAACGTAATGCTATGTATAATTTAATTGAATACTAAAACTCGAAGTAAGTGCTTACATATTACAAAGTACAAACGTAACTAATTACCTATTATTCTTAAGCCTTTTATACGAATTTTATTTAGACTATTTTTTTCATTGATATTAATACTATGATGGGACGTTGTTGATTAAAAACCTCAGTTGCAATATGACATATATATATATTTTATAAAGATACAATAAAGATTTATACAACTATATCAAATTTCCCATTCATTGGGGTAAAATAGAACTAATACTGGGATAAAATATGATAGTTATAGATTCATCATTGCATCACACAGTTATAAAATACATTTCTTATTGGTTTGACACTTCCTAAATCATAAGAAATTAAGATATAGAAACTAAGGTTAGCAGTTTGTTAGTGAATAAAAATCAAATAAAAATAATAAAGTCCCATAAAACATGTTCTATAATGTCCCAAACAGAAATATTTATTTTTAACAACGGTACCGAACAAACAGTTTGATTGATTATAAAAACGATTATTTGAAACTAAAGTCCCCATACAACATTTTGAAGAAAATTTTACAATACTCTTTAAAAAATAAAATGACCTAATGAATTTTATGAAAAAATCTGTAATACAAATGTTAAGATATTATCTACAGTGCTGGAGAGGACATATTTATCAGTTGATTATAAAATGGTCTTAAACTCTTATCAAACATTTAACAATAATTTTTTATCAGTTTTAATAATAATTACGTACTCAAAATGTTCCAAAGCCATTACGTTTTTTGTAGTATCACTGATTAGTGATTACTGAGGAAACCTCATGTTTATCCCGACAATACAAATTTTTTAATCAAAATACAAATAATTCTGGGTTTCATAAAAAAAATGTAAAATCCCACCTAGCTTATTCCACATTACCTACTGAATATAAATGTGTAATAATAGTAGGGACCTCTAATTATGCCTAAAAATGCCTCTAATTATCCAAAAATTCCAAAAAATGAATTTTAACGATTATAGTATCCTTAAAAAATGGCCTAAACATTTTTTAACACATCTTCAGCTGCAAACAAAAATATTAATTTTACGAAGAAAAAGCGATTTCGACGTAACTGATCAATAAGTTGTTACTGGTTTGAGTCAACCATTAATCGCTCTGCAGATACATCAGAGCTCTAGAAGAGGGGTCCTAGAACTGTGGCCCCCACCCAAGCCCGTATTTGTAAAAAGCTAAATTTTGCTAAACAAAATTTTCAAAAAAAGAAACACACCTTTCATAATATCAAACGCTCTCTGAAAATTATAACTTAGCTCCTCCCTCGCCGAAAACAATGGCATGAAGAAAAAACCAAATTTTAAACAGAATGATCGACACATGAAAAATAGTCAGAACAATATTACTTGGGCTAATATTTTGAATTACCACTCAAAAATGCATGTAATGGATAAACATGCAACAAAAATTAACAAAATTACATAAAAGTTACAAAAAATATGAAATAAAAGTTTAGGTTTTCGATTATTTGCAGATGTTTGAAACGAATTTTGTAATTTAAAATCACTGGCCGGAACTTCCCCGAAAAATAATACATTTTGTATTCAAATCCGGGCACTGATAATAATTAATATAGCAGCAAGTCGATGATGTTGTTATAAGCTCGCAGCAGATTCGAGCAAATTTCGGTATAACCTATATATGACTTTCTAACGAAATAAAATATGCGTGTGCGCACGTGAAACGCGCATACGATGTTGAAGCTTTATTAAAATATTCAATTTCGTCTGTTGGTACAGAACTTGACGCGGATCAACAACGTAGGTATATAACATTATAATATGGCATTCATAAATTATTTATATTCGTTCGAATAATTTGCAAACAAACACAGCCGCGACTGCCACAGCGGTTTGTTTGAAAACACTGCTCTAGAATTACACGAGCCCAAAATGTTATTATAATATATTATATTATTATTTTAATAGTTGTGTTCAAAATTAATTCTAGTCACTGAATAATATGGAGATAGAAACGCCTATATTTTTTATCTATCATATTATGTTACGGTGTAATAATATAATATGACTGAGCTGTGAAAAGATAGGTGGGTAAGTATGTACCCATTCAAATGCGGTTACAGACACTGGCTGTACAAAAAGTATTTAGACACAGGTACCGAAGTTGTAGGTGCCTGCTTTAAAATAGTATTTTTCAAACTTTTTTAGTATTTAACAAATGTTATAAATTGTAGTATGAACTGTGACGTACAACCAGTCTCGGGCAGGTTAGTCTTTACTAAATATAAGTATTTCACAATACATATTAAGTATTTGGAATAAATACTCGAATATTCATGGAAAAATAGTTTTCCGAAAATGTATTCGAATACCTCATAAATAAAATATTCCGAATAAAGTATTCCCAATACAATCAAAGAGTTCAAAATACTTAAAAAATATTTGTATTTATTATTACAATAATACTTAATTTTTAGAAATTATAGTCAATGATGAAATATATTGTGTTTGTTTATTATATCATTGTGATAATTTATAATTAAATTAAATTGTACTCAGTAAACATATGAAACGAATTTTGATATTGTATGATATTAATAGAATATTATTAATTCCAAATTTAAAACTATTGAATTTGAATTTTAAATTTTTGTTTTCAATTAAATGCAATATATTCCGAGTAATGTATTTAGAATGGTTCAAAAATATTCAGAATACAGCATAAAATACTTTTGTGAAACAGTATTCTAAAAGTATTCCGAATATTTAAAAAATATTCGGAATTCTACCGAACACTGCGTTTAACAAATGTAAACGTATTTAATAAAATGTAAATATAAATATAAAATAATAATATTGATGTATATTTTATAAATGTAGTACATGTGTTAAAATCATTAATGAAGAAAATGTATAAACATAATATAATTTAATAGAAAAGGAGTCATCAATGAAAAAAAAATATAATATAATTTAATGGAAAAGGAAAAAGTGGTGAAGTAGGTACCGCTCTGTTGTATAGTACATGTTGTGTACCTTATCGTGGAGACGAGGCTTGAAATCGAAATAAAATGGTTCTATTTTAATTTCAATTTCACTTATCGATATTTTTTTTCTGGTTTCAATTTAAATGTAATATAGTTATTATTTTTATGTTTTTGTTATTATTGCTGAACTTCGAATTAATTGTGTTTGAGCTTGTATAGGTATTTCAATTTCAAATACAATTTTTAATTTACATTTCGAATATCACTTTTACATTATAATTTTTATTAATTTTCACGATTTCAATATTGTTATATAGATTGCAATTTTGATTGAGTTTCTTCCATCATTAATAATTATTCCATAGTGCCCTGACATTAAAATTATCATAAATATATCTGTGTACCTATATGAATTATAAAACAATTTTTAGTTTGATATAATTGATAGTTTTTCAATTTTAAAATCAATTTTGAACATCATCAAAAGGACACTTCAGTAGCCTAAATTGTGTGTGATAATCTGTAATAATACAGATAACTGTTATATTATCAAACTTTAAGGTTAGAATATTCTCTGTGCTTTAATGTGGGGTCTTAAAATTTTTAATTTTGATGTAAGATATGAGTAAGTAAAATATTACAATTTGAAAATTCTCATGTCTCGGTTGATGATTAAAATATCTTAAGATACCCACGAAAAAGCACAAATAAAATGTACTTATCTAAAGTACTATAATAGGTCAATTAAATCTATTATTAAAGATTACTACTAAAATCAAAACTACTGAGTACGAATTTTGCTATGTTGTACGTTCATGAGACGAAAAGATAACAAATGTGGGTTTTGATTTTGATATTATTATTTTAAAACGATTTTTAATGATTTTGATTGATATTTAAAAATTCAATTTCAAATACTGGTTGAGTTTTTCAACTCAATACGATGTTTTTATTTGAACTAAATGATAATTTATTCTATACGAAAAATGATTCTGAGGTGAGATGGCCTGTCAGCCTTTATATTTTTAACTACATAAGTATATATTTTTAATTTTTATCAAAGTATTCTGTGAAAATTCCTATTTTTTTCTATTTTTGATTTTTGTGTTTCGTTTTTATTTAAAAAAAAAATTGGGAATTTTTACTTTTACCCCATAAAGTACAACTACTAAGCTTATAATTGATAAAATTAGTATTATCATATTATATTATTAATAACTAATAAGTAAATAAAAATCCACGTTTTTGAAAAATCAATTTATTGATTCATTGCTAAAAAAGAAGATTCTAAACATACTTAAAATGCATTGTTATTATTGTTGAATTTGAGTGAAATTATACATTGTAAATTTTTGTCCATTATTCGAGCGTTGTTGATGTAAGAAACTAATTGCAGTTACTTTGATATCGGATCAATGAGAGCACTGCTAAGTTTTTAGATACTAAAGATGTTGTGTACTTGGTTGCTATTTAAATAACTGTAGACAAATTGTTCTGAATATTTAAGTTGTTTTCATTCATTTAACATAATATATATCTATATAATTAATTTTGAACACATTCAGTTTCCTTCTTTTTATTGAGTGAAAATGATAAAAATAATAATTTTTTTTGAGAACACGTTAAACTGTGAAACGGTGCACGTATTTTACGTGGCACCGTCGTGTAATAATGAACAACTTCTTCGGGTTTTTTGTATACAAGATTATTGTTTATTTCTATGGTAAGATTAATTATCTACAATTTGTAAAAGGGGAGGGTTCGAGGGCCACCCGGCCGTCGGTTTCCCGTACAGAAATGTGAATGGTTTATAATTATTACAAGTCAAGTGGAAAGAAGGAAGTTGATATACCGGGCCCGTTTATACAAGTGGCGTTCGGTCTATGAACTTCGTTCGGGTAGCGTGGCCGTAACAGGGCGCTTGGGGGGTCGAGTTCTGTATGGTCGTCCTGAAAAGGACGATTTCGGTTGGTTCCCGCGGTTGTCCGACGGTATTAGCCGTCGGCCGGGATAAAAGTTCAGCGGAAGTACTGTTCGTCAGTGCCGACGGTCTTGTGGCTGTGTCACAGCGTTGCCTATATAATATACGGTTTAACGCTAATTTGTTCGCACGTCGAGGACGTTCGTCAGGTGTCGGTGGGTACGACGTTGCCTGATTAGTCGATTAGCCCTGAGCGGTGTCGAACAATACTAGGCGCCGTTGGTCGTATAATATAGGCAACCCTCACTCCGTTGCTGGTGAAATCGGCGTGTTCGACAATTTTGCGGTCGATGCCGTGAGAGGGCTTGATGTCTGCGCTCGCCGCGGACTATTCGTAGATCGTCGTTGTGGTAATGATGCAAGAGCGCTTGGTTGCTCGTTTCCACTTGTCGTCTTACGGAGCGTCGTGGCTCGTGGACGTCGGGGCTGCGGGAGCGCTTGGTAGCTCGTCTTCACCGTGGTCAGTTCTCCGATCGTCGTTGGCTGGTGCGGCTTCAGGTCCTTCGAGTTTGTTCTGGTTAGAGATGTTGAAGGTCTGAAGGTTTTGAAAGAAGTGAAGTTTATTGGGAAACGCACCCGTAGATATACCCGTTCCCCAATGTATTCCGGTTCCTGATTGGCTGGCCGACCCATGGTTAGGCAAGTCAAACTGTCCTCGTTCCGATGGTTGCTTGGTTGTCATAGTGTCGTTTTCCATCGGCAAAATATAAATCTCTTTCTCTACGGTCTCGTGTTTCCCTCCCTATAGTGATATAGTGATATGTGTTGGCCATGATAATGGCCGTTTTAGTAGTGTATGTTTGTTCCGTTACAACTGTTTGATGCCATACTTTTCTTAATGCATTAAAATGCTTATTTAAATTATGCCTTATTATAAACCGAATTCTCAAATAATAATATACACAATCAATATTAATATAATTATGCTAATATATTTATTCACTAGTTTTCCAAAAGCTATATTTTGAAAAATAGACGAGAAACTGAAGAAATTATTAGAAACGAGTCTTGAACTCGATTTTCAAATCGTATTGGTATTACAATATGTTCACGGTACATCATAGATTAAAATATGTGAAAAATATTATATTAATATTTATTTTTGACGCCTCTGTATAGAACTACAACTTCTTAGATTGAATTTTAGTAATACTAGTTAACATTCATCGAAGTAAAATATTTGTTTCCCACCATGAAATGTTTAGAGCTATTGAAACCAAGGAAGAAGAATAAGAAAAAGAAGATATAGTTACAATGAACATATAGTATCATATTAATATCGAAGCAACAAGTCTCGTTGTCGAAGTCACCGTAGTAATAATATTAACACAACAAATTGAATTCTCTGTTAATCCAAAAACGGCAATCATTATAATATTTTATAAATCTATACGGTTAGGTTATTGTGACAGTTTTATTTTAATGTGCTGTATGAGAACCGTAAAATAAAGTGGATTTGAAACCTGTAAAAAAAAAAACAAAAAAAACAGCTATATTTCATTTTTTCATGTATAAAATATGTGTAGTTATATTTAATGTAACAACTAGGTATAACAACTCTAATACAACAGCGTTATTACATGGAAACATTACACTATGTAGACGTAAATGAAAAACAAAGTATGTGTAATGTGTATAATATATTATATGATTAGGGTTAGGATGTTTATGACCCACAAACTTTAAGCAAATACATGCAAATATGACTTTATAATATCAAAACATGCCCTTAAAACAGTAAAAAAAAAAAATGCAAATCAAATGCATTAAAAATGGATGTGTGTTTTTAATTACCAGATACTATCCATTCAAAACCTAAAATATACTATACATTTTTAATAGATTATTAATACAGCATTAATCATGTTCTTAAAACTATATATATCTAGTATATTATATATTATTAGGGTTAGGATGTTTATGAACTAAAAAAACTCGAATTAAATACATTCAAATATGACCATAAAATATCAAAGTATGCCCTTAAAACAGTCAAATAAGAATATAACACTATAAAATGAGTTAAAAAATGTAATTTATCACATTTTACTCAAAAGTAAAAAAAAAAATTATACGTTTTTAATAGATTATTGATTGAGCATGTATCACGTTCGAGCGTTCGAGTGAGTTGTGACAATAATACCTATTCATATGGGTCCCTACTATGGTGTCCGTAAAAGTATGACACGTCCGCGTGTGGCGTGAACGAATATTTTTAGGTAAATAGTCAATGAAAATAAATCTAAAAAAAAATATTTAAAAAATGATTTTTGATATCTTAAACAAAAAAAAGTCACACAGTGTAAAAAAATTATAGGAAACAACTTTAGTACAAAAAAATGTTACCAAAAAACAAAAACTCCATTTATAACTAAAAATGTTCAAATACACAAAATAAATATAATATTTCTTCTATAGGTCATAACAAACGGACTAAAAATTTGGTCTGCAATGTGTAGGACTAAACGAGAAAATATGTAAGAGTCATAAACATCCTAACCTTGCTATATATAATAACTCACCATATACAATTTTGAGTATTATAATTTGTTATTTTTTGGTTTAGGACGATAAAGCATGATATAATATAATGAACCATTAGTTAACTCAATTATATTGAAATGTTCTTTGATTTCTAAGTAGAGTTTATTTTATTCTATCCATATTAATTTATTATCCAAACGAATAACATAATAATAGCACTTAAGTCAATATTAACAATTAACCGACAGTTGAAGACACATACGATTTAAGGAGAATAATTGTGCTAACAATATGGGTTGAAATTAATGCTTATAATTACCACTTTGCTGTATTTCCGTTGTTCGTTCTTAAAATATTGTGCTAACCATTCGCTCGTTTTACAACAGCGAAGGCGCAAGTCATCGTTGTGGATTTGGCAAAATTCGAGATGTGACACCGTGTAGATCTGTTGTATAATGTATACGTATTACTATATAGGTAGGTACTATATTATACCACTTATCTGGTTAAAGTTTTCGAACAACGAAACAATTAAAGCTTCGTTTTCGATTATGCGGAGAATAATCTCCTTGCACGTTGCTCTCTGAGACGGAGTGTTATTCGCGTTTATACACTCTTATGGAGTTAACGTCTTCGAGACTAATACCGTTGTTGAAGTTTGAGCTGTCGTTATATTATGTACACAATATCCTTGCAGATCTGATGATTTTCTATTAAGCATACGTTTTTATAAATATACATTCAAAAATATTAATTACATTTGAACATAATGTTTTTCAACAACCGGAATTTGGGTGATACAATATCACTATATACATTGTTCTATCATATTTTTTATTTCTGTAGTATATGAGGATTGTGGATAAGCTATTAATATTAATATTAATATTTAGAGAAAAATATTGTCCCTCTATTTCGGTTACGCATATATTATTTTACTCAAACACATCATGTAGTACTTACTCTTGTCTCCACTACACCTCACCACATTCTTAAATATGATTTCGAACCAACATAATAATTTGAACACTCCAAGTGAAAATGTATAATTCCAATTATAAAAAAGCTGGTAAGTGGATGTCGCTCTGCTGTACATTAGGTGTCTAAGAGGTCGCAGTAATGGATGGTATTGAATTTGAATTCAATGATATCAAATCTTTGTATACAAAAATCGATTCTGAGCTGAGACGGTATGTAAGTTTAGGATATTTTATATTGTTATTACTTATTATTAATATAGTAGCCGGTAAGTTGAATGAAGATTTTTTTTAAATTATCCTTGATGCTGGAAAAATATTAAATATAGCTATGTAAAATTGGGTTGTTTTGGAACCGAATTACAACAAAATGATAACCATTGTTCTTTGTGTTAATATGCAATATTATAAAAATTTGGACATAAAATGTCTGTAGAAAATATCTGTATTCTTATATTTTTAGATGTTTTAGATTTTTTAGTTATGGAAAAAACCGCTTAAGTGGAACCTTATTTTAAATTTTCAATCTTTAGCTACAAAAATTAAACATTTTATACATTTTCATCTACAAAATCCTTTCCAATTTTCAACCTGATAAATATTGTCAACATTTGAACTTTAAATGCTTATAAAAACTTAATTTGACTTTCTGGTAGAATTTTTTTTTTTTTTTTTTGATAGAGGTAGGCCAATTTGTAAGAAATATTGTATTCGATTTTTGAAACTCAGATATAAATAGAACAATTTTTATGAATTTCTAACTAAATATAATTTGGTAATTGTCACGATTTTTATGAATTTTGTCAAAATTCTAAGTTTAAACTCTCATAAAAAATTATTGTGGACTTAATCTCAACTTTTTCTTAAACTGCCATTAACAACCTCTTACGAGGAACCTTGTATTACATTTTTAAGTTTTTTAACTGAGCGAAAATTTTTTTATGGACTTGTGTTTAAAAAAAATAAATAATAATTGAAAATTTCATTCGCCTATAAATAGTTCAACACAAATCAAAATATTTTGAAAATCTGATGCTGTATAGAAAATGTTTACACAAGTATTTAGTGAAGATTTCATGTATCTACGGTAATTTTTGTTAGAGTTACACTAAAAACCAAAATCGATTACATCATTGTAAAATCAATAAAAATCGCTCCGCTCAGAATCTACAATAGATACATCGATACATCAATGCTCAAATAATAAGCTATTTAATATAATATGTTTGAAGAAAAAAAATTAAAAAGAATGAATAAATTAATGGAGATATCAATTTTATACTAACAATTCCATAATATAATACACAGATTATGGCTTTTGGGGCGTCTTTAGATGGTTTATTTTTATTGCTTTGAGGTAATTGGAAAATTTGTACCTACACAGTAGGTATATTATGTGAGGTGTTATTAGGTAATTATATATATATTTTATAGTTTATTCCCGAATTTATAGTCCACAATATATCCAATTTATGCGAAGCCCAACACGGCAGCACCATAATATTAATTTTCGTCCAATATTAAATAATGCCCAAAATGTATGGTCCAAAAGTGCATTAATATCATTATAATATAATAATCATATTACGTATAACGCCCTAATGAATATTAATTGGCCACCATCACAAGTCACCACAATGTAGAATTTTATCTGAACAAAAAACGATAAATTAAACACAAAACATAAATATGCATACGAATTATGAATTACATTTTAATGTAGTAATATTTCATATTTAATAACATTTTTTTTCGAACTTCATTAGAATGTCTTATAAAACTCCACCATATGTACCAAAACGATACTGGCTGGTAAAAATAAGACATTCGTTAAGGGACGTATTGTAACCACAGAAAGAACTATTAATTTAAAATTTAAACGAGGACCATTTTAATAAAAAAAAAATATTTTCAATTTAAATATCAAATAATATAATCAAAAAACAGGATCCAACTTTGAGACATAGCTAAAAGGTACGCCTTTTTATAAATATATTAGAAATGTACTTCAATTGAATACTTGAGAGTAAGTAAACACAGAAGCAATAATAATAATAAATATACATTATATAAAAACAAATTTATTATAAATAATATTAAAATATTATCCTTATACTTTTTCTCGTCGTTCTTATCAGTAGGTACAACAATAATTAACATCATGTTTTTAATTGTAATACATTATACTTTTATGAGGATTTCAAAGAACTCTTGAAGCGTTTGTTTGATGTTTCTGTAATTTCACACGTAAACAGGTCTGAACATTTCGTTGTACATGTGCGAAGTGTCGTATATAATTTTGTTATTTTATAGTACAATGAATGTTCAATATATTAGGACGTGGAAATATATTTTAGCAAGTAAGAAAAATGGGCCAGACCAGCGAAGCAAAATGTGCTGAGGTGACACTATATTTTTATTATTTAAAATGTATTTGCCTTCACATCGCGCAGGTAGCGAGCGGTTCTGCCTGCTGCTGTCGTTAATCTCGACAAGAACGTATAAGTGTGATGGATGTATGCGAGCGAGCTTAAACCAAGTGATTTGTATATGTTTGTTTTTTCTTAAACAGATAAAAGTGTTTCGGACCAACAAACTGTGTTAAAATTAATTGTATCCCTTTGACGTTATTTTAGTTTCCAAGCTGAATAGTGCTGTGATATACCTACGTACTTTGAGTCGATGAAGTTTTTATTAAACCGAATTGCGCAGTGGTGTACTAAATATCGAGTCAATCATGTTTAGAAGGAACGGACGTAAAATAGATAAATGGTATGCCATGATACATTGGTACCTCACTAAAGTTAATAGTGCCCACCCTGAGAGTACGAAGGCAAGACGATCATTGGTTTGTGCTTAACTCTTATAACCCAAATAGGGTGTAGTATAATTGAGAGGACATAATGTTTCCGATCAATCTTGTGATGTAAAAAATATTTTGTTAACAGATTTGAACACACAGTAAAGTCTTGAAAGCTTTATATTGGAGTCCTACCAAAAAAATATAAAACCGTCTATAACCAAATACATAATATTATATTATAAACCCACGTGAATATAAGTCAATTCCTATGCTACACATGGCTAGTAGAACATTGTTTAAAATAATTTAATATAGGAAAATTATAATTTTGAAACTCAAACCATAAATAGTTGAGATTTACACCCCCGGATTCCAAGAATTTATTGATTTATTTTTAAGTCAACTGTCACATAATTTACACTTATTATATTCTGGAAAAATTTTTGGCAGATCGATAGTCGAAAAAACAGTGCAAAAATATAAAGTATTTCATGGAACTTGATTTTGTATATATATAGGTAACTTATACAATTATGCATTATTGTTCATGTTACAATCAAACTGAATTTGAGTTTGTATTTCTGAGATTTAATCAGAATCGTTTTTGTAACATATTAATTAGTGACTCTCAAGTCAATGATTATAATATAATATAGCTACTGCAAATTGTAACGTTGTTGCTTTGAAACTCAAAAGGGCGATTTATGCTGGTTTATTTACTTGGAAAATGGGTCGAAGATACTGACGAAACTCAATCATTTCTTTTCATGAAAACCCTAGGGGGTAAAATAAAAGTTTTATTCATATTCTGTTTTCTTTGTTTATATTATATTTTAAAAATCCATATGGATATACGGTGCATATTACCTAAAGACGTTCCTTCATGTTCATCTAATATTTACAATACTACTGTGGACATAATATTGTTATGAATATATTTTGTTGTACACGTAAAATTGAAAGAAAAGAAAGGAACCTATACGATGTTTATGGTAATAATATAACTAAATTCTACTGTGAACATCCCAAAAATAATATACTTACGATTGTTTTTCTGCTGTCAACACAAAATGGTCCTAAATAATGGTCCACGTGTATTTAGAAAATGATATATTCAAATATTAGACAAGTAAATATACCTTAATAACTGTCATAACAATATTTTTAATAAAATATTTCACAAATTATTTTAAAATCAATTTATTATAATTTTAAATTTATATTAACACAAATTAAAAATAATTTATTTAAATATCCGTTTTGAAACACTGATGTTTAATGACGAACTTACATTTTAGAAACAACATTATTTTCCTAATAATGTGCCTGATTGGCACTAACATTTTTTTTTTTTATGTAAACTTTGTTTAACAATTAGTTTCGACTACTGGGTATGGCATACGTATGGTTTATTATTTTATATACTTCAATAATTTATTCTTATCCAATAAGAGAGAATTGTAATAGGATCCATCTATTCCACCAGAACAGGTACATTATACATAATATCGCAATTATTGAAACCTAATTTTGGTTTTTATACTTTTAATCAGAAAAGTTAAAATTTGAGATCTAGCAAAAAACATTAAAATCTAAATCGTGTAGGCATACACTATTATTTTGAATTATAACGCATAAATTATAATTTGTTTCCAACGATTTCTGTATGGTTCTGGTGAATTCCCACAAATTTCCGTCACTTTGTGTTCTCGGTGATGCATCATACCTAAGCACACATCTCTATTATGATGTACCCTAAATGTCAGTGTTATATTATAAATATTAATATATTACATAGAAAGGTACTTACTACTCATACGTATTTAAGTGCATATAAGGAATAATTTAACAGCCTAATGGTTACTGAACATGTTTATTTGGATTACCTTTGAGTAATATACAAAGTACTTTCTATGGAAAAGGTCTTAATACATTTGTGTGTTGTGGACGTGTGCTTACGTCATTACTACGTTTGGTTATGCCACGATCACATATAAATCCATCAAAATATTATGTCTTATTGTATATAGGAAATACAAAATAATAAGTTAGTAATTTAGAAAAGTGATTGCGTAAATCTCTTTAATGTTAAGCTAAGCATATTTTTGATAAACAACTATTGGGTGGAATACACAACATATATATATATTATCCTTATATATAATAATTATAATATATCTTGAATAAGATATAATTATACTATACGTTTAATACTTATAACATACAATAGTGGCCTGGTGGTTGTATTCAGTCACGTTTTGTTTTCGAGTGCAAGCAACGGCCAAGTGACAAATCCTCGCCAGGCACACACACATGTTCTAACCAACCTTATCCTCCCCCGCAGTAATAAACCTACTAAACCTACAAAAAGCTAATGGCTATAGTTTCGGGCTTTAGATCAATAAAAAATAATAATAATAATAACAATATAAAACATGGTATTTATTTTTAATTGTTTATAGTACCTATATATTTTACAATCTGTTACCCTACTGAGAAGAGTAAACATATTATGTGATGAGGTGTTAATATATTCAAATGTTACAGCACATTTATATTGAAAGAAGAATTGAAACAGCCAGTGGGGACACTTATTATTTGTTTACTATTATTTTTGTTATTGTTTACCTACTTATTAGTTTAACAAGCCGTTTCCGCTTCAGGCATCTTGTACAATTACCATAGTTAATATAATGTAAACGGATAATTTATAACTACTAATTAGATACCTATTTCATATTACTAATATACAGCACTAAAATATCCAAACAAGACAAAAATACTATAAGGATTACTTTACAGGGCGTATGTTTGTTACATTTTGTTGATAATATTATTAATCATTACACATTTTCGAAATTTAAACATTACTTATGACTTGTCTTGATCATATTATATGTGTTGTGAGCGTAACAGTATCATTTCAGATTTTGTTTAAACCCATAATCAAAAAATCACCAAGTTCCATTTATAATTTAGACACTGTTTAATGTACATGTTGATATGACTTTGATAACTCATACATTTTTAAAACATACAATAAATATAAAATACATTGAATGATTTATAAAGGGACTTTAATAACTTTTTGATATTTTAGATTATATCAAACATCTATGTATAAAATAAATTTAAACAGCATTTTTTTATAGCATAAGAAATTAATAATTATTTAAATATTTCTCGCTTCATATATACCTATTATACATTTGAATTCGTTAATAGCATTGACTATTAAGCACGAAAAAAAAATTTTCGTGAATAAAAAAAGTCAATTTTGCTGTCTCGTATAATATTATATTCCATGTGAACGTAATGTTTTTTGGTAAATAAGATTAATATTAATTCAGGTAATATTTTTCCAAGTGTTACTCCCGAATACTGGGTAACTTCTCTCCTCAGGTCTTCATATAATTGTATATATTAAGCACATAATATGCATGAGTAACACCATTACAGGTTGTTTATTATTAGAGTTAAAACTTCCATGCACTAAAAATCATCAAGTATGCAAGTATGCATCAAATAATTAAAAATATGCGGTTAAATATGTTCCCCCTTCAAAAAAAAAAAAAAAATGAAAACACTAAAATTTATATTATCTCTTTATAAGTTATAACTAGATTTGTTTTACTTATTTTATTATACTAAATTGATTTGGAATCCTTTTTGAATTTTTGGATCTCATTCTTCTTTATTAATTATTATTCTGCACCTAATAAAATAAAAAATGTATTTAAAAATAATAAAAATAGTAAGTTGTTGAATTATTCTCAAGTATTAACTTATGATAAATTACATAGAAACAGTTAAATATAATAATTGTTGTTCTTGATTGATGAAAAATATTAACTGAAGTACATAGTTTTCGAAAAATCTTCAAAATATGCACTAAAAACTTGAGTTTTTGGTCTCAATCATTGTAAAATATATTGTGTACCTACTTACTCTGCACACGATAAAGTTAACTATAAAAAAATATGAGAACGCATGAAAGTGCTTTCTCTATTTATTATATTCTAATAAATGTTTAAAACAAGGTAATATTTTAGAATAATAGTATTATTAATTGACAAAACGGGTAACCACGTGTATCACTTATTCATGTGTTCGTACTTTCTAAGAAACAAAATTAGAATATCCATGCTGTTCATTCACAATGTATGGATAGGACGTTACGGTATATCATAATATTATATAGGTGTTCAAACTGATACAGACGTTTGGCACGTAATATATGATATTATTTAGGTATAAGCTACGTATGGGATGTGTCCCGAAAGTTGAATCTATATATACTTGCTCCCAAAATTACATTATTTATTCATGTTTGTTTTGCTCTATTCAATTTTCTGTTCGACTAGCGTGCCGCTGAAGAGAAAAACTGTTTATATTCTGTCATGTTCTTGTCTGCAGTGAAAAATAGAGTAGGTATTAAATTGATAGTGGCAACTTGCAGCAACATTTTTATTTTCCGAAATGTTTGAAAGCAAAGGTAATCATTTATATTATACAACAGCTGAAGAAAAAAAAAATATAATCATATTTTATCCTAAACGGCATCGAGCTGCAAGTACGTAACATAATGTTGTTATAAATACCTAGTGTAACGTGTAAAAATAGTAAAATTTAATATTATAATGTCATAATGTTATAATGTTCGTCCGTTTTAATACCTAATGTAATTTTTGTGATAAACAAGTGACAAATCATCAAAACGTGGACGAACGCAATAAGTGCCTAATTAGGGATCAGTAGTGCAAATAAAAAACTGGATTTTTTTATTTATGGAAGGTTCTTGTAGAATTTTTTCAATTAAATAAATTGCTGTTATTGAAATTAAACGTCATAGACGAAAAAAGTTAATCGTTAATCGCAAACGAGTGACTCAATTAATAAAAACAGAAAATTATACTCGTTCGAAAAAAAAAAACTGGGAAATCTGCTCTGTTTCTGGTCAACTCGTCATATTGAACGGTATAGCACTGTAATAGTGTAATGGATGTGTTAAATTGAATGTATTGAGAAATTCTTGCGAAGGTGGTTCAATCAGAGACCTTCAAAGTATTTTTGCCCCTTCCCCCTATTAAAAGACATATTGTGAAGTAAATATATTTAATCATTTGAAGGTGTTGAGTGTATGAGTGACGAGTGTGATCGAAATTTGAAGTTCAATTTTCGACAAAATTAGTCAAAAATAACGAACATTTACAAATTATTATTCAGTAGTTAAAATGTGTGGTTAGTGTTCAACTTTTATAGTTAAGGTATTTAAAATGTAATGCAAGGATTCTCCAAAATATCTAAAAATAATATGAAACTTAAAATTCACGAAAATATTACTATAATGAACAATTCATTAGCGTAGGAACTTAAAGCTGCATAGTTCTGATGTGTAATTAGCTAACATAACTGATCATAATAATATTATAATATCACGATTTGTTATAATAATACACAATATTAAAACTTACTTTTTTATAGAGTACAACAATGTGCATACTAAAATAAAATAATAATATACATTGCATATAATATAATGGCGTTTTTTAAGAAAATATTTGACAGGCGAGATACAAAGTCCTGTCAGGCACATAATAACGCTCTAGGTTATTATATCTCAAGACTTTGTTAATTACTTTTCGAGCAGTGTATACCTATGAAATAATAAGATGAAATAGTTTAAGATAAGATAAATATTTATACCGACACAATATGAGTAACATAATAAACACAATAATTATAGACATAATTTTTCCATGGTATAAAACGTGTATGGAGTGACATGGAAACATAGTCTATAGATGAGGGTTGTTCCCCTCACCCATTCCTTTCACTGATAGCTCATAAGAACACATAAAATTATTTTAATCTTTGATTTATGAATATTTTACTAAAATTAACAATAATTATTGCCGCTATAATAATTATAATTCATGAAACGGGCAGCATTGAAAGTAGGTACAATGTTTCATCCGGGGTGTGTGACACATACATAATATACTGGTGGTGATGATTTCGAGTTCAAAATTATTCCGTGAAATTAACAAACAAAAGAATGTTTTGTTTTAAATAAAACTAAATTTAGTTATTTAGTGTTTGAAGTAAGAGGATGGAATTTACAAAAGAATATTAGAACAATTTTACGCTTTTCAATTGTTTTAAAGTCTTTTCCTCAAAGGTGTATAATATATATTATTTAATACACCTCTCATCTGCACTTAAGTGTGTAAACTTTAAATTAAATACTTTCAATTTTAGTTTATGTTCTCGACCTTCTTTCCGGGACTGTAGATGAAAAAAAAAAGTTGTTCAATACTATAATTCAACCGTAACAGTCTACACAGTTTCGCATTATGATATTTTATACTAAAAATATATAAGTAGGTACTTGCTTTATAATAGACGTGTAAGTAAATATTATTTAAAAATATTTATAATAAAAAATATCTTTAGCTGGTTTATAGCTGACGTATACATAACTTATGATAGGATCTATTAGGTATAAAATGCACAACAATTATATAAACGTAGGTACGGATCAGTCTCTAAACACATTACTCACCTTCAGTAAAGTGTGGGTTTTTACTATTGCCTAAGTATTTTCAAAAATGTCCAAACATTACCTCTTTTGGAACCTAGTATTCTGAAAGTTTTTGTTTGATTCCCCTCAATAAACGTGTGAAGTAGTGTCATAGAATAATAAAACACTTTAGGCCATTATAAGAAGGATATTTTACACAAATCACATTAATAAAACAACGATCATTGTAATGGTAATATTGTATTCCTCAATTCTCTAGAAAACCATTTTTATCGTGTTATCTTTGCAGCAGTAACTACATTATTTATACTATAAAATATCTTGCTACTCCTGTGATATATTCTTCTACTTATGCATGCAATAATTATGTATGTACATAGTTGCAGAGGATTGATATCTAGAAGACACAAGAGACGATTCTAGGAGAAGATTTAGCACACTTGACACATATTAATATATAATACGAGTAGTGCGTACATATACGCATTTACGGACCCAACAGAGCCGATTCCCTTTTGTAAATTATCGTGATCGGATGATAATTCCATTTATTACCAGAGGGACAACATAAATGTCCGAAAAATGATCGCACGGACCTTAGAAATCTGAAACCATATTCCTGTGTGTGTCATTGGATCCTAGAATAAATTAGAAGATGATACGATTATCATGTTCTAGCATTGGACGTCGAGCTTCATCAAGTGGGTATTATATTTCAAATTTACTTGGCTAATCCATAGCTATTTTAAAAATACATAATATTCGTCAGAATTTCAATTTTATTTCTAGTCCTAATAAGTCACTAAGTTTTTTTTTCAAATATTTTAACCAGCATTTCTATTATAGTTATACAAAGTTCAAATGAATTACATTATTGTAAACTCCCTTTTTAATTGTATTTGTTTCGTAACAATATTAAGTGTCTATTTCAAAATAGTTTTACAATTGGTTCTATTGTATTGCCGAAAGTTTTTTTTTTTAAACTTAGGCAGAGTATTCAATTTTTATTTATGTTCAATCTGACTTCCAATATTTTTTAATGGTTCTACTCTTTTTTATTAAGGAACACTTTCTAATTCAAAACATAAATTACAAGATGCAAAGCTCATAATATTATATTTCATGAATTATTTTTTTATTCTATACATTTGCCAACAAACTCTGGTGAATCAACTTCGATAGTTATCAATTTGTATGATGTTATTAAGTAAGATGATGTTTAAAATTAATAAACGCTTTAGTAAAATATTTAATTTAAATTTAATAGTTGTTGAATACAATTTTTCCTCGAAGAATTTTAATTAAATGCATAATGTTACATAATGTGCTAGTTCAGATATATCCGTCAATTTAGTTTAACCCTTAATTTGGGAAAAAAGATACATGAGTAACAGTCATATACTAATAATATGTATATTAAAATGTGTAAGTTATTAAAAATCGTATGCTAAAAGAAAACAAAGAACAAAAAATTGGAGCAACTTTTACATTTTTTATTGTGATGGATATTTATATTTTAGGTATCGATTGTTATTTTCTTTCAATATAATATCATACAACTTTAAGATGGCCATAAAATATTTAGGTTATTTATGTATTTACATTTAAAATCGACGCAACTATTTTGACATAATGTCAATGATTCTTCTTTTATAATATGTTTATCTATATTTAAAAAAATCATTATTTAATCGAACTTTCAAACTATACTTATTTTCTTATACACAACGTAAAATGCTATAATGAATCATCAATTTATATTTTATATCATATTCTTAGTATAGTTTATAATCCTATTATCATATTAATTTGATGTTCGTCGAAAATCATCCTGGCTACAATCTACGTTTGTTTTCCACGAGCATTACAACCCACATAAAAAAATATCAAACTTTTTTTATACATTTTAAACAAAAATCATTTATAATGAACAATAGCAAAATCTTTTTGTATATGATGAAATAATATTGTTTTCTGTCGATCAAATTCACAAACATTTAACGTAACTCTATAGAAGGAGTTCAGTGTTTCCTAAGCATAAGCGGCTTTTGCAAGACAAAATGTCAAACCGAACAAAGTGCTTTTAAAGAAATAGGTGGTATTAAATGCAACAACCATTGTCATATTATTTCATTTTCTTGTTCAAAGAAAAACATTATATAATATTATAATAATAGGTATTAGCAACTAACTTTGATGCTGTATTTAAGTTATTCTCGGCGCACGTTTTAAAAGTGACTTTTCCTTTATTTCGTCTCGACATTGGTATCCTAATTGTGGGTTTATTTTTCCAGAATTTCATAATAGTGTTGTGCATTGATATTTTTTTGTGAATACATTACATTAGTAACTATGTAACATAATATTATGATCACACGGCGTTATGGATAGGCATTTCGGGTACATTATTACACTACTATTGTACGGTTTGTTTATTTAAGTGTACATCGTACGATATTACAGAGTAAATATGATTACCGATAAATGTAAAATTACAGTAATAATTATATTTTAGATTCTGAGCGGAGAGACGTATTGATCTTTCAATGATGCCGGTTTTTTTATTTTAAAATTTTTTTGGTGTTTGTTATCAGTCATCACAAGTGCTTCGATTTTCTTCAGCAGCATCTTTTCTGGTATTAAAGTGAATATAATTGGTTTTTTGTGTGTTCTAATGCAAAAATTCAAAATAGTTTTCAAATGGAAGAACAAACAAAATATTATGAAAAATGTGAATTTTTACGTAAACCCGGGTTTTTTTACAAAATCGATTTTGGTTTTTGATGTACCTAATTCTAAAAAAAATATCGTAGATGCATGAAATTTTCACCGAATGTTTACATTGGGGTTTTTTATACACCATACAATTTTTAATATTTTGACTCGTGTTAAACTATTTATAGGCATTTGCAATTTTCGATTATTAATTGTTTTTTTTAAAACTAGTGTCGATTAAAAATTGTTCATTAAATCAAAAACTTGTAAATCTAATAGAAGGTTCTCCGAAATTCGGCGTAAGTGGAAATTAAAAAAAAGTTGTGCCTAAGTCTACAGTAATTTTTTTAAGCGTTTGAATTTAGAATTTTGACAAAATTCGAAAAAACACGAAAAAATGCAAATTGTTATGAGTTCAAAATTTTTTTTTTTATATCTCGGATTTTAAAATTGAATACAAGATTCCTTATAAGCTTGTTTATCTTTATATAAAAAAAAGACATTTTAAATTTGTTTAGTTTTTTTCTACAATTTTCAATACAATTGTATTTGTCGGGTCAAAAAGCTTGTCAAAGGTTTTAATTTAATACAATTATCGTGACATATATTTACAATATCAGTTACAAAATATTAAAAATGCATAGTCACTATTTTTTTTATGAAATGTATGCAATGTATTGCAAAGTAATTTTGGGAATAAATAAATAGCAATATATTTTTATTTTTGGATGATACGATTGTGATTTAATTGTACAATGTACATGTACATACTTTATAGAATACTCATTGTTATTTATGAATTATATATTTTATTCTTACGTTAATGTACTTAGAATCGATATTGAATTGGATCATCAAATCACATTTGTAATTGTAAGTAACGGTTGCAGAAACTTATATTTCGACATATTGTTTTGAAATGGCTGTCACTTCCACTACCAAAGTGCATGAATCAGTTCAAAAACTAAGGTGAATGTTTGAATATTATGAAATAACTGTATGTACTCAAGTCTATAGTATGGTATTTAACTATAAATATTTTTAGTATTTTGTACAGTGTGCTTAATTACTATGTTGCGAATAATTACATCAAGTTATTTATGAACTGAAAAATATTTGTATTATTCTACTCGTAATATGTACAAAATCATTATGTCATAAAAATGATATGTTCCCTAAAAAAGTGAAGTATTCGTGCAAAATAGTATTTTTTTTAATAAACATTAAATTTGCCACAATACGGTGATATTTTAATACTTTTGATTGCATAGAATTTGCTACTCTAACAATTGAATAAATTCCGCTTGTTTAAATTCATATTTTAACAACTTATACATACAAAACGTACTTGGAAAGAAGTTATTTTTATGCTGAGTTCTCAAGGAAATGTCTAGTCAAAGGTTTTCCTTGGAAATACAAAATTGAACGCATACCGGGCAGATGTGATTTTACTATTTTAACACAAAGTTTGCAAGAAATGTTTTGGACAAAAGCTTCACATAATAACACATATGCGAACACATCCGGGACAGCAGTGATTTTTAGAGGGAGTTTGCAAGAAATATTTTTAATCAAAAGTTTCACCTAATAACACACATTCAAACATGTACTGGTCAAAAGTCATATTTTCCATGTGAAGTTTGCAAGAAAATAATATGTTCGAGGCTAAAGTAATCTATAATAACATAGGTATATTCAAAATTTCAAACACATACGGGACAGTTGTAATTTTCGTGTGAAGTTTGAGAGAGTTGTTTTAGACAAAAATGTACATAAAACATTCTAGACAAATATCCATATTATTAATTTAAAATCTATGCTTAATGTAGTTATCAAACAATTATCTATGCTATTAAATATCGAGTCCAAGTTTAAATCACGAAATGTTTTAACAGTGAAAACAATAACTGCGAAAAGTAAAAATTCTATTAGATATATTTTTCCTAATTTACAACACTTACAAGATATAAGTGTATAACCAAAAATAAATCCCGATTTTTATTTTCACTGTTTATCTTTAGCGATTTTGACTTTTTTATTTTTTTGAATAGACTTGTTATAATCATTATATAATAAACATTTTAATATAAATAATTTATAAATGTGAAATTGAAACTAAATACAACAGTACTTTTGTTCTTTTATAGCATAGAAGAAATAATTGAACATCGAAATATCGTTGTAAAACCACTGAATCTCGTGTTCAACCCTAAGTTTAAATAATTAAATACCTAAACTATATTTTGATTTCGAGTAATCATTTTGAACTTATTTTAACATCGGATAAAACTTTTTATTACAATCAGGAGTACCTATGTTAACAGTAACTAACTATGGATTATATTTACTCAAAGTAAGTATTATGTATATTTGAATGTTCACAGCCAATTAGTTATGTCCACAACGATAATTACTCCATGTCTAAGGAGAAATGTTCCACTCAAAGGACATTGATTTTACCATATTACTGGTAGATTGCACACTAGAAATTAGTTTTGACACTCACTTAAAATTATTCACTGTATACACAGTTTATTTTTTTATCCTGTGTAAAGAATTTATTATTTATTTATTACAATTATAAATATCAAAATAAAAAAGTTTATTCCAATAATAAGTTCTGGGGTTTTTCTTGAAATAATTATTTTAGTTTTTGTATAAAGGTTTAAGAAAAAAACAGAAGTTTACACAAGATAAAAAAATTGTTGTGTGTACAGTAGGTTCCTATTTATTTTTTAGTAAGTGGCAAAACCAATTTCAAGAGTTCAACTTCCCGGTAATTTTAATATACGGTAAATATTTCTTGTGATTAGAGGGGGGGGGGGAATTAGGGAAAAGATTGTGAAATCTCTCTGTTAAACGAAATTCAGTAAATATTTTTATGCAAGTGATAATTTCGTGGACAACGACTGTTTCATCTTTCTGTAATTTGTAATTTGGTAAAATCAATGTTTTCTGAGTAGGACATTTCCACTTGACCATGATGTGATCCCCGATGTGAAAAAAAACAAATTTAATTACCGTGAACATACAAATATAATGTACTACTGGAATAATTAGGTATAATATGATATATTTCGTATATTTTCTTATATTTTCTTAACCAATTTCGTAAAATTTAAACTTCTAATAAAAAAATGTGCAAATGTAATTTTTATATTTTTAAATTGTTGTAAGATCTACTAGTGAGAATCTTGTACTAGTTGCACTACATTTTCATGTCAAAGGTATTGAGCTTGAATTTACTTTTAATTTTTTAACAAACTAATAATTTATTGACAATTTTTTTGATTATGACGACTTTTTTTTAAACTTTACTTCAAATTATTACAGTGAAAAAATTGTATTTTTTAATTAGGTACCTTATGGACCACTCGTAAAAAACATTGCAATCAATTACCAAGCTTATTGACTTAGACACAATGATTTGAAATATAGATCAATTTGGTGAAGTCAAAAGCTTTGCGGTTTAACCATTGTTCAATTATGAAGTATAGTGTCAAAATGTTGGTTTTGAATGACATAACCAGGCTGTTAAATATTTATTGTGGAAGAAAAATATGGAATTAATGAAAATAAAGTGGAAAGAGGTATAAATGAGGGCTTGAAATGAAAGAAGGAGACGTTGGTGGAAATGAATTTTTTATACTTTATGACAATGAACTATAGTCACTCGTGTTTTATGAAGATAGGAGTTCGGCGGGATTGTTTTCTCATTCATCGGTCACTACTCCTAATAGTAATTTTTAAAATGTAAATGTATTTTACTTCAATATTTTTTATTGTGTATATAATTTATAATATACAGTATATGTGTGTGTACTTGTTATATGCACCGTGCGATCTCCGCTGCTTCTCCTTCCAAAACCTCTTGTGTTTGTAGGTAGTGGTGGTGGTGAAAATCCTAGAGGATATGTTCACGATATTCCAAAGCTTTTATCGGGCCCCAAATCAACATGTTTAAGTCGAGGACTTCCTTGACATCAGTGTCGGAAACATTAAAACTTCGTGAAGATTGTATTATACAGTTTTACATGAATTCAGTAAACCTGCAGTGACTTCACTACTAGGGGTATTGTGGGTGCCAATAACCCTAGTGTGGGTCCATGAAGTATTATTGAGTATCCCTGCCGATCAATTTGATTTTAAAACGGTAATATATTATTATGATTTAATCTACTACTGACAAATTTGTAACTGGTGCAATGGTGTTTTTGATCCATACCAAGCTGATCATATGAAACTATATTTTGACTGGGCTGCATAAAATATATTTACCCCTTTTAACTGATGAATACCGGTTCGTGGCAATTTCAGTGACGATCCTAGATTATTGAAGGCTGATTATGATGTAATCGTGCTATAAGGCTATATAGCCTTATTATGCAAGGCAATAAATGTATGTACCAAAAACATGTTAAAAACGACGTAGAGAAAATATTACGAAAATGTTAGGTTCGTACTGTAATTAAAATATAGATGTTTATAGATCGTTTTGGATCGCGTACTATGACAAAAATAGTTTCATAACACGTGTAACTGAAAAGTGTTATTTTATCGAAAATAGCGTCCAGATTTGATGCAATAGGAAGGTGCTTGCCTTCAGATACCAACAAAGAGTGGAATGAAACTAATTAATATTAAATTCAACTTGCTCGTTATTAACAGTTATAGGTTTAATTGTAACTGTGAATAACTGGTATTAATATGTTTCTCTGACGAATTCATGTCTGCGTACGACATGTGTTTATATTTATTCCAACGGTACATTTATGTATTAAACATTTAGGTACTTTCTTTGAAGTCACGTGTAGTCCCAAACCAATATTGTAAACATTGTCTTCTAATATTATGAGCCCACGTATTATTATTAGTACCTTTAGCATCCAAGTATACACCAAGTTTACGGTTGCCAATTAAAAAAATATTTTATTAGTTCAAACCGACGGTCGTCTTAGTGTGAAAATCATCGAAACCGTCGAAATACACGAATGGTCCCACTTGAGCACTCACTATAACCCAGCTGACATCGTGGATGCAGCCTGATTGAAATCTAGTATCTCAAAACATGATAGAACTGTTCAAATGGTTGACGGCTGATCCATCTAAGTGCCTGGATATAATCACAAAAAAAGATGAGATACTAAATATTTGAGGGTATGTGTTTTATATCACACTAGAGTCGACTTTATGGAACTATTTTATGGTAGTACTAGTTTGCTACAAAATAAACCTATAAATACACCAAAATAAGACGAGTAACAGCATTTGGATACAACTAGCAACCAAAGAGTTTCATATAGAGTTGATGGGTGATTTAACCACACAATATTTTTTATTTTTTTAAGTGCATAACAAATATTCTTTGTAACTGGCATGAATTTTAGTCCAACACTTATTTGCACAACTCTACACAGTTCGTTTGCATCACCAATTAAGCAATTAAAAACATCATTCATTTTATATAAAGACTAAATATCATCAAAATCAATTGAACAACGCTATACTAGTGTGCAGTATTACTATGGCACTGTATCTCACTTCGCTTGCCACATTTAGGTAGCCTATGGGAGGCTGCAGTGAAGTCGCTTAAGCCGCATTTGTATATTATTTTTGATCAACCAAATATGTTTTTTGTACGAACCACGGTGAGAATAAAGTCAAGTACCTTACACCTCTTTCAGCCTGCCCTTCCGGCGTTCCTGTATTCATCCGAGTACTTCCCAAATTGACGATTTTGAGAGCGTACTTAATTTCGGCACTCAAATTTTGATAACTTTTCAGGACTACCCTTTTAGAATAAATTACACCTCTTACGGAAAAATATGGTTTTATTTAGGAAAGATGTCGAAAAGTTTACAAATGATATTCTTACGACGTTCTGCCTAATTGACGATAGTCACACTACTCGGCCAGCGGAGACTTGTGCTCTGTCTGGATATTTAGGATATATTATATTTTTTATTACCTATAAATGGTCTGTTGGCTGAGTTCAATCATAATCCACATACCTAATCGTGGATCATCAGGTACCTAAGCGTGTTAACTGTTAAAACCAGCCACGGAGAGTTCGGACGAAGTATGCTTACCCAATTTATAGCATCCATTCTTCTTTAATGGTAATTTGTATTTAATATATAATTTGTTTGTGTTTTCGATTGTGTTCATGGTTATTATCATATTATAATGCATTTATTTTCTTTTGTCATTGAGCACAAATACAGAGTGGGGCACTGAAACGGACGATTAAAAAAAAACATTTTCTCAGTCGTAACTAAGATAAGAATTCTCACTAAATATTATTAGTTCAGAGACAATATGTCATTTTAGTAAACATGGAACAGTAAAGTGGTGAACAATGTGCTTATACGATAAAATCGTTTTACAAAAATAATGACGGTTACGTAGCCGCACTGCGTTCATTTCGTCTTAATCCTCGATTTATCAGCATGTGACTTTTTTTGTGGGGGTATTTAAAAAGTAAAGTCTATGCACATAAACATAAACATCGAAATATCGATGAACTAAAAATCAAAATCAAAGACAGTACACTATAGAATGTGATAAACCGTGCAGTGGAAAATAATATACGATGTAGGCTAGAAGAGAGTTTGAGAAGAAAAGGACATCATCTTGAGAACATAATTTTAAAAAAAAAATGGCATATTATAAACTTCATTATGATAAATAATAATTTATTTTTATTTGGTTTTCTTATTTTATGATGTATCTTTGAAAATGGGCCGTTTCAGTGCCCCATCCTTTACATGTTAATATGTTACTATTATAATAGTTATTCATTTTTTTATTATTGTTATTATATTGATGCTTAAACATTTTATTAAAAACATAATATTTAAAGCCTTAAATGTGTTATGGACTTATGGTAGGTATGTATTTGACACTCTGTGATAACTGTAATATAATAATTAGTTAAAGAAGACTCGTGGATCAGCTTGGGTAAGCTGATAAAGTTCATGGGCTCGATAGTCTGTAACACTAGTCAATTTTAATGTCAAGGGCTAAAAAAAATATTTAGTTATAATATATTTAGTTAATTATAAAACATATTCCATTGAGTGAAGCACTCTGATAAACATACGTATATAATATTATTTAACCCCTCCCGATAAGACAATTGAACGTACACCACTGGGTGGACATATTTACTTTACTTACTTATACCTTAAACCTTTTAATAATACGTTTTAACTATTTTAATGTAATGTATAATATATAATAATATCCTAAATTACTTATAAAGTATGCAATTAATAATTTGTGTTGATTACCCATACAAAATTGCAAGTAATGTGCACGTATATTCATGCACGAATACATGAAATATACCAATCAATTAAGTAAAATAATAATTAAATTTGAACGAAGAAATGAGTTGAAAACATGAAAATTGATGTTGGTCTAGACTCTAGATGATGTCTGTAATTAAGCGATAGTAGTAAGCGGAGGTTAGAAGTAAGCGGGTAAGTAAGATATTAATCTTTAAGCTTTTATTAAAAAAACAACAAAGACGGTATCGATGGTCACCGAAAATGGTATAGGTACAGTATACAGCACTGTTATCTTGTTCAATCAATTTTGATAGATATTTTCATATAATTAACTGCACCTTTAACAAAAACAAGAAGGAATTTCCAAACCTATTATGATGAATACTCGTGGAAGTGCACTATACAGACTGTATCGGCTGTGACAAAATTCAGTTTACCATGTTGGAACCAGCTGTATTATGGTAATATAAATGCTTTAGCCACAACCATTATTTTCAACGGATTTATTATTGTTAGCTATAATGTCTATTTAATATCATGTTTTGGGGATCATATGATGAATTATAATATATTGATTTAACATAGTTATAAAGATACAGAAATATTTAGATTAGAAAATTCTTATCTGGGCCTTATAGAAAATTTTCATTACGCATAATCAAAATGTTACGTATAGGTAACGTAACTAATCTAATATTAGGATTTAAACAGTTAACTTCTGCTATAATAAGATAGCAGATTACCAGAGGAGAAGCATTTCGAAATAATGTCATCATTGTTGTAAAGTACTGCCTAAAATATTAATTACAATAGTATAATAGTTATTTAGTAATTTAATGCCATACAAATACCTAAGTTACTTTTTAATTGGACCAGTGAAATATATTTTGAAGATTTTTTATGTGAAGCAAAATGTACAATAACAACAAATGTTATTAGAACATAAAAATTAATTGACTTATCAATCATTTTTTCAATTTAATATTCAAATAGGTAACAAGTTATTTTAAATTAATTCACGATCTGTATAATGTCACGCTATTACAAAATTGAAAACCAAATGTTTATTTTAATAAACATAATATTTATTTTACCTTTTCAAGACTTTAATTGATTACAATAAAAAATGTTCATATTGACTTGCGTTGGCTGAAATAAGTAGGTCATGTTGTTTTATACTTGTTAGTAATTATAAAATACCCGGTAAAAATAAGTCTTGAAATAATGATGGCAACATATAGGAATAATGTAATGATAAAATATATTTTTCTAATAATTTGCCATTGATTCAGAATCTTATAAAACTAAAATGTAATTTTATTATAGATACAATGACATATGCTGAATATTGTGAGTTATTTTTGTTTATTTACAAAATACGGATAAGTTCTAACACGGCGTCTTGAGTAGGCCATTTCGGTACAGTGGTGTCGATAAACCATTTTCGGACTTTCACGATATTCCATTGGCATGGTGCATTCAAATTTATTCACAAGTACAGTGAAATTGTTAGTTTAGTTTATATAACTTTGACGAAAAATTACAACTATAGATGAAAACTGACAAATAAAAGTACTAAAGATCCCGGTTTTTTTTAATATAAATATTATAAATACTATAAATATACCGCAATAACATAATTATGTATATAGTAACATAATATTAGAATCCCTAAAAATAAAAATACATTTTTCTTCCTGACCAATAGGTGTAATGAGATGGAATACGTGAATATACTTTTCGTGGGATGCAACTGAGGTGCTCCGGTGTAAGCATCTTGAAATGAACAAGCAATCGACAATTTTATTTTTAAATGTTCATTATATGTCCTTCGAAATTAAAAGACAAAGCACCTACATGGAACTTTTATTTATAGGTACCTATACAGTTTACTTTTTAATTTTATAGTAAATAAGAACATTCTAATATTAAACTTAACATGGTTAAATTTATTTTTATCAACTTGAAATTCGCATTTTGTAGGGCGGAGTCAACACGTGCGGCTATACTATTTTTTACTTCATCCTCATTCTCATACTTTCGAATTTACGAATCATTGACGAATACACGGCGATCAAAATAAACATTTTTGTGCTTGTGCTTATTCGTTGGTTGTTATTTTTTTGTTTTTAATAACGTAATTGACAAGCTTTATTTACTTGCTACCCAACTTTTTGTTATTGCCACTCTTAGTGTACTCTTTGAATTCTGAGCCTCCTGAGGAATGTATTAGTTTTACAATAATATGTGTTTTTTTGTTTGTGTCCCTCATCACGTTTTGGATCAAAAGGATTTCCGATCTTAAACATTGAGGGTGATCTCTGGCTGCATTTTCAATCTAGTTTGTTCATTCAGTTCGTTGGGGGGAAATCGAATTCCCAGTACATTTCTTAATAATTTCGAAAAACTTACATGAAACCGTAGGAAAACAAAAATATTTACACAAGTAGAACATCAGTATTTGACAAATTCGATTTGTGTATTTTGTTGTTGTATAAAAAAAAAATCATAGACACTTAAAACTATTTCACCAAAATATACTTTAGTATATTTAAGTTAATTTTTATTGAGCTATTTATAAACATGTTACATTTTATATTTTATTTTAGAAGTACATTCTTTGTTTGATAGCAATTATCGCCAAGAGACCGGAAAAGCTATTATCAATGTGTTAGGTTATAAGTTGTTCTTTTAACAATATATAAGTATCAAAATACTTCTGAAATGTTGATTTTGAGAAGTGTTTGAATTGTCTGCCGTCGAGTTCAAATTTAACAAATTTATTTACAATAATCTATCTAACCAAATAAATACTCGAAACTTATCTACTACACAGAAAAGTAATAGAGTAATAGTATGATTTAAAAAAAAACAAATCATTTTAATTTAATTTATAATATTCAATTAGTTTGATTCTTTTGAGACCCTTGATCGGACCTGATCTGGGTCTCCAATTAGTTTCGTTGGTATGTTGGTGTACTTTCTCTGCTGTTAACATTTTTTGCATTCTTTAAATACATGTTTGACAGGCATCAATGTTCCACATGTCTCGAAAGTTAGTGGGTATTTTTTTTTGTCAATTGTGTTTATGGAAGCTGTGCAGATTAATTAAAAAATGTTTTGTTAATTGTACACTTTGTTCATTTATATGAAACTATTATCATAATTTATATTGATGTGTAAAAATAAACTAAGTAAGTTTACTACTAAGTAGGTAAGTAAGTTTATTTTTCCACTATTATATTTTATAATTATGTACGGTTATTTTTTTTAGATTTCTATGAAGATTCAAGTCCGAAAAAAAATTTAGATCGAGTTCCGACAAATTTAAATTTGATCCATCCCTAGTTAGTAATATAAATTTAACAATAACAATATTAACAATGTTTATTTTTTGAATGCATTAATTAATCATCGCTTATATACTAGTAATTAGTAAGACATATTCTTACGAAAAACAGAATAAGACCCAATTACATCTCAGAGGGTACAATTTGTTGGTTTTTTCAAATCCATGAATGCATCCTCATTAAATAATTTTTACTCTTGCGTGGTTTGAATTGTTGATTTTAGTACTCTATAACTATATTCTTGTATTTATTTAAGCAACGATAACAATATGCAACATTGTGTTAAAAATTAAGTAGTTGTTTGAACACTGATGAACGCACTTAATATTCTTCCAAGAAAAATAATCTCCAAATGTCTTTAAAAAGAGAAATATGAAGAAAAGGGTAGGTAATGTTTATTTTTAATTTCAACTATGGTATTTTCTACGTAATTAGTTTTTGAAGTATGCACTGTTAATTAATTATGTTCGTGTTTATGTTTGAATGTGTATTCTTGTAAAATAAAAAAATGTTTAAAACAATAATATTCATAAACAATTTTATAATTAATATTTTAATGAAAAATGTTTATGCATGTTTGATATTTTGACTCTATGTTTTCTTCAGTTAATAAAAAATACAATGATTGTTAAGGTACTTACTAAAATGTACTAGTTTTTATGTGACGTGCCACATATTTTAAAATTTGTGAAAGTAAGTTACAAAAAAAATACTGAACTGTATTATAGGTGTCCATAGTTCGAAAGAAAATATAATCTTCCTTCTACTTTATTATCATGTCAAAATATACACATTTTGTAACCTTACAAGCAACGCGTTACATTAGACATGATACTGAGTGTAATAACGTGTTTTCGTGATCCATTATGATCCCAGTCAGTAAATTGCTCTGTTCATTATGGCGGTAACTGGTAAATTAAAATAACACGTATTTCAGGCTTTTGAGTACAATCATTTTAAGTTATGGCCGTAAATAAAACGGTCACAAAAATATGGCACCAAACACGATATTGCATAAAGGGTACGCTCTGAGTGTGTCTAATAAATTCATATTATTATATTATAGGTGCCTACAGGGCGATTGGTGAATTCGTTTTTATTTAAGCATTTAGAGTAGGAATTTTACAGCGTTGATATGTGACCGCAACTTACTGTACATTGCAAATCGCCATTATTTACTCCACTTGCCTAAGACTTGAAATTTAAAGTTCAATATCTAATGTCTATATTAGTTTTAAATTTAAAAACTAGTTTATGATATTAAGGCCGGATGTTGATTTACTTAAGCTCAAACCGTAACAATTTTAATATAGTGCCTGTTATTATATTGTTTTCCCCAAGTTTAAAAGTAAAGAATCGCATTTTATCAGTCTCTGGGTAATTGTTTATAGTCAGCGAGGTGCTGAACGATTATATAATAAATTATGCGAAAATGTTATATTATGTGTGTCGTTACACCACAGGCAGATACACTAAAAACACAATATTATGTTATACCTAACATAATATTATTATGAACCTTTCGAGACAGTGTTCAAGTTTAAAATGTGACATGTATGTAGTATGAAAGTACTAATATCTCATATACGGAATTTCAAAAAGATATTTCACCCAACAAAACTGAATACTACACAAGGAAAGGAAATCGAATATATTTTAATATTCTTCTTTTTTTTAGATGTATCTTAGATTCAATATTCAGTATTGTGTAACTAGTGTTTTGTTTCTCTATACTTTTATTTTTTTCATTAAATTATCGGTATCTATAATAATTATAATCGATTCCAATGAATTAGGTCGATCTACTAGAATGCTTTGTCCGACCAGATGATTTAACTCACTTTCAGATGGCATCGTTCAACTTTTTAAGATACTATTCAGCAGAATATTGAAATCTTTAATTATTTAGCTATAGTATAAATCATGCATAAGTTAATGATTTCTCATCAAACAATTTTAAGTTTCTTGTTATAAGGCAGAAAGTATATTAACCGTTTAAACTTGTACCATTTTAATCTTAAATTTATTAAATTGTCATTTAATGTACTAACTAATATTTAAAAAATATTTAAACAAATCATAAGTTTTTCATAGACATTGGATATTTTTGATTTTTTTCAGTATAAAGTGTAAGTATAAGTGTAGTTGATAAACATTGTTATGATTTGTATAAAAGCTTGGACATTGAATACAAATTTCCTCCATTTAAGTTTTTCTTATAGTTTTTTAACAATATCGATAGTTAATACACCAATTTGTAAGTGATACAGTTTAAAAATTGTATATAAAGCAGTGCTTGAAACAGATATTGGATACGGATTCTGAATAATGGTTAAAAACCAAAATCAATATAGAAATTGAAAACAAAATCGAAAAAAATGTTTTCGGTTTTAAGCCCTGATATGAAGTGTCTTATGCGTTTTTACAAACATGTAATTACATAAATATTATTCGTATGAACTTGAAAGTTTTCGCCACACCAGTCACTCAATGCATATTTCGTCTAATTATCACAATGTAATATTTAAAATATTTAGATTGATTGTATGTGTACTACGAACCTATTAATATCGGTAAACGGTTCGTTATTACATTGTATTGACTTTCGTGTTAATCACAGCTATAATATTCTGCCACTCCAGCCACTTGAATAACATTATTATGATTTTTTTTTTTATTATTATTTCATATGATTATATTTTCTTTTTTTTAGTTTTATTTACGATTTGCTGCAGACTTTTGGAATTAATCATAAACTTTAACACCGAAATATTGTAGGAATCAAGTTCCTAATTATAATAACTCAGAATAAGAACTTATTTACATTTTTTTCTCACTGCTTGAATAAAATGCATTTATACAATTTTTTAATAAAATATAAGTAGAGTATTTAGTATTTAGTGAAATCTTAAGCATCGAGTATCTTATTTCAAAAGTAACCCGTCACTGGCATATGGTACTTAAATACCTGCATTTCTATTTATTAAAATATTAATACTTTTTTACTAGTATTAACAGTAAAAGTAGTAACAAAAATTAAATTAAAAAATAGTGTTAAAAAAAATTTAAAAATATCAAGTTAAGTGTCGACAATGGGTGCCTTCTTTAAAAACTTTTTTTATATATTCACCTAATATTAGCATATAGACTTATTGGGATTTATATACTATAACATAACAAGCATAATATACAAGTTAATAGATTGTCCATTTCAAATAAAAAAAACAATAATTTGACAAAAATAATATTTTATGTTTCGAAGACATAATTAAAAGCGTTCTTTTTAACCGATTTAAATGTACAATTATTATTATAAATACGTTATTAATTATAATATGTATTCAGTTTATGGTTGTAAATTAATGTTATTATTCTCACTCACTGTTACGTTTTACCGCTTCGTAAAATACATTTTTTATTCTCACGATGCAGTACATGAATGGTCTTGGTTAGTATATTCACTATATCCTACAAGAGATCACTAATATTATGTATGACGCATGTGGTACCTGTAACTTATATGCACTCTTTGAAAACAAGAATTTTTTACAACTTTAATAATCATTTTGACGTACCTAGTACTACCTACACGACGCTGAGTTCAAACACTGTTAATTCAACAAAATATATTTTATTCCACCGGTAACGTGCACACTCGTTTCAAATAATAACACTAAAAAAAAAAATTAAAAAAAAATAGTTGACTGATTAAAATTGATAAAATAACAAATTTACATTCGATATTATTATTACAGTAAAATTATTATGTGTGATGCAGTATACTTAATAAAAATGATGAATGGTTATTTTTACACACATTTTATGTTAACACTTTTTATTATAATACTTAGAACGTTTTAGACATTTCAAGTATGTAGGTAAATGTTTTCTATGTAAATAATTTTAAATGAAAAATAATTTTCCGAGAAAACAGTATTATAACAATATTGACTATTAACATCAATAATCCAAATATGCGTGGTATTTGCAAATCACAAAGGGCTTTTTAGTGTCCTTTTAGAATATTGATCGAAATCGGATATTCATTACTGTTTCGATGATTTTCATTAAAACTGAAGATATTTATTGCACAAGTCCATGTAATTATAGAGTAAAGATAAAATAAGTTATTCACATTACTTACACAAGTTAATTGTTTACTGGAAACAGAGACTGTCACAATTACCTCATGAAATTTAGCGATGATTACTGTGAATTGTGTACAAAACTAAAAATGTATCTCTACCTCCTAAGGGTTGAATTTTGATTTTCCAAAATAAGCTGTTATTAAAATGTACAAGATGATAATATTTTATATTTTCTTAATGTGTTGTATATAAACCTAATTTGATGTATAACAAAAGTGAAAGTATCGTAATATAATTAAAAGTAATTAAAACGTAAACAGTTTAAATCAAAAGAACATATAGCCAATGTATGTACCATATATTCAAAGTACTAGCACGTCATGTAGAATTCAATTTTAAGATGAAGGTAATTTTTTTTTTTTATTAGCCTTTATAAAAAATGTAGATCAACAATTAAATCATCGAAAAAACTTATCAAAAAAGGGTTATTAATTATTATAATATAAGACGACTACAGTAAATATTCCCAACTATTTATACAGTTGTTACAGTGATTTTATCTTTAATTATTTTCATTTTACCTGAACAAATCGAGTACAACACCTAGTCACGTTGCTCTAAAAGATAAACAAAAATATAATCTCATCAACCCTATTGTGAGCTTCTAAATCCCGATTTTCCATCCAGGGTTTTGTGAATTAAGCAATGTAAGATATTTTATATACTTATACTTAATCTGATGAAGACCGAACAAAACACCAAACGGAATGTATACAAACTACGGAAAACCTACTACGATCTGTCATACTTACCTGTGATTTTGACACTTACATAATCGAAATATTTATGAAAGTGTTAGCCGATGACAAACAATACTACACAGACTCCGTGTTCTATCGGAAAAATAAATCATGAAAAAACGCCAATCGAATTCAATAATTCTTCAAAATATTATAAAGGATTTTGTATTTTATCTATATTTTAATTAAAAAAAAAAATCTTATATATATTTACTTAGTCATACATAGTTCATTATATGAATATAAATGTTTACCCCTTCCACAAATACAAATTAAATGTACACATTATTTACCATGATGTAAATAGCAATCAGGGTGTTTGCCAAATTTAAGTTTGATATTACCTATTGATAATGCTCGCCCTCAAAAATGAGGTTACTTTAGTCAGGGATGTCATTGAGTAGAACATACAAACACAAGGTCAACACAAAAGACATACCGGTAATATTACATAGAATTTAGAAATATGTACCTATATTATAAGGAACAGGGTATCATATTATTATGTCATTGAGGTGAGGTGATCATCCATTTACATAATATAACTCACTCTCACTCTCAAGGTTCTTTTTGTCTTTTATATTTTGAGGGGACGATAAGTGTATTAGATTTTCAATGAAGTGTATGATTTATTTTTTTGTTATTTTTATTTTTAGAGTCTGTAATTACGTTTTGGAGTAGCAAAAGTGCTTCAGTCTTCAACTTTGAGGTGGTTTCTGGTGTCCAATTGAATCTAGTTGGTACTTAGAGGCGTCAAAGGTAAAGTAAAAATGTCCTAGTACTTTTTAAAACAATTAGAAAAAACTAGCGGAAAACGGCGGTAAAGCGAAAATATTTAAGCAACTCCATTTTATAGACTTTTAATATTGAGTACTTATTTTCTTCTGTGTCATAATGCTTGAAAATTAAATTCAAGGTTAATCATAAGTTATTTTACTGGAATTTAAAAAACCAGCAGAGTCACATTATTTTTTTATTAGCGTTTGAAATTAGAAATTCGACAATTAGTCTTCAAAATTGTGAAATTTTTCTTAATATATTATTTGATGGTTGTAAGAATTGATAATATTTTAATTTTAAAATCATAAAAAATATATCTTAAGGCCACATTTACTTTTTTTAAACTCGAATAATCAAATTTGGATTTAATTGCATATTCATACGAAATACTAAGGTTTTAATTATTCTGTCATAATTCAAAAAATATTATTTATAGGACCTCAAAGTTTTTCAAAATTCATTATTATTTTCTATGTACACTGACATTTTTATCATTTCAATTAAAATGTTAAGCTATTTGTATCACGTAGGCACCTATGTGCAACGTTCTATAGTACATACATATTATATTGACTTATGAGTTGTACAAATAATATTATTTATTATTATTATAATGTTATTGTGTGATGATTTTTTCTAAGATGACTTTTCAACATATCTTATGACTAATGGAAAAATAAATTACTAATGACACTAAATTATGCATAATATAATATCCTTATAAATAAAAGATGGCAGACGGTATCTCCTGAGACTCGTTTTTTGTGCCCATACAATGATTTATCATTGAAGTATGATCACTTATATATTATGCTAACACTCTATCAAATATCATGTAATAAATCTGATTAACTACGAAAAACGTATCGAAATACTATTTCTCAAAATATATAAATTAAATATGCGGTAATCACTGGTTGACATATTATGTTAATAATATGTAAGTAATTTAGAAATGGTCGGAAATCATCAAAATTATAGTTTCAGAAAAACAACCTAAGTATCTACAATATTTTAAGATGAGTCTTTAGTCTCAAGTTCTTTCTGTTTTGCTATATAGTATACAGTATATTGTACCTTAATTCGACCATTTACAAAATATATTTTATATCATAAATCTCTACACCAAAAATAAAACAATCCATAATATTTATTTATTTAATCAATATTATAGATTGTTTTATTTCATAGGACATTATATGTATCGTAATAAATAGACATAGGTACCTCGTATAGTCGTACCTATTTTGGATTTAGTTCATACTCTTTAATAATATTTTAATAATATTATAAGGTACTACAACGTAGAATAATAATTGGTCCTGAGGTATCTCCGAGGTCACATCGACTACTTATTGGCCTACAGTTGTAATTGTTCTTCCATTACCTATTAAATACATTTTCTTCAAAGTAATGCACGATACATCAAACATACACAAGCCACTATAAATTGGAACAATTAATAACATGTTATATTATAATATGATGGGTTAATTGTAGATTTTTTTTAATAGAATTATGAAGAGAATTCAAAAATGTAATTTAAACAAATATTTTTCTCTGGAAATTTAATTGTCATCAATCAATATTCTAAGACTCTAGTCTCAAATTCATAAGAGTATACACATTACACTTGTGCAAAAACAAAACCAAAAGTCATTTTTTCGTTATTTATAATGTCTGCGAAAGTAATCTGATTTTTAGTTAATATTTAAATTTGATCTTATTTTAAAATTAGTTTAAAATATTATTATTTTAGTATACCAATTAACAAATGTACTTTATAATTATAACTACACACATTTATTAAAAACAAAGAACTTACAAAAATAACAATTATAAAACATCCGTTCTTTTTGTAGCCGCTAAGTAGTACTAACTTGACGAAGCGCAGTGGCCAAATGTCACAAAAGTACAATGGATTTACCATGAAAGAATATATCTAATAGATGAAAGTGTTTGTTAGGTCAAATTAATGGTCCTAAATCCTACTAACTGATCTCGAGCTTTTCCATTACAATTATACTCAAAGGTCTTTTATCCATAACATTGTATCATAACTGATCTGCAAGACCAAAAAATATATGCTACATAATGTAATTGTATTTGTTATCCCAATGAAACAATCAAGTTTTAAAATTAATAGGACCTTTATTTGTATAAAAATGAGTGTAGAAAACTTTTAAAGTTATGAATAGGACTATTACGTGGGCATATATATATATAAAATTGTATTAATATATTACAAATCTTAATGATCATAATAACTAGATTTTTTACCAATTTGTGAAATAATTTCATAGGTGTAAAATAAAAAGTCAGGATACCTTCCAGTTGGCGCTGCAGTGAAATGAATTTAGGACAATTTATACCCCCCCCCTTCCCTTCCACCACCACAGAACCGTATTTCCGGTTTATCTTATTCTACGGCCTATATGCCCAAAACTATCACTATATTGCTAGCATTCATATACCTCCGTAGTCCATAATTATGGACAACTCTGGTGACGTCGGTCTTTTGTTGTTATATCAACCTAAATATTATGATCATTATACATGACTACACCACTCCGACGAAGACTATGGCAATCTAATTAAACTCCATACTTATTAGAATTTGTATAATACCTCAGTGAAAATTGCTTATTACACATTCACATTATTCTATTCAATACATTTTATTTAGCATGCCTACGATTAAAGCGTTTACAAAAAAAATTAATAAAATTAATGTATAATAAAGAAAACAGCTCTCGTGACTTATTTAAAATTATCACACAATGATACTGGAATACGAATATCTGAGAGGGTCGATGTGTGAGCCACTATTAATAATATGAAAGATATTTCAAAATAAAATATTTATATTGTTATAAACGTGAACATGCCAAATAAAGAATATTATATAATATGATAAATTTCCCAAAAAATAAAAATTACAATAGGTCTTGATGAATAGTATCAATGTACTAGGTAGATATACTCAATGATAATATTCGTATTAGCAAATGTATTGTTTAAAGCGAGCAGAACACCTACAATATAAATTTTCAACGCATAATAAAATTAGGCATTTTTGAGAGAAAATTAATTATACCTAATATAATAGTAGTCGTTCCTTCGAAGAACCCATATTAAAATGTCCAACTATTTGAAATCTGACATTTTCAAAAAATTGACCCGAGTGCAATTATTTGAATTGTGAGTGTATGTTAACCGATATATCTGTGGTATCTGATAACATTTTCAAAACTTTTTTTTTAAAAATTGAATCCAAAATTACTCATGTAAGTATACAGTTAATAGCAAGTATCTAAAATAACAATCAATGGCGTATCTTGATCCTGAACACAATTTTTGGAGGGTCCTTAATTCTTATTCTTGTAGAAAACATTTTATTTCTTTTATTTAAAGTTTCACTTAATATTTACAATTTTATAAAATGAATACAAACTATTCATTACTACCGTAAATATTGTATTGTCAAATAAATTATACACAAACGGTTATTATTGAAACTACAATATTATTATTCATAAATTGTGATGTTTACAAACAATGAACAATAATGTCAATAGGTATGTGATTTAAAAACACACAGAAGGTTCATTCAAACAATTTGTTAAGCTTTTCTGGAAATAAAAATATCGTTTAGCCCATTGTACTTAGTATAGTATAATACTACGCCTAATGCGGTGCGTAAAACATGGACGGATATCTCATACTTAGATCCTGCCTCAGATGTATTTTATATTTTTAAGCCACCTTAAAACAATATTTTTAAGTTAGTATTCTTCGTAATTTAGTGTTTCATTTTTTATACTTTGACAAATTAATATGGAATGAAAAATCAGTATTAACGATGACTGATTATTGAATAATATTTTATGCATCTAACTTTGTCTCAGATCTATAATATCTAGTAAGACACTAAGTACTAATAAAACCGGGCATAAATTACTATCAGACTGTCAGAGTAAATCGGAGAGGATTTTCTGCGTTTCTTTTTATAACCTTCACAGTAAAAATAAAAGAATTATTTTTTTGTAGTTAGTAACTTTATCTTATAATATTTTATCAAATAATAATTCAAAATACGTTATAATTATTCATTAAGTATTTATAATTAAGATAAATTATGAGGTGAGTTTGTTTTGTTGCTATTAAAAAGGTTTTTATTGTAAGCATTATGTTGGACTGCTGTGGCAGTGGACACTCCCCCCCTCCCGGCAATAATGTTATCGAATATTTGAAATCGTAAGCTACAATGTCAAAAATAACTTGATAATTGTTTTTTTGAACTGTTTATTGTCACAATGTATTTTTTGATAAATTTCAAATTAATTCTAACATTTTTCTATATTAATATTATGTTACCTATTTATAGATTAAAACTAACCATATTATATTATTATGTACATATTTATTACTTTATGATGTACACTGGACGAAAACAAAATTATTTTGATAAAAATATTTGCATTATCATATTGGCGGTTCACACTTGGACGGTTTTTTTCATTAATGAAAAAAGTTTGTTGTGTTCATAAAACGTGAATGTACCTATATTTAAATAATACAAATTTTATTTAGTTATTCATTCATTTATTCAGAAATGTGATTTACTATAAATAAGTCAAAACAGTGATTTGTAATTTAATTGAATAAATAAAAATCAAAAAATATTTTGTATAAAATAACTTGAAGGTTTTCAAAATAATATACATTTAACAAAACAATTACAGATGTTTACAAAAAGTGCGGAAAAAATTCTTACATTCCTATAATAAATATATAGGTATTGAATTATGTTTTCATTACGAGGTATTTAATTGTATATTATGATTTTTAATAAGTGTGAAACTCTAGAATTGCACTGGAAGCAGAAATATCCAATGTGCGTCATCATCATCATAATTTAGTGTTATGAACATTCAATATGAAATATAGCGCTTTTGACTTGTGATTGACTTTTACAATTTAAATTTAAAATATAAATTAAAATTTGTAAACTGTTTGAAATGCCTGTGAAAATATCCTGCATTAAACCCATAGATTAAATGAATGAATACATTTTATCTGAAATAACATATTATAGAAGTTTTACATCGACCATCACTGTCCATGGAAGTATCATTGGTAGTTCAGAAGTTGATAGGTAATTACTAATAAATTACACTATTGTACATAAAAACAGTTTTGTGCAAAAAAGAACTACTAAACCTATATCATAATAATGTCGTCATATTTTCATGGTTAGGAAACCAAATTTGTACTCGATAAAAGAAGAAAATATTTGCTCTGTTGAATAGTTTTATTGTTGGACACTATAAATACTAAGACAGCTCTGCTTGACATTTCTGCTTTAAAATCCGTTATTTGTGTGTATTTTTCAAAGTTAAATAAATTTTCTATATAAATGATATCAAACAAATAAAAAAACTACAATACAAAAAATATTGTTTTCCGTCTCGTATTGAGCTTCTTAATAATTGACTTGTAGTCTCTTGGCTGTAGTCTGGGTCGTTCTATTTCACGTGAAACAGTATTTACAAACGATTTATGGGTATGTGGCGTGCTAATAACCTCAACATAATAATATGTTTACATTCCATTTCATCATGTTTTTGATAGTGATCTTCAGTTATACAAAAAAGTACATATCATGTTTTGTTTATTATGTAAGTGTGGACAATTTTGATTGTGAAATATTTAAGACAAGGGACCAACATTATGCAAAAATGTGATAATTTAAAACTAAAATGTGATGAAACTAACAGATGGATTTTGATTTTGAAAGCAGATTTTTATTCAAGTGTTTATTTTATACCGTGTTTTAATCGAAGCAATTGTCAATGTTTGTTTTTTCAACTGAAATAACATTGAACGTGAAAATGGTCTATTTTGTATTTTTATTTGTATTTTTTTCGGATGATATCATTTTTTATACCATTTTGAGTATCATGAAAAAAGTGACCATAAAATAAATATTGCAAAATATATTAATTGACAAGCGTGCTTGTACATGCAGAATAACATGTGCTACACCGTTTAAAAATAAACCATTTATACATACCAATCACAACATTTCCAGATTAGACTCATTCACAATTATAAACAATAATATATATATTTTAGGTACATGTCAAACACATGCAATTCACCAAAACACTGTCATATCAATTTTGCCTATATTTTTCTCCTTAAAACACGGCTGACTTAAGGGGCCTCTTGACTATCATCAATCGAATACTATTCATTCTGTATAGATATACTCACACATATGATTAGTATGAAAATATTAATGAAATAATGTCATTGAAAACTCTAAAAGTAAAAATAATAAATGTAAAAATGTCTAAAAAATATCAGTGGGCCGAAATTATTTGAATCAGTTTCAAGCTCTGCAATAAGGCGATGTCTAAAAGTCATGAGGCCCTTTAACGTGAAAGAATTTGCAAAGATAATATTTAAAAATATTAATCAAAGTTCATATACTTTGAACATAATTTATGCACATGCTTACATTTGGTACAAATAATAATATTATGCTTACAAATATTATGCTTACCCAACTTCCAACATTTCCTGTATTGTAAGTGTAATCTCCTTGGTTAAAATATCGAAAAAACAAGGAACGCTATTGAAAATATTTCATGGTTGTTTAATCCATACCATGATCCAGTTTTCATTATTTTGTGAAATGTTCACAGGAAACTGTGCTGCAAGAGACATAGTGGCATTATGAATACAGCAAATGTATATTAATTTATGGTGTCATTTATTTTAGATTCAGAGGGGATAATTAGAGCCACTGAGCTTTTATAATAATATGTACTTTATTTTATGCATTTCGTTAGTATTTTTTTCCTCCATAGCTATATTGTTTTAAATATTTAGTTTTTCAAATTTATAAGTAGCTTAAAAAAATGCATTTGAAAAATTCTGGAAAAAAATGGTTTAGAATCTTAATTCAGAATTTTTTTTAAATTTGAAAATAATTTCAATTTTATTGATTTAAAATCTAAAATAATATTAACAATTTGTGTAGATTTTGACATCAATACTTTAAAATAATATTGTATATATTCTAAATAAATGAATTCAATACCTACGGATAATTACATAATACTATTGTATTAAAAAGATATTGACATTCATAATAAATGTTCTTCGATGTTGTCTTTAGATTTATTATCATAATACTTTAAAATTCATAAAAAATTTCTAGTGAAAACATTTTTGTTTTTTTTTTGCTATAAGACATAATTTTTTACTTTTTAGTTTGAAGGTCTAATCGTGTATCATAATAAGAACTCGGATTTCGGAAACTGTAGAAGTTGTATATTTTTCTATATGATCTAGATTTATTGCAATTGTATAATATTAATAATATAATTAAAAAGTGTATGTTTTATAATTTTTATATATTTTTCATATTCAATATTTATTTTTTATTTTTCAGTTATATAGGTAGTTTATATTGAATTGTTTCGTAGATATTTTATTTTTATAAAAATATGTACAAAGAAACAAATGTTCAATTATTCCATTACAACAAATATTGGCAACTAGCTGTCCCACCCGGCGTTGCCCCGGCAAAAGTCACCTCAGGTGAAAACCGGTATTTTTTCGATTTCGTATTGCCTCATTCGATAAATAAAATATATATGAAGTATATCGGTAATCTATATGACAATTTTAGGTATGTATTACTATATTTGTCTAAATCATTTTCCTCCGTATTGTAAGTATTTAATACCGTAGACTATAGGCTTTTTTTTAAATAAACATAAATATATTTTATTTTTGTACACTTATAATTAAATTAAATTAAAGAATTAAAATTTAACTCTAAAGTATTGTTTTTTGTTATATTTTTGTTAGTTTTAGCCATTACATATATGTCTTTTAAGTCTTAAAATAAATGTGTACTGGACCAATTGTTTCGATTACATAAGATGAGATATATTTATGTATTTGTTTGTACTTCACTCGTATAATAATTTTCAGTTTTAAATGATATTTTTGTTTATATTATCAGTTCATGAAAATGTTTGAATTGATATTAAATTCCTAAATATTTTAAAATTTAGATTTTTAGTTATTTCTGACTTGTGCTTCGTGTCATATTAAAAAAAAAAAAATACTGTGGGCATCTTTTATAAATTATTTGTAAATTGTAAATGCATTTCATAGGATTTTATTCAATAACGTTATTATAATATAATATTATCCACAGCCCGGACAACACTCGGTGAATGATCATAACCGTTATTGTTTTAAATTGTATCATTGTTAAATGCATACGACCCTACCGCTTTCTACCTCGCACAATTTGATTCTCTACAAACACGTCTTAAAATTGCGATTCGCCATTAGGCGTGCTATTATACTATTTTTATTTATTATTATATTATTATAGTATACTAGTGCAGCTGTGATGATAAACCGGGCACAGGAATTATTTTCGAAACGCGACGGTTCATCACGAATATTCACAAATAATAATATTATCATAATAACAATACAACACGACCGGCGTGAGCTGAGCAAGACGAGGCTGGTGCCACCTACACCTCCATAACGTAGCGCTGCATTCCAACCGTATATAGGTAGGACGGGTAGGCGTTGTACAGCTATTTTCTTTTATTGTCATTATTATTATTATTATTATTATTAATGTTAAGTAGGCACAGGAATTGTTCGTATTCAGAGCCGCATTAGACGGCTACAGATCGCCTCGTTCGTTACGGGTGTGCTTTAAACTGCTTATACGTCATATAAGTAGGGCTTGGATTTACATCAATTTTTTTTGTAACGTCTTTTTAAAAATGTCGTAGTCGATGTAGGTACACGAATCGAGTGAAACGTCGAGGGTGGACTTTTTATTTCCCCCCCCCTCTCTTTATCAGGATATAATAACTATTACACTGTAAATACTTCCCTACTAAATACCACCACTACTACTACTAATTCTAAAAATAATAACAGAAATAAAAATAATCTAGACGACGTGGTCGCCAGATCGAAAATCGCGAAACGCGACCCTACGTGACGGCGGTTTAACCGTGGCCCGCTGCAAATGTCGAGGTAGGTACACACTGCTGATTCGTGGCAGGCGGTGGCAGCGGAGGAGGCTGTCCGCTAGCGGCGATGATTTGTTCAAAGGGTCACCATGGTAACCAATTTCGGATCGATAGCTGTACCTCTCTTCGCACCCCACCGTATACATACACGGCAAGACCACGAGCAGCAGAGTGGTACTTGTGCGTGTGTGCGTGTGTGATATTAGGACGCACGGGTGTGCGTGTGTGTGTGTTTTTGTATGGGTTCCAGTAATCGTTTTCCTAAACTCATCAAAATATGATAATAATAGAATAGAACGAAATAATTACACCGTTCGTTTCCGACATATCAGAGGTACCTATACGCGACACGCATCATAGGAAAATATAATAACATTTTGAGAACACCTACAATATTATTGTTTATTTAGATTGATTTCACACATGGATAAAACTTATATTGTTGACGAGGGCATAGTGTGTAGCTGTTGTATATATTATGTACGGCGTACCTACCTAGGCGATTTATTCGTAGCATTTGCGTTTAATAAAAAAAAATAATAATCATAGATAGAATTAACTTCTGTTTACGTAATATATAATAAACTTGATTAAATATATTACACAAGTACACAAATAAAGTATAAATAATAGCAAGTCATTGATAAAAACTAAAAATTAAATACTTGATAATGTGACGGATTGATTTAAAAAAAAATATTAATAAACATGTATTTCATGGAAGTATATCGTGGTATTTTAAAAATTAAGTATGAAATAAATTGCATTATCCATGGATATAGTAATATATTTGATGGTGGAGAAGGGCATATTATATCAGACATTAATGTTGAGATTTTGTTGAAATAATTTATACTTTGATTCTATATTCAGTTGAATTGATTTTAAAATGTAGCCGACCAAATAATTCTAGACAAACCACAATATTAACCAATGGTCTATGTGGTAATCTTCAATTTAACGGATATTATACTCACGTAGAAATGAGCGACACATTATTTCAGGTATTGAGGACCGTGATTTTCAAAATTTTTTAAAGTGTAAGAGAGAGAGAGAGAGAGAGAGAGAGAGAGAGAGAGAGAGAGAGAAAAAGGAAGAGAGAGACTACTTCATGAAGTTTATTTTAAACTTCTGTTGGATAGGTCATCAAGTTTATTGATAGGTAAATAATAAAATAAAAATTGATTCATGAGTATTCCTGACCACGACTATGGACCATTATGGTCAATATAGTCATCGGTGGTTAGGTCAGTCATAACTCGTAATATATTGATAGGATACGTTTAAATACGTCCCTAAAAAAATTATCACTATAGAACCATTAATTAATTATTTTACTTAAAAGATAATAGTTTAAAGTTAATTTTTGCCTCTTGCACAAATTATAAATATTGAAAAGACATTTTAATGAATGGCTAAAGATTTTTTTTTAGTTTGAAAATATGGTAACTTTATAAATAATACTCAACGCATGCCTATATGGAAAGAGTATCCACCTAAATTGGTACATACATAATATAGGTATACATTATTCTTTCGTAATATTCCCTTCGTGTACCTAAAAAAATAAAATATAAACTGAAAGGATCAAGTCAATTGAGTAAACAGTACCTAATTGTTTTCCTATTAAAAACGAACGATATCTGGTATATCGGGTATATTATATATAGGTACACATTATATATATTTAATGATTACCAATAACCATAATAATATTATAAACTAATAATACAACTGTCTGTAAAAATAAAAAAATAAAAAACTAGAAAAGATAGTAAAAAACTAGAATAGGTGTAAGACGTATAGGTACTTGAGTACTTATTGTGAATATAATCATAAGAAAACAACAATCCATAAGAGTATAGTATAGTATATAAGGCTATTATACTTTTTAAAATACCCTAACAATGCAGCACACATCATAATATCTCTTTACTTTTCATTTCATTTTTGAAAGACACAAAGGAAATTGGTCCTTTTCATATTGACATGACGAAACATTAAAACACGCGTAAATATCAATTCAATAGGCCCCCCTCGGCACCGGTGATAAATGTCATAAAAAATGATAAACAAATAATATAATAAAGTTACAAGGTGTGTCTGAATGTATAATATAGTGATCTCGAGAATCTGACTGTCGTGGAAAACGTGTAGTCCATCACTAGAAAAGCTTTATATATTTAATATTAAGTTGTGTTTATCATTTTTATTTATTATTGGTCATGTGTACATCATCTTGTTAAATAAAACATTATTGCATCGAATGGTGGTGAGAAACCTACGAGATAAAATGTAGTTATCACATTTTTAAATAAATAGGTATCTAATACCTATCCCTAGTAAGTATTATATTATGTTGAAATTGATAAATTAATTTTATGTTTTGACTCCTATGGTTAAATTGATCGGCGATTGGTTCAGACACCTTCATAAGATTATTGTTGTAGTTATAGGTAACTGCTGATTCCAATGGTTCGACTTCAGTATAGAATTCAATCAAAAATATGGATAACTATAGTTAATAGAGCTCCATGTCAAAAATGTATCCCCCGAGGGCAATGCTGTCATTTGTTTTTTGTATTTCATATCATCAAAAACCAAGTGGTAATAATAACCACACTGGTAGAAACACAGTTGTTGTTAAAATACTGAAAAAATTGATGTTTATAAAGTATACGTAATATATTATTGTGCATCTGTACATTCTCCTATAGTTTTAAATCGAAAAAAATGCATAATTTTAATTAGAAATTTTTATTTTTATAATTTTGTATAACGTAGGAAAATTAATAAAACTAAAAAAACACATTTATATTTACCAACTAATCCACTATCCCATTCCTTCTTTTGTAAACAAAGGAATCTTGTGAGTAATTTAAAATCAACTCAAAACTAACATATTAAGTAAACCAATATGCAAATGAAACATTTAAGAATTCAACAAATTATGTAAATCTTATGTTATAAAATAAATGTTGTACTTTTACATGTTATAAGTACCTAACTAACAATAGAAAAATGTTTGTTATTAACACTTACAAATTTAACACTGAACTCTCGTTACTTTGAGAATAATAATATTTTGAGATTTATTTTATTTTATATAATTTGAAATATATTGTATAATATTATTGTCTTAATTAGTTACTTTTTACGATTCCTTAGCTTAAGCAACTTATGTTTTACCTAGTTAAGTACCAATAACCTAAACTTTATTTTTAATTTCTCGATCTAAGATAATTGATCTTTGAAAATAGTAGCAACCACTAATAATTATGAAATACAAAATAAGAATATTGTTTATAAAATATTTTTCAAACAGATTCAACATAAAAAAAATTTTTGGAAAAATTATAACTTTATAGCTCACACAAATTTCAAACGAAATAAAATCATACACAATGATTTATGTTTTTGTTATTTTAATATTTCCAATATTTTTTGAACATACAACATAAGAGCCACCTTTCCAATACACTTGTGATTTAATTTTCAAATAAGATGAAAATGAGAGTGATTACCTTAAAGATTATAATAAATGATCACTATTTATAAATATTTTCATATCATGTTTATAGTTTCAAATACCTTAAATATTCATGTAATGTTTAAAATAACATTTATTTATACAACTCAATATTACCATGAAGCACTATTTTTTAATATTTTATTTCTTCGGTTTATTGGCTTAACAGTTGGTTATACAATAATATAGTATAGATATTCACTAAATATTAATTGTATAATATAGGTGTTTGATATTACAGTTATATTTATACTCATACCAGTTATATGTTATAATATATAAATATATATGAAACGTTGATCCTATTAAAAATGTTTTCAGTAAAGTATGTGTATTCAATTCTAAGAATAGTTATTAAAAAAATAATAGTTATTTAAAAATGAAAAAAAGACTAAAAAAGTCAGCAATTGAGAATAATTTTTAGGAAAAAGGTAAAAATATATTTATACTTTCTTTTGATTTGAATTATATCAATACATTTGTGTTAATGCAACTTGTAGACCCTTGTAGGTACACAAAATTGAGTTCAGAAGTCTCAATTAATACCTATGTTAGTAATCGAAATTTTAGTGTCTATAAATCGTAGTTCATTTTAATACATATCTTAGTTATAGAATATTACTCTGGTGTATTATCATTAATTTATTAACTATACTATACTATCACAAAAATCTCAAAATTATGGATCATTTTTGTATAGACATTTTATATTTAAAAAATGAAAAATAATTTACTAAGCTACATTTAAAACCGTTTTTGTACTATCGTATAGACTTATAAAAAAATACACGTTTTATTTTCTACGAATTGATAGTTAAATAAAGTAATTTAAAGGTTAAATGCGTTCGATTAATAAAATTATTAATTTAAAAACTAAATTATTAGGTGTAAGTAATATGCATGTAATGCACGTAAACCCATTACAAATTTAAAAACATTATCGAATTAATATGTTACGAATATTTCGATATTTTTAATGACGATATTATTATCTGTTGTTTATACTTACCTACAAAGTACTAGTCATAGAGTTAGTACAATAGCACAAACCATACTACCTACTAAAAACGTGAATGTCAATATTGAAATTACTTATTCGACACAAGACAAGTATACCTAAACGTATAGTAAAATATTGTTCTTGAGGGATGAAAAACCCGATTTATAAAAATGTAAAAGATGATTATTTCGCGAAGTACCTCTAGACAGTATATGGAATGAAAATGTCTATTATTGTAAATATATTATGATTACAAATAGTACTATCCCGAGTGCATTAACAAACATACGTTGATAACGTGTATACGATAGCATCGATTTAAAGCGAAAACAACAAAATTGACTTTAGTTCCTATTTTATACAGACAGAAGTAGTGTGAATTTGTAGTCATTTGGTGCATTTATTCTTATGTCGAAGTAATGCGCAAGCAGTCCCAACAGTGTCGGCGATACCACAAAACAAAAAACTAATAATGAATGTATTCTTTCTCCGAGTTAGGACTTTTGGGTACTGTTAACAAAATATATTTTTTTTACCATTATTTAAAGTGCATACATACTTTATATTATGTAAGTATTTTATTATATAGTATAATTATGTAGTATAATATTATAACAGTATTTTTTTTCTATCTGATTGATTTTTACTGCTTTTATTTTTTAAGTGGCATCCCATATTTTAAAATTGATATTATGGAGCAGAAATGATATATTTAAATATAAAACAATTAAAGAAATATTCAGGATGATATAAAACTCGATGTGTGCAGGATTTCTCTTAAAAGGGATAATGAAAAACCTGAAAGTATCTAAATTGTATAGAAACTGTAGTAATAAATTAGAATTAATAAAAATAATATTTAAATGTATTGAATACTATATTGTATGCATGCATGTGAAAAATTAGTGGCCAATGATATAACATTTATTGGAATTACATTTAAAATAATACAATCAAAAAAATCTTGGAAGACAGGAACTTTGAATTTCTAATAAATAGTGATGCAATGAGGTCTAAAAATGTTGTAACTCCACCGATATAGTTGGAGATGGAATAATGAATAATGAAAACTGCTCTCTCTCTCTCTATATATATATGCGTTGTATGCTTGCAGGTTAAAAAAATGTACCCCTTCCTAAGCTTATACAATATTCATAGAACTTCAAACTGATAATTACAAATATTGTATATTAATTAGGTACGTAGTATAATAATATTTAATAGTAATAATATATATTATAAATAATTAACGAATTGTAGTATTAAACTTATTTTTTTTTTAATATTTGTAAAATATTCAACATTTCTTCAGAATTAATATTGTTTGTAGTAAATATTTCTCTATACCTACATAAAATTGCTTGAGATTTTAAAACCGAGGTAGTGACATTGAACTATTGAAGTACTATAGCCCAAGTTTTCATTCTATACGCAATGCAGAAAAGTATGGCTCACATGTTGTTTTACTTAAATTTTTACAGACATATAATAAAATAACGTATTACAAGTTGTAGAAAATGTGTTAAAATAACATACACTGACACAATTAATGAATTTTTTTCTCAGAATGTTAACACAAAGTTTAATCCGTATAAGTTGTTAATAAATCAATAAATGAATCAAAATATATTAACATTTTGTGTAGAGCAGTAAAATTATTAGTTTTATCAAACATTCTAAAAAGTGCTATTTTTCATATCACTTTAAAATTTGGGGTGGCCTAAGAAATCTAGACAGCATTTAAAATTAAACCTCTCCCACTGAGACTCAATACTAAAGCGTTTAAGGCTTAGAATGGCTATGGTACTTGAATTACTATAACCTGAAGTGAAAAGGATACACCAGCATTTATGCAATTTTAATGTTCTAAAATTGTGTTTGGATATATGCATTTTAAGCAATATCTGAAATCAATTTTGTCAAAAAGAAACCTAAGACTTACTTATTGATGTATTAAATAATATCATCATAAAATTGTATCCTCTCTAGAAAAATAAAATAATGTTGTTAAGACGACACGTTACAGTGACGTTTGTTGTCTCCATTTTACAAGTGCGCAAGGAGTAACACAGCAACTATTATGCTCAGCAGATCTCGTTTAGCTATAAACTAGTTTATAAATTAGAAAATCTAGGGTTAAATTGACCTCTTATAAAATGTTAAGGTAAGTCGTAAGTATATTATCTAGGCAATGGCATTGCCTTTCATTATATTTTTATTTTAAAGCTAGTTATGAAATTGTAAATTAAAATGTTTGTACACCTTAAAATACTCATAATCCACTTTAAAATTAAAATACAATATAATATGACATTACCTAGATAATAATCTTACCTTTAAATTTTATTAGAAGTCAATTAACTCTAATTTTGAAAGTTGCTGAGCTAAAGATGTCTGTTGAGAGTAAAATGTGGTATAATATATTACGCACTAGTGTAAGACAGAGGCAACAAATGTCGTAACGTCCCTTTGAGAGGACGTATTACACAATTTCAAATACCCACTTTGAAATATACAACTTTAATGAATTCAAAAAATTAATAATTCCAATTCAAGTTAATAGATAATCAGGTGATAACGTTATGTCATTATCGTTGTATGGTGTAGAAAATTCATTGAAATGCATGTTGACGAAGATTGGATTTTAAAATATTCTTCTTCTCATATAATTCTAGAATTAAAATACTTATTTATTATAAAATTAAAAGTGTATATTTTTGGAAAATAATATGAATATAATATTTTTTATGTGGTTTATTGCCTATAGGCTATAATGGGTTATTTATTTTACGATAAACAGTACTAAAAATTCATTTTTATTTTGGTTTTTTTTTTAATATTTGTAATTATTTTGAACATATGATGAGTTTTTATCTTAAAAATATTGGTTTTAATTTTTGAAGTCGTGTTTTCAATATTTTCCTTTGAAACAATTTTAGAACATTAAAACGAGTACCTAATCACTGTTATCTGCAATGTTGGACATTAAAAAGTTAAAAATTTAAATAGGTTAAAACGTCAAGGTAATTTTTAATTTTTAACTAAGTTAAATAATTCGTTAATTTTATTTGGAATAAACTTTTAGCCAAATACATTTCTCTATTAATGGATGTATAATGACGTGTTAACTTTGAGTAACTTAAGTTAATTGTTAGCAGAAGTATTAGGTTAAATCAAATTAAACCATTTATTGATACCATTATTTGTTTGGTAAATATTAGATATTGTTAAAACACCCAAGACTTTAAAAAGGAAAAATCCAAAAATAAACAATCATTAATTATTATTAGTCTCAAAAAATAGTCATATAGATTATAGGATTCTGATAGTGCTGTACAAATATTAAGGTTCATACAAAATTATTATTCGATGAATATAGGCACCAATGTATTAAATAGCTACAAAATATCAAATTGTTATGGGGAATAACAAAAACATTAGATATTTTATTTAGACTCTGTTTATTAGTCACTATTATTATGATTATTATTCGTATTCGTATTTACGAATAACAAAGTACTATAAATGTCCACAAAAATGTAATAAGATGACTTTTTATATAGATAGTTTAAAATATATTATGACCTGGTTAGTTCAACTTAAGATTAGGTACCACTAATTGATGGGTCGAGGGGAGAGTTATCAAGTCAACTTTAGCTCTCCAACTTTCCTCAAAAGCACTCCTAGACCTCTTATTATAAGTACATAATACTCTGAGATTGAAAAAATATCCAAATTCATATATGGGTATTGGTATACAATACAACTTCTATAACTAATTATAAAATGTAAAATTTTGTCTTATAATTAAGTTAGGTTGATTTTTTTATCCATACATTTTTAACTTAACAAAGTTCAAAAAATATATTAAGTAACTTTTAACTTAGTTTAACTTAGATTTTTTTATATTGAATTATTTTCAAAAAAATAATTGACAACTCGCACAGCGTCTGTTCTCCATACCTAATTGTGTTTTTACACTGATTGGAACGTCCTTATTAATAAGCGCGTTGCATAGCCATATTATATAAATACAAATACAGGACAAAAGATGTATTGTAAATTACAATATTTATTAACAGGGGTGTTTGCAGCCTGTACGAGTTACAGGTATAGTGTTTTAGAAATAATTTCCATATATTACAGTCAACGGAGAAACCCGCTGTTTGGATACGTATTTTGTCAACCGTGGAACAAAAAGGGATAGCAAAACGTCATTATTACGTCCCCTCTGGGTGTAAATTCTCTAAGAGTATAACCTAACATGAGAGAATTGTGTATTATAATAATTATTATGTAATATAGGAGATATAGGTATATACTCAAATTAAAGTTCCACCAAATCTCATCTGCGATGTCATCGCTGTCGACGCATCACTATATCTGTCTACATACATATTATTGTATATTCTAATAATAATAATATTATACCTATATTATAATCATCATGCTGATTGTTTTAACGGTAAAATAGTATATTATCTCGGTAAAAGTTTTCAATTTTTATATCAAAAAAATATTAAATCAAAATATGCCACTGTTCTTGTGAACATAATGATTGATTTACTATCAATCATTATGATTTTTTTTTTTTGCTCGTTTGATTTATCAGGAGAATAACAAAAATAAAATAGGTATATTGCATTTAAATTATTTAAAAAAAAAACACATTTTGTTGGATTATCTTCGATTATAAATTATGATTGTTGGGTATATTAGCAGACATTCTACTGATAATATTACAAGTAGGTACTCATGACGTTATTATATTTTAGGCTGTAGTGTTATCTGTTTGTTTATTATTACTATTATTTACTTACAATTTCAAATAAAGTTATAATAATGACAATTTTGAATAAAACAAAAATGAGTTAAATATGTTACATTAAAAAGGTTAATCAATAGTTAAAAAATAGAATAATATATACAATAATTATATCAATTACATAATATATAGACAATAAACAGTGGAATACAATTTAATGCAAAGGATGTAAATATATTACTAAAATAGATTATGATCATCAAGATTGTTGCCTCGAAACATAAAAATATTGATTTGGTGATTTAGCATGTAGGTAGTTTTGGAAACCCGATGAATATTAAATGAATCATTATTTCCAGTTGTATGGTTAGTAACTTTAAAGATTATCAGAATTAATATTATAAACGAATCATCAGTTTCATTATTTAATAGTTTAAAGAGAAAATTGTTGTAAATAGTATTCTACTTATTTTTAAAGAATTCATTTTTTGAACTCCAGTGTTCAGAGTTCTATCTATATTATATATTTGTAGCATATATTGAACTTTTTCAAGTTGATTTTTATGATTCATGTTCTAGTAAAGATCGGATAACATAAGTACGTATAGAGGTATTCGTCAAATTCTGATTTAATCATACTAAACAAGGAATGAGCTTTATTTTGGGTAGTTATCATACTATGAATATAGTCATTTTGAGTCAAATAGTATAGGTAGAAGGTACTTAAATATTTGTCTAGAGAGGAACGAAGTAGATTTATATTCGATTAATAGTAGATGCAAGTAATCGGTTAAGATTTTTTTGAATATGAGATAACTTGACATTTATTTGCACTTTAATTGAGATTATTAAGAATGCAACATTCATTAAAACTTCTCAAATAATTTTGTAGAAATGTACAATCTTCAATTGATACAATGAATTTGAAGATTTTCTCATCATTTGCGAGTAAAATTATATTAGAATGAACAATATATAAAACATAATCATTATGTTATAGCAACAACAACTTTGAAACATTTATATTGTATAGCAATAACAGCATTGAAACATTTTAAACGTAGTCGTACGCATAATATAAAATATTATTTAATATTATCATTGCATATCTGATGGATACTAATATCTTATAGATAGTAGGTGCATACAACAATAATTGTTTTTAGTAATTAGTACGTGTTATAATATTGTAATTAATAAACTAAATATGACTAAAGATAAAAAATATTTTTAAAAAAAATTGAATAGCGTATTATAGGTACTTATAAGAAAATTGATATTATAACACTACAGTTTTGAAAAATGAGTTAACCTAAAAAATTATAGTTACCTATAGGTAATTAATTATTTTAGTCTTATGTTGACATTATAAACCGGAATAATGGGTGGGCTTCCAAAATGGTTGATTTAAAACCGTATTTCGAACAAACAATACATGGCTGCTTTAGACTACTGTTACAACAACAACCCGGTAAAATAATATATTCAGACCCACCGTCAAGTATAGGTTAGCATCGTGGCTCTACGCTGTTCTGCCAATAACAGGATACCTATTTAATTGTATAAATAAATTGTCGTTTGATAGAAATTTGGCAAGACAGTTGTGGTTAATTTTAATTGCGTATAGAATTTGTCTTCATCGTCCCCATTGAACCTTAAATAACTTTATTAATTACCATAAACTTAACCCATAAAGCACGACAGGTGGAAGGTATTCGGCAGCTGTACATGTTGTTATACCATCGCGATCACTCAGATATGTATCGGTATTATACCTGGGTACCAATTATTCCACAAGACAGAAAATATTGAGGTTTTCGGAGAAGTTTTTTTTATATGAAACTCTACTACACGGTTTTCAATTTATTTTCGGTTTTGTATTTTAAATATTTTATTTGCAGTTTAAAATTGTTTTTTTTTTTTACATTTCTATTTTATTATTCTAAGTCAAAACTTTTTATTAGCAATTCGATATTCTTGGAAGTCACATTGTGTTTACATTATTATATTGTAAATGTGCCGATTTTCCTTGTAAATACACTTCACCGCGGGAGAATATAACGACGCAGCTTGGATATTGCTGGATCAACAAAACTGAACGATTCCTAATATAATAGAAGACAACACTCGACAGACGCTTCGAATCCATTTTTAGATTCTGAGCGGAGCTCAAATGTATCCGTTCAACAGTGATGTGTATTTATCCAGTACATAAGTATACGATGAGTATATACTACAAAAGTTATCTGAAGACCCGTCAATCGATCGGAAATACAAATGTTATACGACTGTTTTGTAATTCATTTTCAGTGTTTATCCAGTAAACTCTGAAGTAATAATCTTGATATCGGCAAACATTTTTCTCCGGACATGACATTTTATAGTATACCTTTAGACACATTACTATTGTTTTTTTTTTTATTAAAAAATGTATCTTAATAATTAAAACAAGAAATGCAATAAAACAAATTAAGACTACAAGAAAAAAAGAAATTTACAATATTGTTAATACCTGCTTTAAACAGAAATCAATTTAAAAATCCAGAAAAAATACACAAAAGTATTAATACTAATTATAATTTAATATTCAATAGGTAGCTGTTGAAATGTGTATCAACTATGAATACCTAGTCCATAGCAAAAGAAAAACAAAAAAACACAAAATACAAAAATAAGTAAAAATACTAAAAGTACAAATAAAAATAATACTTAATATAATAATCATATTACTATGAATACCTAAATAATAAGTACTATTATATCTACTATTCAAGTCACATTGGTACATCTTTAAACCTACATACCTACCAGTGTAGTGACGTGAGTATAATAATATAATCAATTAACAAAGATATTTTCGAGATCTGAGTTTTAATGAATCTTGGAGTTAATGTTATCATGTTTTCAATAACTATCGGCACACAGGTAGTTGGATGCGAATTAAAAAGTTCTAATTGAAAACGCGTGGGACCAAGATATTCTAATAATTATTTTCGTATTACGATTAAACAGTCACAATTGAATTATGTGAACATTTGTGTACACTCTCGACTCGATCATTATCATATAATATCATGACCCGTGGGGCCTACAAATTTAGTTATACTTCTACTGCCATGCGCGGCCACGGAGGATGCCAGTAGTAGTAATAAGTGATGCGTATAAAGTGGCGGAAATCCACTCAAGCTAATGATCGTTTATAATACGACCAACTCGAAACGACACCGCCTACAATAAAGGAATTGCCATAATTTCGCCCTTTGCTGATAAAAAAAACATGCAGTCTATTACCACTGCTGCAGCTGGGGCCTCTCGAAATTCGGTTTTTTTCTACCACAGATTGGTTTTCGCGATGATTAAAAACTTTATTTATGTTTTAAGTACAGCACGCCAAATCTTATATTAGTGTATTAATTAGTCAAACCATAATAATACAGCAACATTAAAATATATTTTTCTTTCTTCTAGTGAAAACTTTAAAAACATAATGATGGATTATATAAACATTTGCGTTCTCAATTTTATATTTTAAAGCAGTTTTAATACTATTTGAGGTAAATATTTTGTCATATTTTCGGTAATTTTTGATATTGTATTTAAATGTTTCCTTAGTTATATTAAAATATAAATTATCAAGCTAAGTAGATTATAATGTAATTCGACTATATAAGCTGGGTTTGACTTGATAGTGTAATAAATTATTTTAAATTATTAGGGCTGAGATGTTGATGCCCAAAAAAAAAAAATCATAAAAAGGCATTAAAAAAAAATTACACTATGAAAATACATTTACATATTATTCAAATGAGATGGAAATGTAAACAAATTATTTAAAAATGTATAACTATTTTTATTTTTATATAAATATTGTGGAAACAAATGCAATGTGAACATTTTATACTTTCGATTGTTTAATATGAAAACAAAAAATAAAAAATTTAATAATTCCCAATTGTACTTTATAGTTTGTTATGTTTGAATAACTTAATATTTACTGCTGTTTTCAATACCATTCTAAAAATTTAATATAACTTTTTTCATGAACGCGTATCATATACATATTGCATTTAAAAATTATTAAAATATGATCGTTATATTATTACGAATATTATATTATTTTACGGCTTTACCATGAAAGTGTGTGATCACTAATATAATTGGAGAATGTTATAAAAAGATGATAAATTCTCCATATTATATACCATAATGACATAATATACTTAAAAAGTCAAATGAGAATAAATTACATTATAACTACTATAACATGCGAAATGTATTTTATTATTACGTAAATATACTAAGGTTTACACAGAAAAAATGACCAGCTTTTTACCAGGCTTTTTACAAAAATATATTCTTAATTATTTTAAGCTTTACAATAAACGTGACGTCTTCTTAACTATACATTTATAAGTATACCTATATGATCAATTTTAAGCTGAAATCCGCAAGATAATATCAAAATTATTTTTTCAACAATATTTTCAAATAGTATGAGAAAAAAAATAATGCCTTGTAATTAACATAATATTCTTATAAAAGTACTATTCTTTTAGCCTTTAGGTACCAACCATTTTTACAAATCATGAAGATGCTAACAATAGTATAACCTATATGAGGTTAACTTATATTATAATTTATAAGTAATATATACAAGGTGATCCAACAAGTATGCTCAACCTTTTTTTTTCTTTAATAATGGAGTTTTTCAAATCTGATTTTTGGAATCTTTAAGTATACTCAAAGACCATATTTTCATATTCTTGAGATTTTTTGAACCACTTAAGGAGTGTCCTATGGCGCTACAAACTTTTGTTTTTCAAATTTTAACCCCACTTTTTTACTGTAAATTATTTAAAAGATAATTTTTTTGAAAATATTGATGTATTGAAATCAAAATTCGAACTATTAGTTTTCTAGTTATTGCACATTTTGTGCTAAGGATAATATAGTTTTTAATGGGGAAGAAGGATATGCTCATAATACAGTATACGTTGTTATCAGCTATGGTTTATAACTCTATACACACAATATAAAATAATGCGTTATTTTAAATTTATTTATTTAGTCAAACACTTAGGTAAATAGCAAGTAAAATTTCTTGATTTATTTAGTTATTTGTCTTATTCTATGTGTAGAACTGTATAAGCATATCCCTATTATGGCCTATAATTATCCTTAGTATAAATTGTCCAATAACTAGGAAACCACTCTTTCGAATTTTAATTTCGATACATCAAAATTCTCAAAAAAATTACCCGCAAAACAATTTTAAGAAAAAAGTGGGATCCTCATTTGAAAAGCAAAGGTTGGTATCACCACAGGACACTCCCTAAGTGGCACAAAAAATCTCAAGAATATGAAAATATGGTCTTTGAGTATATTTAAAGATTCCAAAAATCAGATTTGAAAAACTTCATTATTAAAGAAAAAAAGGGGAGTGAGCATACTTGTTGGATCACCCTATATATTATCCAATATCTATATTATTCAGAGTACCTAACGTGGCCATTTTTATTATGTATCATTATTTATAAATTATTAGTTATTACGTATTAAAATATTATTATATTATTATTATAACAGTTTAACTTTTTTACATATTTATAGGAAGCTATTAGGTAATTATTATACTATACACCTAGTAATATTGTTATGTCTTTATCAGGAATATCTTGACAACAAAAACTTGTAATATGTTATTTAAGTTAATTTATTAGCACGAAATTATTTCATTTTGTAAAATGTATGCTTTAAGTACAAAATATATAATGTATTGTTAAATACCTATTTGAGACCTAAAACAATTGAAGTCCATTATGTTATGGACACAAATAAAACTGGACTGATCAATGACCAAGAACCTACGTATATTGGGGTTATCACCCCCTAATCCTAATTGCTATTGTGTCGGTCGAATATAGTATGGGATGATATTGTTATACAATCACAGCACACACACACACAAGCACACACACACACATACACACACACACACACACACTCATACATGTATAACATGATATGGGATGAAAAAAAAATCACAAATACAATAACAGAATATGAATAATATATTATGAGTCATGCATTTGAAAAAAAACATTTCATTCGAACAAAAAGTGTTTGATACAATAAAATAAATTTTATTTTATTTTTTCGAGCATAGGACTAAAAATATAAATACGATTGTTCGGGGCATGATATTTATAAAATAATAATGATTTTTGAACAAAATCTGATCACTGTATGAAAATAAATCACAACTTTTTTTGTACAGACTGACTTTATTTACTCTCAACCTTTTCACAATTGCCTATATAAATGTTTTACCATTTAGGTACAATATGTCATATGGCTTTAATAAAAAATGTCGATTACCTAACAATATTCCTTTTCCGTATGCAGGATATAGTAAAAGGTCAACTAATAATAGTGAACGTGAGTAGGTGAACAAATTAACAGTTAATTTATCGAATTTTAAATATTTTATGGGTTATAAATAAAGAATATAATGAATAGATGAAAGAAAGTACTTACTAAATCAGTTCAAATAAAAATAATACTTATAAGTTATAATTAGTTATTACCTAGGATACATAGGGACTGCAACTTTTAAATATTTAAAATAATAATTAAATATTTTGTTGAAAATGCATCCTACACACGGTTGTTTCCTATTAGTTATTTCACACTAGTTACAGTGGCTATTAATCAATACTACAACATAATTGTGTCGAATACGTATCAAATTAAGAAATAATGCACTTTTTTATTTAAAATTATACCATTGTGAGTTAAAAATAAAAATAAATTAGTATTGTTTATTTTCTCAATTTCGTTTAGAAATCTAAGAATTTAAAAATATTAGAGACGAGAATAGGTAGGTACACCCATTTTTGTTGTGATTATAAATTACAGCAATAGTGCTATTTGATCAAATGCGATTTTCAGGTAAAAATTATAAAACATAATATTTATGTAATTATTTACGTATAACGAATAGCAGATTTTGTATATTGATATTATCAGTTTTAGTTTTTTCACCAACTCTTTGGTGACCAGTTTACACTTTTTAATTTTTTTTTCTTTTTTGGTTCATTTAGTATTTGGGTTGAACTAAATTAAAAAAATTATAAAAAGAAAACCAAAAATTAAATATTTACGCGAATTCCTGTACGATTATTGACATAATAACTTACAGTATTTCTGAGATGGGTGTTAACGTGTGGTGGGTACAATTATTGTTCATTTGAAATGTGAATAACCACTGTGAAAGAAAACATAAGAGGTATTCAACATGAATAATACTATAGTATTTAGTCTATTATATGTTTGTATACAATTTACTGTGATATTTTAGAAGTGTTCTTTACAAATATACCGATAAATATAATTTTGTATTATGATATAAATACAAATTGTTCATAGTTATTATGTCACCGGGAGAAAATAAAAGGTCCAACGTAGAAAAATATAAAAAAATCATAAAGAACGATTTTCTTTATTTGTATCATTATTTAGTTATTTTTACAAATACATCAACATACCAAGTTGATCAATTTTAAATGTTTATAAATAAATTTTTTTAAATATAAATATAAAAATTTTTTAGTTAACGTAAAGTAGTCAAAATAATAATTCAATTTTCTACTCTAATATCTTTTCCAGTAGGAAAATGAATGTTGTTGGTTAAATTTTTAAATTTCCTTCAGTTTTCAATAGTATCAAGACCCCCCCCCCCGTGCCCTTCAAAAATTGAGAAAAAACTTGAATTTTTCCAAAAAAATTGATTTTGTTTTGTATATGTTACCGGCAATATGGAGAATCGGGTATTTTACAAAATACCTAGGAATTATATAAAATGCCGAAAATCATTCAGAAATATACATAATACAAGCTTTGCCGAGGTATTATGTATAATGCCCAAGGCGGAGTAGGAAATATGATAAAAATAAACAAAATTGGGTATCGTCTAATACCAGCGACTTTACTTACAAGTTATAGTTTATTGTGAATGCACGCACCGTGTCTGCGTGTGCACGATTTGGTGAGATGAAGATTGAAATTCTGAAGTTCTGAAGCAGTGATACGCCAGAAGTCAGTCCACTGTATGTCAAAAAAAGCTACTACAAATTTACAATGTTCCAACAGGCACAAAAGTGGCGTTAAGAACTACAGTCACCAAGGAACAGTCGACAGGAACTAGCCAATGATTTTTAAAATTTGTTTGTATGATCAAGTATCAAAATAAAAAGTGCATATGCCTTAAAAATAATGTTTTTTTGCACTTCAAAATGCCATTTTTCTACGACATGTAGTTATAAGTAGATAGTAGTAAGTAAAATTTATAAATAATAGTACTTAATATAACAATAATATTAATAATATAGCAATACCTATGTATAAAAATATAATAGTAGATACAAATTAGATTTTGTAATATGAGTAATAATATATTATAATTATAAGAATCTAAATATAATATTATAACATATTATGATAAATTGTTTTTTTATTTTGCCTAAAAAAAATTGGTATTTTACATAATGCCTAGGTATTTCATAAAATACCTAGGTTATATATAAAATAATATTGAAAATCCCATGTATTATATACATTACCTAAAATGGGTCGGCAGTATACATAATGCCTATGCATTTTTCAAAATACCTCAATTATTCATATTGCCGGTGACACATATATCTCGAAATGAATAACCGTATAATTTTCAATACATGACCCAATTTATAATATATTTACTATTTTTGTACTATTGATAGTCATGAGACATTTTCAATTTTTTTTTTTTTTTTAATTAATTGTCGACGAAAAAATTCAAAAATGTCAAAAAACTTGAAAATGTAATTCAAAGTTTCCAATCAGTTCTAATAATAGATATTGAAAAATATTAAAGATACATTGGCACTCTTTTTGTTTATAAGTATTTAAAGTTCAAATGTTGACATATTCATCAAAATTTCGACATTTTGCAAAGTACATTGTAGTTAAAAATGTATAAAATATTCAATTTGTACAGCTGAGAGTTGAAAATTGAAAAGAACATTTCTCATAAGTAGTTCATACATCATACTGTCACCAAAAACTCTAAAAAAAATATACACTGTTTTTTCCATAGACATTTTAAGTTCAAATTTGGACAAAATTAGATATTTAAATTAAGAATAACGATTTTAGTTATTTTGTTTTATAAATTATATTATAAACAATTATTCTTGAGTACTTGAAGTCTTGAAACAATGAAGCATTTAAAGTATATTATTATGTTGTGTACACAATACACATAACTATATTTTCAACTCGTCGTTTTAGGCCAAAATGAATTCAGCCAACTGTATTACTGTTTATTTAATAGTAAAATAAATTACTTCAAAACCAGTAATATCATAAAATATACCTACTTCGTAAATAGTAATAATAATTTCTGATATAGAGGGTCTTCGCTCAACATCGTTTTTCGCATACCATAATTTTATATTATTGATTTAAAATTCATCACATCTATCACAGTGAACATAGTAGTAAAATCTAGACACCTACTGTACAGCAAAGTATACACACTTGCTCACCTTTTTTAGTATATAAATAATTATAAATATCTATTTTGTATCTTAAATCTATAGTCTATACATATAAAAATGGAGCCAAAAATGTATAACAATTCATCAATTGTGAACGGCTGGACCGATTTGTCTCAAATTTTTTTAATTGTTCGTAATTGACAGGAAAGGGTTTTTACGAAAATTATTTTGGAAAAACCCTTTTTTGATGATTTATTTTTTTAGTTCCGGAATGTTTTTTCCAAATTGAAAAATCTACAGCAAGCTTTAGCTTATAAAATGATCCATATGACATAATTAATCGTTAAAATGGGGCGCCCGGCAAACACCAAAAAAATGGATCAACATGGAGAAATATGTCGTGTATTGAATATTAGGTATTAATATTATGTTTCACTATTTAAAGTAAAGTTTAAATTTTGTATCGTTTTTATTCCGTTCGATTTTATTTAGCCGTAAATACCCTCTTTTTAAATATAACACATAGTCGATAGTAGAGATAAAATGCAGGTTTTATCTATATGAAATATGATTTTTCGATTATTATTTCATTTTCCATTTTCCGTTGTTGGCGTCACCAGAAAAACTGAGCGAGTACAATTTTATTTTATTTTACTAATAATTCAATCATTTATTTAATACCTGCATTTTGTACAACATGAATGTTTAATTAATCTGATCATTATTAGAAAAAGTAAATGCCAATATTGTTTAAATTTTTTGTTTTCATAGTAAAAAAACAAATTAAAAATTATCCTTCCATGTATAATATTGCTGACATATAAATGAAAAAAAAAAAATATTACTATCATTTTAATTAAAATTTTAACGTGGGTTTACTACATGGCTTAACAACCTTATTACGCTCCCATAATTCCAACAGCAGTGGTGGCCGAATGGGTTAAGGTGTCATTTAAGAGACATTTAAACAAATGATCAACAATCTAATTCGACAGCCAAAATCAAAGGCCAAGTTTAACACAAAGTGGGCTCATTGAGGGCAACCTAACTGATATGCCAAACGAACCACATACATATTTACAGATTTATTTTATAGGCGGCGAGGACTAGGAAAAATAATGAAAATTTGGTTATTTTGTTATTTTTATAGGCCGTCGTCGTTCACAGTACTCCATTTCTCTTTCAATCATATGCCAGTATACCACATCCCCACACACTCACAATAATTTTGTATTTTTAAGTTATTTTACAAAAATATTCATTCGAAATAATTTATATGTTGAAACAACGTTTACCGCAGGTAGATAGCTTACCTGATAATATACTGCTCGCATTATCACAATCAAGTCTCTTATATAGAGATGGAATTTTTAACGGGCAACAAAGTGCACGGGATAAGCTAGTTTATTATAATATATTCAATGTCACCACTTATGTTTGTTAAGAAAATGCGGTTATATTATATTCTAAGTGTATATATTTGTATACTATGTATATATATACATTAGTGGAACTAGACAATTCGATTAGGACTTGCCAAATAATAAAATATAATATGCAAATAAAATCTAATTACAAAATAAGTTTTTAATTTGAATCTTAAATTCCAATAAGTCAGTGTATTATCCAGAAAGTATTAGGTTAGGCCATGGTCTGACTGGCCTGACTCGTAGTTTCACCTAGGTATGTATATATAGTATTATATACGTATAATTTGCTTCAACTAAGGAATATTTTTATAAAATGGCCATATTGGGAATTTGTCATCAAAATTTCCAGACATGAATTCGTCGTTTAATATTTTTTATCTTTTTGCAGACACTGCAATCATAATCTATTTTGACCACAACACTTGAAAAACAATAAGAAACAAAAATAAATATTTTTGATTATATTTTTAAAGAATGACATAGTGTGTCAGTGTGATACTAATTCACTTAGAACTACTTTAGTTATTCAATACAATATATGCTATTGCTAAATACCTACTGTGATAATGCAAACTCAAATTGTTCAACAATTAATGCAACATTTTAATAATATTTTTGGGTATTATATAGTATTATTGTGTATTTACTTTAATAACAAAAAAAATCAAATAACTAAAATGTGATACAATGCATGGCCATGCCATACTTTTTTAATATTTCAATACCTACGCACCTACTACTACGAAAATATGTTTATTATTTATTATAGATATTGACGTTGGGCTATCAATAGGTAGTTAGTACCTTATAATATTAAATAGATTATAGACATAGGTATCGTATCCTCAATAATACACCGACAATATTCCTGAAAACTATTTTTTTTTAAATGTACTAATCTATTAAAAATGATCCTCAAGTTATTAAGCTTGGAATATTATAGAATAATACTATTAATAATTATCACATCATACAAATTGAAAACAAAAAAAAAAACTTGATAGGTTCTATTTACTATTTCATAAATTATATTTATTTAAATTTATATACCTAGTTAAAATGTTTTTATTTTTAAATATTTCAATATCAAAATGTATAATTGTATGGTTTAATAAAGTTATGATTTGATAAATATTGAATAGGTAATGACTACATTTATTTTAAAGAGTAGTCTTTCAGAAATAATCTGCATATTCTTAAATAAAATATTAGACTGAGTAATATAAAATCTTCAGTTTTTTTTTTTCAATTTGTATTAGTACATTTATTGAGCTTGGTATGAAATATAGATAAAAGTAATATCAGTTTTCTTGCTATACTTATGTTAACGACTAACGCCATGTAAAAAAAAAAAAACGATTTACAAAAATGTGAAGTTTAATAAATACATTGAATTAAATTCATACATGTTTCATAGTTTGTAGAATGCATGTTAAGCCATTGTTATAAGTTATTACAAACCATGTTTTTGTTATTTCGTTTAAGGATTATAGGATTATTATTTTATAGTATTTTCTTCGACAATACTGAGTGTAGATATGATTTGTCTGAATTTCAGTATAAATAAGATAGGACAATATCTAAAATCTTTTTATTATCGCGGACATAATATTTAGCTATTGTATTATTCTACTCTTGTGTATAAATGTACTTTTATTTTACTTTAATTTGCCAGTTTGTAACATAGGCATGATTTTAATTAATTGCCAATATTTCGATCAGCTTAATATTCACGTATTATGTGGCTCTAAAAATTGAGTTATGAATCATAATCACACAATATCTTCAGCTATGTACGTTAGTGTTGAGTGTAGATGAATACAACTGTTACTTTAATTGTAGTTGTTTATGAGCTAAAGTCAAACCAGAATTTGAAAAAAAATATAAAAAACGAAATCTCTTTTTTTGTGGCCAAAAAAATGATTTAGAATGGGAAATAATTGCAAAAGGTTTACCAAAAGACATTAAAATTCAACATAGTACCTACCTTAGCATAATATCGACGCCTGATTAATTATATGATATAATATAACATCAAGAAAAAATGTAGACAGTTAAAGTGTCATGATATTATACATGCTGCACGGGACTTAATAATTAGTTAACGTTGTTTGCGCCTCATGTTTATTATTATTATCATCGAGTGGTTCTAAATTAAATTGCCACTACCGCCGACTGACACATACAATATGCGGCTGCACAATACACATATCATTATTATACTCGTACTGCATAAATCTGCTGTTGTGAATTATTATTTTTATATTATACAGTCTTGTTACGTTCTTTTGACAGAAAGAATCGTTCCGTGAATATTATTTTTAGACCTTTTTTGAGTATTCTCGTATGTTTTTTTACGCCACACATATTTCGCATATCATTACTGCAAACCACTCTTATAGTTGAGTCCGTTTTGTTCAAAGTCCACCTCAAGCCACGCGTATAAAGTTCAGATTAATCGTCTGATGATTATCGTCCAGCAATCTACTATTATGTACTATTGTTTCTTTTTATCCTGGCATACTGCAGTGTTCAAGTTTGCTTACCGTGCGATTCGCATGTGGTGACCTACCTACTTATATATTACCAGTCTAATATTCGTCTGGTATCATTATCTATGTGAGTTGTGAGTTTTTTGTTGTGACTATTAATTTATAATCCGTAGATATGTGACCTCATCACGTCTTGCACTATATTTGTTTCAATGTCATTAATTTATTATTGATTTCGGTTCGGTTGCATGGCCACTTGGGATAGTCAACTAAGTTGTACCATAGATTAAATATACTTAACTATTATAAAAATTATTACAGTTAATGGGTGAGTTCATTGTCGACAAATTATATTATTACTTTGTATTGTAGTACATTTTCAAATGTTATACATAAGTATAACATTTTTTATTAACTTCTAAACTCAGAATAATTTTTTAAATGTTCGTGTTTTTAAAATTTACATTTTTTAAAATTCTAACTTCAGAGGCTCATAAACATTGTAGCGAATTGACACTCAACTTTTTCTTAAAATACCAATTATAACAGCTATCGGTTTTTGAGTTACACCAAAAAAACCATATGGTCGAAAGCCGGTTTTTCGAATTGTTTTTTCAAAATTTTTTAAAAAAACTTAAGAATTTTTTGCTTTGATCTCAGCCCACCGAAGGAGGAAAGCCCATTCTTTAAATTATTTTTTCAAAATGGCGGCCATCGGCATCAATAAATTGTTGTAGTGTAGAAGATATCACATGTGTGATTTCAGGGTGTGGCAGAGCCAACTGGCGAGTTGAATGGGACAATTAGATCTTCATGCTTTTATTATTTTGAATTCCACAGTTATGCCGTTTTTAGTCGTAATCAGGTCTGGACAGGTTTGCATTCATCGTGAGCAAATCACCAACACATGCACCCAATACTATACAGCTTATTATTGTTTTTATAATAGGTATGTAAATAGATTTATATTTTTTACATAAAATAAGAATATTAGGTCTCTATAGCTCATATAGTTTTTAAATTATATTCATTAAGTTTAATACAGTCAAAGCACCGATAATATGAAAAAATATTTCCGATACTTACATAAAAAACATCACCGACTTCTTGGAAAAGTATTTAATGGTTTGACTTGTTATTCAAATATCAAATGTTACCAGAGGTTTAAACATAGTAAGTTAATAATTATATAAAAATGTATAACTTTATCAAGTATTAACGCTAAGTAATATTATTGTAATTTATAACCAACACGTAATTTTAAAAATATGAAAATATATAACCAATGCTACCACAATTTATGTGGATATTATAATACGTACTTTTGAACGTAAATAATTTAGATTAGTGATAATGCATTTAAACTAAAGTAATGAATTTAAACAATAATGCAATAAATACATTTTCATTAATGGTAGTTAACACCTGGCAGAACTTTTGGTTACAATATAAAATACTTGTGAGAATCCTTGTTCCAAACTTCCAGTCCTTAATAAATAACAAAATAATTTGCAAAGTTTCATGATTTTGACGAATTTTGTCTACATTTGAACTTAAAATTATGTAAAAAAAATCATACCAATGTATGTTTAAATATTTTTTAACTTCTATTGTAACAACTTATGAGGAAACTTGTATGGAATTTTCAAACATTTTAACTCGGCAAATTTTTTAGTGATAATAAATGGAAAACGAAACTTTACAAAATTCAACATTGCTAAAAAAATAGATTAAAAACTTTATTTTACGTTGGTTATATAGACATTTGTTGAAAATGTCAAGTATCTACGATTATTTGTTTTTAAATGAAGTAAGTACAGCAAAATATCAAAAATAAATTCCGTCAAAAAATTGTTTTGAATAAGAATTCCTATTTTTCTTAATTGTTTTTAAGTCCGTCAACTTATCACGGCCACATTTAAAATTGAATTTCTAAATTATTCAGTTATATACTTTTTTTACAGTTTTGAATGATTTAAACATAATTGGTTATTAGTAGTGCATAGCTGTAACTTTACCACATCACGAACAAAGGGAAATCGTGATTTCTCGTATTCATGAAAGTGTACAACATTTTGTTTTAGCTGCACAAAATTGTACAAAAAAAGAACATAATACTGAATAATTTTGTAATTCAATTTTAAATATGGCAGTCTTGGTCTTTCGGATGGATTTTTTCTCTGACGCTTTCGAACACTACTGGGAATTCCTTACCTTTGACCAACCAAAATATCCATACTAGATTCATTTTTCTATCAGAAAATATGCTGAAGTAAAAAATGGGATCATTTTTACCGTTTAAAAAGGAAATTTCAGTCTAAAAAAAAGTTTTAATAAAAACCTCATCATTGTATAAAATCAATACATATTCCGTTATGATCAGAATCCAAAATTTTTAATGTAATATAAATATAGTATTCATCTGACTATTTTACTCTCTTAACTATATACATCAAATTAATTAACTATCAAGCTTATATTTTACAAAATATTTAACAGACTGTTCAAATAAAAAGCTATCATAAAAAAAAAATAATAATATTAACATGTACTTACTATTGTTTAATAATTGGGTAGGTTTTGCAAAAGTATCTGCAATAAGCACAAGGTAAAACAAAAAAAATATTGTCGTGGAAATGCACAAAGGTCCGACGGTGGTACCGATGCGGCCACGCAGCGTATTAATATTTGTTGAAACTAAAACGTAGGTAGGGATTAATTAATTAATTAGCCATCATCATATTAATATAATATGGATATTTATTAATTAAAAAATGTCAAACTAAGTTTTTTAATTTACTGCTATTCATGTTCATGATTCAACTGTTCAAAATATAATGGAAGATATATATTTTTTACAACTTACTACAATAAATTTCCTAAATAATTTAATTAATTTTAATTACTTTTTAGAACTTCGTGTTTTATAAAAAAAAAATTTTATAACAAGATACGTATATATTTTGTGATCCTAAAATTTAAATAATTACATCAAGGAAAATTAAAATAATCATATTACTTTAATGAATTGCGATAGATAGGTACTAACTGTATAATATGTAGGTAGCTACTTCATAAAAAAAGTTATTTACGTACTGAACACTAGTTCTAAAAGTTATGTTTGATAACCAATAAATTTATAACACACTATGTCTATACCTACTTATGATGCATTAATGTACCTATTATCAAACTAGAAATAGAATAATACTATTATACATTTTATAAAAGTTGGTGTTACGCACTTATACACCTCATACCTATTTAATTTCTAAATTATGAGCGGAGAGATGAATATATTGATTTTACAATGGTGGGTGTGAGTGTTTTTTTAAAACTAAAATAATACTTCGATTTTCAAATTCGGTATCTTTTCTGGTAAGTGAATCTAGTTGGGGCATAAGAACAAAAATTAAAATTCCCAGTATAAATCAGAAGCGCCGGGGGAAAAAAATGAGAAAATACAAGAATTTTATGGAAAATCATTTTTTGACAAAATCGATTGTGGTAAGGTAAAAAGAAAAAAAATGATACATTCAATTTTCTCTGAATGTTAGTATAAAAAGTCCCTATACACCATAGAATTTTCAAAATATTTTGACTCATTTTGTACTATTTAAAAACATCAGCTATTCACTCGATATCCCATTTAACGATTTCCTTATTTTTTTGTAATTAAAAAAACAAATTATACTGTAGATACTTGAAATTTACATAAAATGTTTATTTTATCATTTCCAATAATTGATACAATTTTCAAAATATTTTGACTATTTTGACTTGTTATCGGACATTTTCAATTTTCATTTTTTTCGTTTTTTTTTTCCATAAATGTCAATAAAATTGTATTCGTTGGGTCAAAATCTAGAGATTTAATACAATGCACCCCCACATTTTTACAATGATACAAAACGAAGATTTTTTTATAAGCATTTAAAGTTCAAATTTTGACAACATTTACGAATTATTTTGAAGTTAAAAATGTATAAAATGTTCTACGGAAGTTGTTCTGTAACCAAAAATCTAAAAAAATATATAAACATAATTGATTTGAATGGTTATGTTAAGTAAGTTCGAATTTGGATGAAATTACATATTAATACTATTTAAGTTATTTTGTTGTAATTTAAAAATGGGCATATGAAACTTTTGTAATAAATTATCTTATTTTATACACACAATAACTTTTTCAAACGCAATATTTTCGACAAAAAAAGAATTCAACCTACTGCTGTGCTAATGCTTCATGGTAAAATAAATTACCATAAGCACAATTATATCATCAAATAACTAATAAGTGTCACATTACTTTAGTACCAATAATATCATAAAATATACCTACTTAGTATAATATTATAGGCAGATGTCGACTGTATTCACTAAGAATCGTATTATGTGTATTTACCACATGCATTACAGTGACTCTATGGACGACATATATAACAGAGCGTTACACACTTATCTGCTCTTTTAATATTTCACTGTTTTACAATTAATGTTATTTAAACACATTTAGTATTTTTTTATCAAACATTTTTCCAATCATTTAAAAAACGGAGGTTTATCTCATTTAAAGAAGAAAAAAATAATGATAAAATGAAATAGGTATATAATAAAAGAATATACTATTTTATTACATTATATTATGTTGTTAATAAAAATGTTTTTTTTTAAAAATATATATTTGTAAAAAATGTAAATGTCATATTTCTACTAAATGTAATATAGAAGGTAATGTAAATACACAATCAGGATATTGTTTTTTTCTTAACTTAAAAAAGGCATGTGTGAGTAATTATTGAAAGATGTTAAAATCTTCTCGGTGTACTTTACCGATGTATTTTAGCTGTAAAACACGACTTTTTCAGGGAAGAAAAGTAAAAATATGCATTGATATATCTGAGTATCTCTGTTTAGTGTACCTCACGAACACGCTAAAATTGTAAATTTGGTATATAGATTTTCATAACAATTATTTAAAAATTAACTTAAAATACACCATTTTTGTCAACTGTTTTAGTTAACACAATATCAAGTCATGTTACCCCACAAAACAAACACAACATTCTACTATTTTTTTCTAATTATATTTTAGTAGACGGATGGCAAAACCTAGTTTATTAATATTGTATGTTTAAATATTTCGTGGACAGACATTTTGGTCCATAAAACTATGGTTTAAACCTGATCCGTGAAGTACTCTATTGTTTAAAAAAAAACCTCTTGACTATCGGATTAGTGGTTACAGAATATATATTAGTGACCAAGTTTTCTATTTTCCCATTTATATATGCATTGATATGTAATATTTATTATTTAATAAGATAATTATAATGAACCCTAGGTGAATAATGTAATACAGTGGTTTTCTGTTAAATCAGTCAATTGAAAGTCAGCATTCATTATTGTAATAATATTATAAATTATGTCTGATGCAATTTAATTGGTTTAGATAAGTTTATATTATACATAATACCAACATCGTGAAACTTTATTTAATTAATATGATATATTATGTCATTTATGTAAGTTGTGACTCAAAATTAAATATGAATATACATTTTGAATATTTTGATGTAAAAACTTAAAATAGAAGTAAATTACAGGGACAGAAACGATGAGATAATATTATAATTCATAAGTATTTATATTTTGTTCTCTGTAAATAGCAAAACGTTGTCATGAGTTTATGGCTATTGTCACTAGTCATTTTTTTTTTACTTTTTACCCTTTGGCTGAAACTTACTTAGGTACCTATGTACACAATGTGTATTGTTTCACTTAGTCATAATCTATAATAAATTGTACTGATATTATGTTGTTGTACAAAACTTTTCATTTCATGATTAACAAAAAAATAATTTTGAAATAGTAAAAACTATATTTATTAACTCTTGGTTAGTACACTAGCATTTCCATTATATTTTATAACATATAGGATTTAGATTACTTTTTTACTTTTATTGTAACTATTATGATGTATTATTTAACAATATTTTTACCTCACTCATTTATTTATAAAAAGTTAGAACATTATACATGGTGGTATTTTAACAAAAAATACTTATTAACCTAAAAATTATTATAGTTTTAAGAAAATATGTTTTTATATAACAGCTAACGAAATACAATATTTTAAATAAAATATGTGTACATTAATTGACTTTTTTGATGACATCAATACAGCTTAGTATACCTTTTTAAAATCCTGAAACAGGATATTTTTCTGAAAATTTCAAAATATAAAAATTGAATTTTAAACTAGTAGTTTATTAGTATTAACTATAAAATAAAATATAAAAAGAGTTATATAAATTATATCATAACGTATTACATTACTTAAATCATCGTTGATCATGTCTATTATTAGTTATTTATTGTTATTAATTGGACGAGTGGTGAACATTTCTCTCAATCTTTTTTTTAAATATTTTTTAAAATCACCAAATTACATTAATGTAATTATTGTTGGTTACTACCATTTTTTAGAATTAATATATTTGAATATTCATCTTGTCAACTACTTACTGGTATATAACATAATAAATTTAATTATTGAGCATGATGTATTGATGTGATAATATTATTGATTGTATTATTTTCACAAACAGAACATTTTTCTCACTGAAAATGAACACTGACTATCGACACTTAATTAAAATTTCAGTTTATAATACATTTATTACTCTATTAGACAATATATGCAGTATGTTACTGACGAGGTTAGGTAGGTATAGGTTTAAGGCAATAAACGGATATAATACACAGGCAGTGGGAACTTCGATAATGCCGAGGTGACAAAAAATCTCATCATGGGTTTAGTAAGTACATATTTTAAGGTGTTGATGAGTTATACATTTGTAAAGAATTAAAAATTGGTCCAACGGTTTTTGGGGTTGTAGTTAAATAATAAATAGAACATTTTTTTTTTT